>NC_137682.1:437991-445491 GCF_963989245.1 Nansenia antarctica | reverse complement strand
CAGTGTCAGTGGTGTGATTATGGATCATAGAGGCATTGATCTGCGCGTGAACCCTGTCATCCACCCTGCCCTGTCGCCTTCTGTGGTCTGAGCAGAACTGTCATCCATTTGTGTTATGTAACATTCCATAGATATTCCATCCAGACAATCACATTCTAACATTTCAGAATGTCGTTGGGTGTTTTGTGGGTGTTTGTATGAATGTCTCTGCGTTGTGTGCCTGACCACGCACACACACACTCCTGTCGGCTTGCCCCCCGCGCGCATATAAAAGAATCTAGCCTTCAGACAACAGCTTCATAGAGTTCTCTACCAACAGTGGCTTGTCATAACTTATCGGTCAACTTAACCCTCCTTCCTTACTGAAAACAAGAGAGAGGAGTTGTGATAAGGTGAGGAGAGACCTTGGCTAGAGTCTGAGTCTGCACACAACACCATCCTGAATGGAGAACATGACACTCACGCACCCTGTGTCATATACATGTTCACACATGAAAAACTCAGACAGAATATACAGTATATTGATCAAATCTCACAATGTATAACATTCCTATTTAGAATGCCAGCCCAGCTATGGGAATGTGCCACACAGTCAGACGTCGTTCTCCCATCCAGGGTTGGAATCAGACATCAGACCCTGGGAATGCTCCAAGCATGGCTTCACGGTTTCAATCCCTATGGGGAAAGCTGCCCATGTACATACATGTAGCTAGAAGTTCACCCCATTGCACTCTGATCTGGGATCAGATGATTCTAGCCCCAACCTAACCATGTCAGATCTATCTAACCCTAACCCTAACCCTAACCATGTCAGATCTATCTGACCCTAACCCTTACCCTAACCATGTCAGATCTATCTGACCCTAACCCTAACCATGTCAGATCTATCTGACCCTAACCCTAACCCTAACCATGTCAGATCTATCTGACCCTAACCCTTACCCTAACCATGTCAGATCTATCTGACCCTAACCCTAACCATGTCAGATCTATCTGACCCTAACCCTAACCCTAACCATGTCAGATCTATCTGACCCTAACCCTAACCATGTCAGATCTATCTGACCCTAACCCTAACCCTAACCATGTCAGATCTATCTGACCCTAACCCTAACCATGTCAGATCTATCACCTGGTATCAGGGGTCTCTGAGTGTCTCAGAGCTGTATGTAACTGGTGTTCTGCCTGCTCTCTTTCCTTCTTTCTTTCTTTCCTTACCATCTCTCCCTTCTCTATGGGTCCTTAGTGGGGAGCTATTAATAACACCCCCTGACTAAAGAGAGAGAGAGAGAGAGAGAGAGAGAGAGAGAGAGAGAGAGAGAGAGAGAGAGAGAGAGAGAGAGAGAGAGAGGGAGAGAGAGAGAGAGAGACATTGTTCCAACCCCATATAGAATCTAGGGATATGGGGAGCAACAATATGATACACTGGGGGACAAGAAACAGAGGCCAGGGGAGAATATAAATAAAACAAGATTTATTGTATCAGGGTAACAGAAACAGAAACAGCAGGGATGCACTGGATTTAAAAGTATTTGCCGAAGCCAAAGCTGAATTTAAGGAAACATTTAGCCGAATACCAGATACCCAATACTAGATACTGAATACCAGATACCGAATGCGTTTATGCGTTGCATAAATTAAATTTCGAAAACTTTTATTGAACATTCTAGCAGACATTAGGCTATACCAACAAAGCACAATAACAGAAAATAAATATATAAGAACATTGCATTGCACTGTTTGATCGCGTCATCAAAAAACATCTACTTAGGGTTTTTTTCCTGCATGAAATGAGGTGTTATAACAGAGAACGTTTGTTAGTCCTTGTTAATGATCAGTAGAACTTTTCAGCGATTGAAAACCCTGATAGACTTAAAAACTGATCATTTAGCAAATCATATTTATTAAAATTTAATTTATTAAAAGTAGCACAATTAAAAGTAGCACAATAGAGACAATAGGCTCAAATTGTCATTCTGGATACTCCTCCGACAACATCTCACATCTCACGTAAAGAAACAAAATCGTCAACCTTGCATGCTGAACACTAGCTGTCAAAGAGAAAAACTGATAGTCGAGATGGACACCGGAGACACGGTCAACACCAGGGTCAACACCAACACAATCCCTGTCCTTGTCCACTAATCCCGGTTGAGCCCCCACTTGTTACAACCCCATATAGAATCTAGGGGATATGGGGGAGTAACAACAACAATGATAAAGCGGGTGACAAGAACCAGAGGCGACTGGAGAATCTTAATTAAACCAGATTGATTGTATCAGGGTAACAGAAACAGGTAACAACTAGTGTCTCTCCCAGCCTGTTATCCTCCCATCACCCTTAAGTGAGTGATTGTGCTCAATCAGGCCATCGCCATGGCGATGGGCAGGAGGGAAGGCACAAGAAACTAACAAAACACACACAAAAACACACTGGGACATAAGGACAGCAGCCGTACTTCATCATACTCTCCTGTGAGCTATAATCACTGGAAGGTACAGTAGATACTGAATGTGACTATCTATGGTTATGTTTTTGTTTCATTATTCCTTTCGCTCTAGCGCTCTATCGCTCTCACTGTAGCCTTTGTCATACTTTAGGGCACTTCCTGTTCTGTCTGAGAGAGGTCAGATAGATCCTGTGTGTGTGTGTGTGTGTGTGAGAGAGAGAGAGAGAGACAGAGAGAGAGAGAGAGAGAGAGAGAGAGAGAGAGACAGAGAGAGAGAGACATAGAGAGAGAGACAGAGAGAGAGAGAGAGACATAGAGAGAGAGACAGAGAGAGAGACAGAGAGAGAGAGACAAAGAGAGAGAGACATAGAGAGAGAGACAGAGAGAGAGAGAGAGACAGAGAGAGAGAGACATAGAGAGAGAGACAGAGAGAGAGAGACAGAGAGAAAGAGGGGTCAAATAGATCCGGTTGCCCTGCAGGTTGTGGTGTATCCGTCTAGAGCACAGTTACATAGGGGATGTCCTTGCTGTGGAGATCTGATTTCTCTCACAACCCCCTCTAGCATAGTGCCAATCTCCTCTCCTCTCCTCTCCTCTCCTCTCCTCTCCTCTCCTCGCCTCTCCTCTCCTCTCCTCTCCTCTCCTCTCCTCTCCTCTCTTCTCCTCTCCTCTCCTCTCCTCTCCTCTCCTCTCCTCTCCTCTCCTCTCCTCTCCTCTCCTCTCCTCTCCTCTCTCCTCTCCTCTCCTCTCCTCTCCTCTCTCCTCTCCTCTCCTCTCCTCTCCTCTCCTCTCCTCTCCTCTCCTCTCCTCTCCTCTCCTCTCCTCCTCTCCTCTCTTCTCCTCTCCTCTCCTCCTCTCCTCTCCTCCTCTCCTCTCCTCCTCTCCTCTCCTCTCTTCTCCTCTCCTCTCCTCTCCTCTCCTCTCCTCTCCTCTCCTCCTCTCCTCTCTTCTCCTCTCCTCTCCTCTCCTCTCCTCTCCTCTCCTCTCCTCTCCTCTCCTCTCCTCTCCTCCTCTCCTCTCCTTCTCCTCTCCTCTCCTCTCCTCTCCTCTCCTCTCTTCTCCTCCTGCTCCTTCTCCTCTCCTCTCTTCTCCTCTCCTCTCCTCTCCTCTCCCCTCCCTTCCCATCCTCTCCTTTCAACTCCTCTTCTCTCACATTCTCTTTTCTCCTCTCCTCTCCTCTCCTCTCCCCTCCCCAGTCCCAGTCTCCTGCCTCTGTCTGAACCCCTAGACGTGTCTATCTACCAGCCCCCAGCCCTAACCCTCCCCAGCCCTAACCCTCCCCAGCCCTAACCCTCCCCAGCCCTAACCCTCCCCAGCCCTAACCCTCCCCAGCCCTAACCCTCCCCAGCCCTAACCCTCCCCAGCCCTGACCCTCCCAGCCCTAACCCTCCCAGCCCTAACCCTCCCCAGCCCTAACCCTCCCAGCCCTAACCCTCCCCAGCCCTAACCCTCCCAGCCCTAACCCTCCCCAGCCCTAACCCTCCCAGCCCTAACCCTCCCAGCCCTAACCCTCCCAGCCCTAACCCTCCCCAGGCCTAACCCCCCCCAGCCCCCAGCCCTAACCTCCTAACCCTCCCCAGCCCTAACCCTCCCCAGCCCTAACCTCCTAACCCTCCCCAGCCCTAACCCTCCCCAGCCCTAACCTCCTAACCCTCCCCAGCCCTAACCCTCCCCAGCCCTAACCTCCTAACCCTCCCCAGCCCTAACCCTCCCCAGCCCTAACCTCCTAACCCTCCCCAGCCCTAACCCTCCCCAGCCCTAACCCTCCCAGCCCTAACCCTCCCAGCCCTAACCCTCCCCAGGCCTAACCCCCCCCAGCCCCCAGCCCTAACCTCCTAACCCTCCCCAGCCCTAACCCTCCCCAGCCCTAACCTCCTAACCCTCCCCAGCCCTAACCCTCCCCAGCCCTAACCCTCCCAGCCCTAACCCTCCCAGCCCTAACCCTCCCAGCCCTAACCTCCTATCCCCAGCCCTAACCCTCCCCAGCCCTAACCCTCCCCAGCCCTAACCTCCTAACCCTCCCCAGCCCTAACCCCCCCCAGCCCTAACCTCCTAACCCTCCCAGCCCTAACCTCCTAACCCTCCCCAGCCCTAACCCTCCCCAGCCCTAACCCCCCCCAGCCCTAACCCTCCCCAGCCCTAACCCTCCCCAGCCCTAACCCTCCCCAGCCCTAACCCTCCCCAGCCCTAACCCCCCCCAGCCCTAACCCTCCCCAGCCCTAACCCTCCCCAGCCCTAACCCTCCCCAGCCCTAACCCTCCCCTGCCAAACTCTCCAGCTGTACACCCTAATTATGGACACTTATCTCAGTCCTACTTCCATCCCCGTCCCATTTACTATTCCTGACCCCTCTCATAGCGCCCAGCCTCAGCCCTATTCCCCAGTCCCATACCCAGACCCAGCCCTACCACTGAGTGGCTGTGGCTCAGGAGGTAGAGCCGGCATCTAATGATCGCAAGGTTGGCGGTTTGATCCACGTGTCGAGGTGTCCTTGAGCAAGACACTGAACCCCAAATTGTTCCCAATGAGCGTTGCATGGTAGCTTGCCGCCATTGGTATGTGAGTGTGTGTGTGAATGGGTGAATGAGAGGCCATTGTAAAGCGCTTTGGAATAAGGCTATACAGTGGGGTGCAAAAGTGTGGGCAGCCCAAGTCAAAATGCCTTTTACAATTAATGTCTAAGTGAAAAGAAGCAAACCTAACTTGTACAAAGTTAAACATGACACATTTCATCACATGTTAAAGCAAGATACATGTTTATTTTTCACTTTTTACACTTTCAAAATAATAAAACAAGGAAAAAGGCCTCGTGCAAAAGTTTGGGAACCCTGTCAGCTAGTACTTTGTAACTCCTCCTCGGGCAACTATAACAGCTTGCAAACGCTTCCTGTAGCCAACAAAGAGTCTTTCAATTCTTGTTTTGGGGATTTTTCCCCATTCTTCCTGGCAGAACTCCTCTAGCTCAGAAATATTCCTCGGACTTCTCATGCACGGCATGTTTGAGATCTCTCCACAGATTTTCAATAACATTCTTGTCTGGGGACTGAGATGGCCGTTCCAAAACCTTCATCTGTCTTTCCTGGAGGTAGTTCAGGGTTGATTTTGAGTTATGCCTCGGGTCATTGTCTTGCCAATCCAACCCCAGCCCCAGCCCCCCTCCAGCCCCAGCCCCAGCCCCAGGCCCTGTCTTTAGCCCATTGCCCAGCCCTGGATCTTCTCCCAGTCCCAGAGACGGTGCGTGCAGGATGGAAAGGGGGCCACGTGTCACATGGTTTGCCGGATGACTTGTTGCAATTGTGCTGAGAGTAACACATTTAATTGTGTGTGACAGGGGTCAAAGAGGGGCAGGGGGATGCACACAAACACACACAAACACACACATACACACACATACACACACATACACTGTGTTACACACACATACACTGTGTTACACACACACACACACACACTGTGTTACACACACACACACACACACACACACACCACACATACACATACACACACACATACACTGTGTTACACACACACACACACACACACACATACGCACGCACGCACACACACACACACACACACACACACACACACACACACACACACACACACACACATACACTGTGTTAGAGGTGCTGGTGGATAGAAATCAGAGGATGGGCTCCTTGTAATGTGTGTGTGTGTGTGTGTGTGTGTGTGTGTGTGTGTGTGTGTGTGCGTGCGTTACGCCTGTAGCCATGGTTACTGTTACTGTATGCCTGTAGCCATGGTTACTGTATGCCTGTAGCCATGGTTACTGTTACTGTATGCCTGTAGCCATGGTTACTGTTACTGTATGCCTGTAGCCATGGTTACTGTAGGCCTGTAACCATGGTTACTGTTACTGTATGCCTGTAGCCATGGTTACTGTTACTGTATGCCTGTAGCCATGGTTACTGTAGGCCTGTAACCATGGTTACTGTTACTGTATGCCTGTAGCCATGGTTACTGTATGTCTGTAGCCATGGTTACTGTGTGCCTGTAGCCATGGTTACTGTACGCCTGTAGCCATGGTTACTGTATGTCTGTAGCCATGGTTACTGTGTGCCTGTAGCCATGGTGTTGTTACTGTATGTCTGTAGCCATGGTTACTGTTACTGTATGTCTGTAGCCATGGTTACTGTATGCCTGTAGCCATGGTTACTGTATGCCTGTAGCCATGGTGTTGTTACTGTATGCCTGTAGCCATGGTTACTGTGCTGTTTCATAATCCTTCACCTGAGTTCCCCTCTGGACAGCAGAGGAACCTGAAGGAACCTGGGCCAGGTTAGGGTTAGGGCCTGGGCCAGGTTAGGGTTAGGGTTAGGGCCTGGGCCAGGTTAGGGTTAGGGCCTGGGCCAGGTTAGGGTTAGGGCCTGGGCCAGGTTAGGGTTAGGGTTAGGGCCTGGGCCAGATGACCATGGAAAGGGAAAAGCTTGTTTTCTTGTCCTCACTCGCCACAACTCTCCTTCTCTCTCTTCCTCTCTCCTCTCTGCTGCTCTTCCCTTTCTTTATCAAGCCAAAATTGGACAACTTCAAAGGAAACCATGACAACGCCTCCGCTAAGCCTCATTGGGGAAAAAAAAGAGAAGAAGAGCAGCGAGATAGAAATGACATGTCGATGTTGTTTCCCTTTTTTCTACCGTTTAGGAGAATTTTGCATAATTGAGGTTTAAGATTAGTGAGGAAGTACGGCTATAATCAGACTTCTGTATAACGATACGCACAACGCTGCGCTGCTCCCGAGAGCGTCAACACACACAGACATCAAAGCCCTGAGAGGGGAGGAGGGGGGGGAGGGAGGGGGTGGGGGGGAGGGGAGGGGTAGGGGGGGAGGGGTGGAGGGGGAGGGGAGGGGGGTGTCGGGTGTGTGGAATCAGGGCAGTTCAAATTATAATTTCACTCTCTGCTCTGTAGCCTACATGTCTTATTTTTTGGCAAAATCACAGAAATACTGACTGCCAAAACCAAAGCCAGTGATTTATATTTCTGTACTGTAATCGGAAGTTGGCACAGCCTCTGAGAATTCCTTCTC
>NC_137682.1:422261-432261 GCF_963989245.1 Nansenia antarctica | reverse complement strand
CTCTCCCTCCCTCTCTCCCTCCCTCCCCTCCCTCCCTCCCTCCCTCCCTCCCTCCTCCCCCAGGAGCAGCAGAAGCAGGGTGAGGACCCTGGCCGCGAGGTTAAGAAGGTGAGGAAGGCTCGTAACCGCCGTCAGGAGTGGAACATGATGGCCTACGACAAAGAGTTCCGCCCGGACACGCGCCTCACCCCCTCGCCCTACCACGGCATGTCCTCCGAGGGCTCACTGTCTCCTGACAGCAGGTACACACACACACACACACACACATGCCATACACACACACACACACACACACACACACACACATGCCATACACACGCATGCATACAGGCACACACTCTCTCTCACACACACACACACACACACACACACACACACTCTAGTTGTATACTGCCCTCTGCTGGGGACTTCATTAGATTCAATTCAACTTTATTGTCATTGCAGTTGTATAAGTACCAGACAACGAAATGCAGTTTAGCATCTAACCAGAAGTGCAAATAGTGATATAAAACATGATAGTATATAGTGATAAGTAAAGTATGGCAAGTAATATGTACTGGTATTTACAGGTACGTAGAGGAGAGGATAGTAATACGCTATGTACAGTTAAGGTAGCTATGTACAGTTAAGGTAGCTATGTACAGTTAAGGTAGCTATGTACAGTTAAGGTAGCTATGTACAGTTAAGGTAGCTATGTACAGTTAAGGTAGATATGTACAGTTAAGGTAGCTATGTACAGTTAAGGTAGATATGTACAGTTAAGGTAGCTATGTACAGTTAAGGTAGCTATGTACAGTTAAGGTAGCTATGTACAGTTAAGGTAGCTATGTACAGTTAAGGTAGATATGTACAGTTAAGGTAGATATGTACAGTTAAGGTAGCTATGTACAGTTAAGGTAGCTATGTACAGTTAAGGTAGATATGTACAGTTAAGGTAGCTATGTACAGTTAAGGTAGATATGTACAGTTAAGGTAGCTATGTACAGTTAAGGTAGATATGTACAGTTAAGGTAGATATGTACAGTTAAGGTAGCTATGTACAGTTACGGTAGATATGTACAGTTAAGGTAGCTATGTACAGTTAAGGTAGATATGTACAGTTAAGGTAGATATGTACAGTTAAGGTAGATATGTACAGTTAAGGTAGCTATGTACAGTTAAGGTAGATATGTACAGTTAAGGTAGATATGTACAGTTAAGGTAGCTATGTACAGTTAAGGTAGATATGTACAGTTAAGGTAGCTATGTACAGTTAAGATAGATATGTACAGTTAAGGCAGCTATGTACAGTTAAGGTAGCTATGTACAGTTAAGGTAGATATGTACAGTTAAGGCAGCTATGTACAGTTAAGGTAGCTATGTACAGTTAAGGTAGATATGTACAGTTAAGGCAGCTATGTACAGTTAAGGTAGCTATGTACAGTTAAGGTAGATATGTACAGTTAAGGTAGCTATGTACAGTTAAGGTAGCTATGTACAGTTAAGGTAGATATGTACAGTTAAGGTAGCTATGTACAGTTAAGGTAGATATGTACAGTTAAGGTAGATATGTACAGTTAAGGTAGCTATGTACAGTTAAGGTAGATATGTACAGTTAAGGTAGATATGTACAGTTAAGGTAGCTATGTACAGTTACGGTAGATATGTACAGTTAAGGTAGCTATGTACAGTTAAGGTAGATATGTACAGTTAAGGTAGATATGTACAGTTAAGGTAGATATGTACAGTTAAGGTAGCTATGTACAGCATGGTCTATACAGATGTATAAATAGAGGCTATATCAAAAAAGAGGTATGTCCAGTGTGCAAAAATATGGTATGTCCAACGGTATGTACAGTATGTATGGTACATGGTACTTTTGCAAAGGGTAATTGAGTGTCACATTGACCAGGGCTGTGTGCAAGAGTCAGTGTGCTGAGAGCTGAGAGTCAGTGTACCCCATGTGGGAGGGGAGGGCTGTTCAACAGAGTGACAGCTCTGTGAAAGAAGCTGTCCTGGATTCTGCCTGTACGAGACCTGAGGACCTGAGGACCCTGTCCTATCTCTCTAGTACTAGCTGTACTATCTGGAGTCACATGTATGTCTATTGTGTGTGTATTTCCATGTCCACGTCACCGAGTGTGGCTCTGCTTCTGGTTCTCCCCAGGTCGGTGGCGTCAGACATGGGGGACCCCTCCTACCCCGCCAGCCCCAACCACCCCGCCCAGCCCCCCTCCGCCCCCCACCCTGCGGAGGGCAAGGAGCACCTGACCGCCGCCCCCCAGACCCAGTCCCTGGACCGGGGGTACCCCCGCCCCCCCAACCCCCCCGCCGGGGCAGCCTCGGCCTCGGGGCGCCACATCGCCTCATCGCTGGGACGGACCCAGCCCCCCCACGCCCCCCCCGCACCCAACGACCCCGCCCTCAACGGACCCCGCCAGCAGTCGGTCAAAGACTACAGGGCTGGACACAGGTACCTAACCCTAACCCCAACCCTAACCCTGAACCTGACCCTAACCCTGACCCTGACCCTAACCCTGACCCTGACCCTGACCCTGACCCTAACCCTGACCCTGACCCCAACCCTAACCCTAACCCTGACCCTGACCCTAACCCTGACCCTGACCCTGACCCTGACCCTAACCCTGACCCTGACCCTGACCCTAAGACTACAGGTCTGGACACAGGTACCTAACCCTAACCCTAACCCTAACCCTAACCCAAACCCTTCTGATGTTGATGCTGATAACGTTCTTATTCTAAGACATTCAAGGTCATAGGAAGGCCTTTATGTTGCAAACTTACGTCTGTATGATATCAGTAGAAGAGATAACACATGCAGGCACACATAACTGTAGTTTTTAAAGTGAGTTAATCTAGTTAGTTAGTTAGTTAGGTAGTTAGTTAGCTAGTTAGTTAGTTAGTTAGCTAGTTAGTGAATGATTTCAGAATCGTTGGTACAAACATTTGGTCACTTTTTTGCCCATCCATTCTGCCGGTGGTTTTGTGATGAGAGGGTAGTGGTGTGTAGTGTGTAGTGTGTTGTGATGTGTAGTGTGTAGTGATGTTCTGACAGTGTCTCTCTCTGTGTGACAGCGGCCAGCCGTCGACCATCCCAGAGTACTTCATCCCCCCCGCCCCCCCTCCTCCCCCGCCCCCCCTCATCCCCTCTGCCCAGACGGCCTTCGACAGCCCCTCCGCCCTCCCCTCCCTCCCCCACGGCTCCGTGGGCGCCATGTCTCGCCCTTACAGCCCGTCTCCCCCTCCCCCCGCCCCCCCGGCCAACTACGTCCCCTCCCCCTCGCACCCCCCCTCCGGAGCCCCGCCCGCTGCCCCCCCCCCTCCCCCGCCCGGCCTCCCCCCCACACACGTCCTCTCCCACGCCCCCCACGCCACGGGCGCCTCGGGGGAGGCTCCGCCCACCAGGAAGGGTCAGGTGACCGCGGCGCCGATGAGCGACGCACGCAGCGACCTGCTGGCTGCCATACGCAGAGGTGAGGGGGGGGGGGTGTGTGTGTGTGTGGGGGGGGGGTGTGTGTGAGTGTGTGTGGGGGGGGGTGTGTGTGTGGGGGGGTGTGAGTGTGTGTGTGTGTGTGTGTGTGAGAGTGTGAGTGTGAGTGTGTGTGTGTGTGTGTGTGTGTGTGTGGGTGTGTGTGTGTGAGTGTGAGTGTGAGTGTGAGTGTGAGTGTGAGTGTGAGTTTGTGTGTGTGTGTGTGTGTGTGTGTATTAGGGATGGACGGTTTCCAATTATTGAAACCGAAAAACCGTCAAAGACTAAAACCGGGGTTTTCCGGTTAACCGGAAAATACATTAAAAAATTTTTTTTTAAAAAGAGCGCCAATTTAAAATAATTGAGCCCTACTGCTACAATACACTCATGTCGAACACCATTAAAACACCGTAAGCACAGTCGCAACACATTTAGGCTACTTAGTTTCACAAATATAAGTGGAAAGGCAGACTTTTGTAAGCTACACCATACATGAAAACACATGAACACTTAACACACCAGCTCCGCTGATCCAGGGTGCACGCCTGCACGGAAGATCATCTCTTGGAACAGCGTCTTCATTGAATGAACTGCTTTCTCAATATCTTGGTTCTTAGACAAAGTTTCAGCTGCTGCTCAATGTATTTAAATATTTGAATACTGCTCAATAATCACTGAAATATTAGACTTAGAATTATGCAGTGAACATACTTAAAGCTTTTCATAAAAACCACATGCCGCGAGACTGACTCGTCCTGAACTGTCGTAAGTCAATCAACAAAGAATGCCCCATCAAAATAAAAGTGCCGATGGTAGAGCTGTCAAAATAGAGCTTTCAAAATAAATGTACTAATACAGATAGAGATAAATACAGAACTACCTTTGCGTCACTAAGTGACCGCGTATCTTCTGAGACATGCGTTCTGTCATCACTTTCAGTAGCGCCTTCACACACAGTGGCGCTGTGCACAAACACTCTTGATCCGTATAGCTCTTGTTTTATTATATTGTGGTTTAGTAAATACTGCACTTGGAGTTACATTCAATGCATGATTTGTGCTATAGAACATAAATAAAGTTTGATTGATTGATTGATATCAAATCAAATCACATTTTATTTCTATAGCGCATTTCTCACAAAAGTGACCCAATGCGCTTTACAGAGAGCAGCGAAAATGATCTTATTAAATGTAAGCGAGTAATTGTAAAAAACTTTCCTATCTACCAATAACTGAAGGCAACTATCTTTCCCATAGAGTGATTCGTTACCCTTAAATATAATCCCAATTAGATATTAATCCTCAGTCATTGCGCGGCAGATTCAGACTGTATCATTGTTATTTTCACACACGACAAACATGTGACATGTTCCCGTTTTATTCTTATTCTATTTTATTCTTCCCCCAAAAAATAAAAAAAATATAATAATAATAATAACGGTTTCTGACGGTTTTGATAAAAAAACGTTTCTATTTTTATAAACCCCGGTTTTCGGTATAACCGAAAAACCGTCCATCCCTAGTGTGTATGTGAGTGTGAGTGTGTGTCTGTGTGTGTGTGTGTAGCTAACCCGTCCCCTCTCCCTCTCCCTCTCTCTCCCTCCCTCCCCCCCTCCCTCCCTCCCCCCCTCCCTCCCTCCCTCCCTCCCCCCCTCCCCCTCCCCCTCCCCCCCTCCCTCCCCCCCTCCCTCCCCCCCTCCCTCCCTCCCCCCCTCCCTCTCTCCCTCCCTCCCCCCCTCCCTCCCTCCCTCCCCCCCCTCCCCCTCCCCCCCTCCCTCCCTCCCTCCCCCCCTCCCTCCCTCCCTCCCCCCCTCCCTCCCCCCCTCCCTCCTTCCCTCCCCCCCTCCAGGTATCCAGCTCAGGAAGGTTCAGGAGCAGCGGGAGCAGGAGGCCAAGCGAGAGCCCGTGGGTAACGACGTGGCGACCATCTTGTCTCGCCGCATCGCCGTGGAGTACAGCGAATCAGACGACGACTCCGAGCTCGACGACAACGAGTGGTCCGACTGAGGGGGATGGGGGGGGGGGGGGGGGGTCTTAAAACGTTTCCTTTCCTCATCTCCTGTCCTTCCTGGCTTCAGATCTCGATTGTGAGATTGTTGAACATGAAGGAGAGGCGACGTGGAGAGGAAGGCCGTGTGTGTGTAGGGGATCCCCAGGGGTGTGTAGGGGATCCCCAGGGGGATGTAGGGGATCCCTCCTAGGGGGTTCTAGAGGGTTCTAGGGGGTTCTAGAGGCGGCGGTACGGTTACACGTCTTAGATCCGGGATGTTGTTGTAACATTTAACACTGTAGCAGAGACTGACACACTTCACTCGGCTGAACGTTATGACCTTAAAGCAGAAGGTAGATAGGGGGGGGCTGGTGTGAGGGGGGGGGCAGGGAGGGGGGGGGGGATTGTAAATACAAAAGAGCACAAGCAGGAGGAGAAACGGGGGAGAGGGAGAGTGTTCATTCTGACTAGATGGGAGATAGGGAGGGAGATAGGGAGATAGGTGAGTAGATGGCTTAGACTAATATTTCATGCGCACATGTTTTTTTCCTGACTGGTGTATTCGGTTCTCTGTGAAATAGACGAATGGGTTTGAGGTTTGGCTGCGTGGACGTGTCGACCCAGATACAACAACCAAGGGAGGCTGGTGGAGGTAGAAATGGGAGGCTGGTGGAGGTCGACATCTGAGGACGGTCTGGTTGTAATGGAATGGGAATGGCATCAATTCTCACTCAACACTAATACTATTATTACTACTAACTAAAATCATGGATGCAACTGAATTTTCTGAAACTCAACTGCAATAAATCGGAAATCCTCGTCATCGGCCCAAAGTCCCTCTGCTGCCCGTCTGCTCACTCGCCGTATTATTATTATTATTATTATTATTATTATTATCATTATTATCAAACACACACCCTATTCCATGCATTGCAATGAGCTCGTCCTCTGATTCCTACCTCCACCGGCCTCCCCTGCAGGACAGCCCCTCCCAGCCCTGTCTGTCTGTCTGTCTGTCTGAACCTGTCTGTCTGTCTGTCTGAACCTTTACACACCAAGTGAAGTGACGTCACCTGACCTTAGACTGACTGGGATACGGCCTAGTGTAAAGTTGTCGAACCGTGATTTATCCACCTCCTCTTCATCTATCCATCTCTCCTTCCTCCTCCACCTCCTCCTCCTCCTCCTGTTGTTTCATGAGCTGGGACCCCTTTCTAGAAACATCACATCACACTTGTTCCACCCAGAGCAATGTTACAAACTCTTGCTGTGGACATTTGAGACACTTTGGGCCCTATTATGCACTTCTTAACTTGCCGTCTTAAGTCTTAATTAAGACGCACCGCCAGGTTAAGACCTACCGCCACCCTTATTATGCGCTTCATACGCGCTACTGCTATTATGCAGGTGTCCCTAGGCGCCCACACATAACACGTAAGACTCCCGTGCATATATTACTCATTGTGGGAGTGTTCATATGTTATTATACAACAGTTAGTTCCGACCAAGTAATTTGATTGGACAAGAGGCATTCCATGAGTTACGATATATAGTATAACAGCACTGGGACTTTTAACTATACGTATCACTCCGCCGCACAGGTGTTAAATTACCGTTAATTAGACTACATTAACGGTCATATAGCCTACAACAGAAACAGAAGATGGATATATTCTGCAACATTAAATCCAGACTATCCAAAAGGTTTACTGAACAAGGTCTGGTATGATATTCAGTTGCACTTTGGACGCAGGGGTAAAGAGGGGAACCGGGATCTTAAACCTGACTCATTCGTACTAAAACGTCATGAGAATGGAGAAAAGTATTTCACCATGACATTCAATGAAGAAACAAAAAACCATAAAGACCCACTTGAGCGAGACAGAGAAAATCGTAGGGGCGCAATGTTTGAGGAGCGAAGAAATCCCCTCTGCCCGGTAGCATCTCTCGAAAAATACCTGACCAAAATTCCGCCCAATGCAAAAGCCACCAAAGCGACTGTCAACCGAGTCATATTTCACTGGTTGCACAATACATGGAAATGTACAAATAAATGTACACGATACAAAGTAGCTAGTTTGTGTTCAGGTTACGAGCCAACAGTCCAGTTGAACAGTCCCGTTGTGGAACTATTTTTTCTTGACGGAGCCAAAATAAATGATTGAATAAACAAACAAATAATAATCTGTTGTCACTTATTACTGTTAACTAATAAATTGCGCTGTAGAACTGTTGTATAAAAGCAATATCACACTCGAGGTCGTGTGTTATACTGAATATCAGTAGAGGCCTGGCGGCCTCGTACCTACGACCGAATCACAGCCGTGCTGATATTCAGTATAACACACTCCCTCTCGTGTGATATTGCTTAAATGAAGTGCGTTAGGCGCCCCTGCTATTATGCGATCTGACTTTGCGCCTAGCGCTAAGAAGTGGTTTGAAAAGTTCTTAGGCGCTACGCAAACACGGAAAGGAGGCAAACACGGCCGCTGCTACTTCTTCCCACGCCTGTTTCACCACCTCGGCTCGGGGAGGATTTCGCGCTGTTCCAAAGATTGCGAACTGACGAGCCTTGACCTCACGCACGAGCTTGTTACTTTCTTCTGCAGAGAAGCGCGCTGACCTCCTTCTTAGGACTTCCATAATAGCATAGCGCTAAAGACTCAACGCAGCCGGTTCTTAAAGGGAATGGCACCTGGCACGCTGATTGGGTTGATTGAGAAGACGCCCAAAACACACCCATGACTAATTTCTGGGCTTAGCGCCAGGTTTTAGGCGGCCACTACCGCACGCATAATAGCAAAGTGGCCTTGACCACGCCTCCACGTCTTAAGTTTAGATCTACCGCCTCGTCTTATTGCTTAAGACTTATGAAGTGCATAATAGGGCCCTTTGAGTTCAACAAACACAAACGTACCCATAGCAACCACTCTAACAAACACAAACGTACCCATAGCAACCATAGAACTCCATGTTCATTCTAGAACCCAAAACGGAACTCACTCCCTGGAGCGCAGAGGGCGGTGGTGTGATGCACCCTGGGATGCGACTGCGTGACAAACTGCACAGGATTCATTACACACACACACACACATACACACACACACACACACACATACACACACACACACACACAGACACACACACACACACACACACACAGACACACACACAGACACACACACAGACACATAGGATCCCTCCCCACTGCTGATCGCCTCCTATCCCCCCTACGCACACGATTCTCCACATCCATCAGACGTTCAGTCCTGACCTGCCATCCCTGCAGCTCCTGATATAACAACGCTGGCTCTGACACGTACAGCACAGTAGCTCCACCCCCTCCAGGGCGGCTCTGACACTTACAGCACAGTAGCTCCACCCCCTCCAGGGCGCTGGCTCTGACACGTACAGAACAGTAGCTCCACCCCCTCCAGGGCGCTGGCTCTGACACGTACAGCACAGTAGCTCCACCCCCTCCAGACCGCCAGGGACTCGTTCGTTTGTTTAGGAAACACAACACAAGTCTAGCCCTTTCTTAAACATAATGTTACGGTTTATGTTTCTTAACATATCTGCCAAATGTTGAAGCAATTACCTCTACACACGTCACGTGAACGAAGCTATCAAGCACATAGAGTAACAGTACAACACAGTGACGGTTATGTCCATGGACACTTCTTCTTCAACGTTTCAGCTGTGAGTGTCTTCGTGTTGCCATGCTTCCCGTTACGCCATCAGGGGGTTAGTGATGAGGTCATCATCGTTGTTGTTTCCATGACAGACATGACTCGCTGCCGTAGCTACGCCAACCACAGTGTGTGCAGTGCTTTCACATCCAGGCTTGACGCTCTACCTACGTTTACAGAGTAAAGCTTTTTAAAAACCTTTTAATAAGAGAATGAGCTGTCTACCTTTTATCTTAACAAACACATGCATATATAGGTTTGCATACACTGTGTTTCTCCTGCGTTGGGGTGTGATGGACTGGAGTGCTTTCTGGGGGGTGATGCTGTGGGGTTTGTTGTGTTTGATCTGATGATGTCTGTACAGGGTAGGGTTATGGTTAGGGGTACCATACTGTGTAACACAGGGAAGGCAGAGGGTGGAGGGAGACATGGGATGACGGGCTCATTGTAACTCATGGAATGGGATGTATTATGGGATGTGTTACACTTGTGTTTGGTACCGATCCCTATTCCATTCCATGTGTTACAACGTCTACCTCCATCAGCCTCCACTAGCGTCAACAACTAAAATGGCCGTGTGTGAATCATACCTCTCCACTCTCTCTACTGTACAGTGGTCTGGCCATGACACTAGCCCAGGCCTGCGATGAGACGGAGAAGGATTGGACAGATGATGATGTCATCATTAATGCCCAGGCTCTTGGTGGAAGTGTATGAGCCACTGTGAGCCAATGGAACTCTCACCCTTCTGAATGGAACTGATGGAACGATAGGAACCTTTGGCTCCTGGCCACTTCCTGGTTTTGTTTATGATGTCATCACTGTCCAATCCGTCTTCATTCCATTCTAGGGT
>NC_137682.1:404761-417261 GCF_963989245.1 Nansenia antarctica | reverse complement strand
GGGAGGGGGCTAGGAGGGGACTAGGAGGGGAGGGGGGCTAGGAGGGGAGGAGGGGAGGGTGAGGGGGGCTAGGAGGGGAGCCTCCTAGCCTGACACACTTTGACCATGTTGGAGACTGATCTAAGGTCAGTTCAGAGTCCTATCCCCTGGTGTCTAACGGGGAGGCTGAGCTGATCCTAGATCAGTGCCTATGACTTCTACCTGGCCATCTATCTGGTCCAGCTTCATACTGGATCAGTATCAACACTGGCTGTTCCCCAGCGTGTCGTTAGACCAACGGACCAATGGCATCGCTCGAAATGATGAGGTCATGATAATACATGTTTGATGAGGTCATGATAATACATGTTTGAGGTGAATCTCTCTCCATCCCCCATACGTTTGTTACATCATAGAGAGTTCCAGTGTTCATCATGTTCAACGTGAAATAGTGACGAAGATATTCACAGTCGTCTTCTGTGTCTCATAGTCATGGATGTCACCATCAGATAAACACAGACATGTACATAAACCAAATAAGACACTAGTAAGTAAAAAATATGGCACTTTTTAGCTTTTTATCCAACACACGTTATTCAATAAACCTTTGACCATCGATAGGAAGAACACTGACATGTACACTCACTCACACACACACACACACACACACACAGCCAAACACACACAAATAGACCCAAACACACATACATACACACACACACACACGCACAAGCAAACATACATACTCACAGTAGCAACCAAGTTGTAAAACTCATGCCCTGATGACCAAGATTTATAAAAATATATGTTTCTGTACAGCGTTGCATAACAACAATAACCACACACGCCCTTCCTTCCCTGAGCTGCTAAACCCCTGGGAGTAAGCCCAACGTATGGCCCATTCCGTCTGTTCACAGCAACTCTGTTGAATAACATCACATTACATCACAATACATATTGGCAATGGAACTGCATGGGGCAGACCTCGTTCCTGGTCCTTCCACCCCTTCCGCCCCAGACATGAATCAGTGGAATATTCACAAATGGGATTCCTCACAGGGAGGTCACTGGAGGTCACTAGAGGTCACTAGAGGGTCATGCTGGAACGGACAGGATTGATTTATTTTTATTTTTAAATATCTCAGCGCATCGGATTAGAATTTCGGTGATATCGTCACAGAAGTAGCCGATAAGCTGTCCTCGTGTTGTTTGTTCTTACTTCAAGGTTGGAGTCAGATTTGGGGTTAGGGTTAGGTAAGATGTGGGGGTCTAGATGAGTCAGATTTGGGGGTCTAGATGAGTCAGATGTGGGGGTCTAGATGAGTCAGATTTGGGGGTCTAGATGAGTCAGATTTGGGGGTCTAGATGAGTCAGATTTGGGGGTCTAGATGAGTCAGATGTGGGGGTCTAGATGAGTCAGATTTGGGGGTCTAGATGAGTCAGATTTGGGGGTCTAGATGAGTCAGATTTGGGGGTCTAGATGAGTCAGATTTGGGGGTCTAGATGAGTCAGATTTGGGGGTCTAGATGAGTCAGATTTGGGGGTCTAGATGAGTCAGATGTGGGGGTCTAGATGAGTCAGATTTGGGGGTCTAGATGAGTCAGATTTGGGGGTCTAGATGAGTCAGATTTGGGGGTCTAGATGAGTCAGATTTGGGGGTCTAGATGAGTCAGATTTGGGGGTCTAGATGAGTCAGATTTGGGGGTCTAGATGATGTGGGGGTCTAGATGAGTCAGATTTGGGGGTCTAGATGAGTCAGATTTGGGGGTCTAGATGATGTGGGGGTCTAGATGAGTCAGATTTGGGGGTCTAGATGAGTGACATTGGACATCGCTGTCCTTTCTTCAGGCATGCCCAGATCATGACCGACCCTTCAGAGAAAACACTGTGCGCGTAGACGCGCTGCTAGGTTCGTAGACGCGCTGCTAGGTTCCGCGCAAATAGTGCACAAGAGCGCGCTTCCATCAGATAGCGCCTGAGAGAGAGGGGAACGCAACACTGTAAGCAAACAACCTGTTACCTTGTGCTTTCATAGCTAACACAACAAACCCCCCTCTCGCCATTGTATGCTGTTTTACATGAACATTGTTCCATTTTGGACATTATTATTGCAGAAGAGTTAGTTTGGTAAGGCCAAAAGAAAATGTAGCCTAGTGAATCACTAGTAGTGATTATGCATTTGCACTTCCTACTGCAAGACTACACTACTGCGAGAGCGTGTGATTGGTCGACCCCACCGAAGACAAAAGAATGGTAAAAACGCCACTTAACAACAGAATACAATAACGTCTTAAAAGCTTTGAATTGGGAATAGCCTACTGTTGATTTGTTTTTATTGTGACTTAAAGTAGGCTAATTTATAGATTTTAGCCACACCAGATTCAACTCTATTGTGTTTTATTCGTGTTGTATCTATTGTATCTGACCCAGTAGTCCATTAGGCCTGTTACAAACCATCTTACAAAAACGACCTTTAGTTGTTAGGGACTGTCTGTAATCAACATTCTGGCGAATTGGCACATAGCAGCTTTCACCATCAGCATGTATGTCGGCGGGTACATTCAAACAAACATACCCTTTCTAGGGGAATAACTTAATCAGGTGCGTGGATGGAACCGCAGGTCGCGTTTTGCCGCGTTGCGCCTGACGTCTCATTTCACGCCGCGTCGCCTCGCCGAGCGGCAGACCCTCATTAACCCGCCCGGCCCGGGGGCCTGCACCGCGCAGCAAACCCTCATTAACCCACCCGGCCCGCGGGCCGCACCGCGCCGCTCATCATTAACCCGCCCGGGGGCCGCACCGCGCCGCTCTCTGACCCTAACCCTGGGAGAGGGAAACCACAGCTCCAGAGAGACTCTAGCAGAGGGAATGGAAGGTGTAGGAGGCCAACAGAAGCATTAGAAAGACAGTAAAAAGGTCTGGACCATGGAAGCTTGGTTGGCTGTTCTGATAGTCTAGTGTTGTGACGCTCCTCGCGTGATTGATCGATACGGTTTGAGTCGACGCTCACTAGAACTGAAGGGTAATCAATACTGAAGGGTAATCAATACTGAAGGGTAATCAATGGTGTTTAAATTGCTGGTTGACAGGTCGTGTGTATAGTGCTTTAGATTGTTGTCTGTCAGAACTGTCTTCAATAGGTTTGTGTCTTCTTGAACGCTCATGGTGCTTTGGACAGTATCAAACAATGACAGCCCAATGTTCAAATGGGAGATTCTTTTTTATGATTGCCAGTCGCTGCGTGTTCAGTTATTATGGCCGACGATCAATATTATAGTAGGCTGCCATGCAGTCGGTGATGAAAGCGGTCATTCCCACCGCCGTGCATTGTCTGTGTCACCGCCGTGCATCACCACTCCACAAGAGGGGGCCAGGGTGCGGAATAACCAGACCTCCACACACCCCCCCCTACTCCCCCACCCCAGCTAACACCCTCCATCCTGGGCCTACAACTGTCTACCGTCCCCTGCCCTGGAGCACTGTCCGTGGTGCTGAAATCTAAGAAGAACCCCCCCCCCCTTTTTTTTTTTTGTGAACGAAATACACTCACCGGCCACTTTAGTAGGTGCACCTTTTCAACGCAAATATCTAATCAGCCGTTACGTGGCAGTAACTCAATGCATTTTGACATGGTCAAGAGGATCTGCTGAAGTTCAAACCAAGCATCAGAATGGGGAAAAAAACGTTATTTAAGTGACTTTGAACTTGGCGTGGGTGTTGGTGCCAGACGGGCTGTTTTATCAGAAAGTGCTGCTCTACTGGGACACAACCAACTCTAGCGGTAACAGAGAATGGTCAGAAAAAGAGAACATAGCAGTGATCTGCAGTTCCCTGGGTGTGATGGTGTAATGGTGTGATGGTGTGGGGGATATTTTATTGGCACAAATCTTCAACTGCAACTGTGTGATGCTTTAATGTCAATAATGAATGTTTCCAGCACCTTACACAGAATTAAGGCAGTTCTGAAGGCAAAAGAGGGGGTCCAACCCGGTACTAGCAAGGTGTACCTAATAAAGTGGCTGGTGAGTGTATATTCTAATATCGCAACAAGACAGATGTGGTGTTACGCCTCACTTTTAGGGATTAGTAAATAAACGCATACGCTTCAGTCCATTTGGGTTTTGTTTAAAATGTTGATGATTGAAAATATAACATTAGCAGAATATTCCTCTACACGATAGGCCTACTTATTTACTGTGAATATTTTTGTGTGTAAAACACAACGTAATTAGTTGTTATGTTGATAGCGTTAAGTGAAACGCAAAGGGGTTCCTGAAATGGAGATGATGCTCATCCTGGTATAGACTCCATAAAGGCCTTGATTGTTGTAACCCTGGGTTACGGTTTGATTCATTCTAGTTGGCTGTTTGAAATAGAAAGATGATCTATTTCCTAGTCCTCTAACGCCCTCTAATCTCTAACCACGAAGACTTCATTCAAACCTCTCAGGGTCAGAACAAGCATTACCATTATGTGTCAGTTAGCCCATTTCTTGTCCATGACATCTCCTTACATAGGCCCAATTACACCCGCGAGAGTGCTAGCGAAGCGTACTCTACAGCCTATAACCTGTCATCATGTCAACACCGCCCGCCACAATCATAGGCCAACACATCTCTCCACTGCGCCTCTCTAAGACAGTTCTACTGCCTCTCTCTCCTTAACTGTGTATGATCCCCTGTGACCTGTGTCCCCCAACACTGATCTTGGGGGGGGCGGAGGTCACCACTCCTTGCTCTGATGTCATCTATACCCCCCTACACATCGCTGGAGGTCCGGGGCCTCCGGGAGAGGTTGGACGGCACGCAGCCGCAACACGCCAGCCACAGGGACTTCTGGATGTCGGGGTTACGGAACGCGTAGATGACGGGGTTGATCACGGAGCTGCAGGCGGCGGGAAGCGCGGTGGCGTACGTGTAGATCAGCGGGTAGCTGGAGTCCGCCACGATGGAGTACATGGCGAACGGCAACCAGCAGACGGCGAACGCGCAGAGGATGACGGAGAGGGTCGACACGCCCTTGGTGGTGGAGACGGCCAGGAACTGGTGCTGCACGGCGATCTGCTGGGCGTGCCTGAAGGCGATCCTGCAGATCTGCAGGTAGAGCTGCATCATGAGGGCCAAGACCAGCAGGAAGGCCACGGCCAGCGCCACGGCGTTGCTCTTGGCGACGGGCCGGCACACGCTGCACGCGGCCTCCTCCTCCCCCAGACAGTTCCACCCCAGCGCCGGTAGGACCCCCAGCGTCAGACACCCGACCCAGATCAGCGCCACAGTCACGTAGGTGAACATCACCGTCCTCTCGCTGTGGTAGGTCAGGGCGTTGCAGAGCGACAGGTAGCGGTCCACCGTGATGGCCAGGATGTTGAGGATGGAGGCGGAGAAGGCGGCGATGAGGAGTCCCGCCGACAGCAGCGTCACGACCTCGTTGTCGACCAGGTAGGTGAAGACGAAGTTCAGGATGAGCCCCAGGCCGGCCAGGAGGTCCGCGATCGCCAGGGAGCCGATCAGGATGAACATGGGCTGGCGCAGCATCGGGGTGTAGAACAGCACGGCGATCACCAGGGCGTTCTCGCAGGCGATGAGCGTGCCCGTGACGCACAGCGCGACGTCCCAGGGGCTGACGTCCTGCCGAGCGAGCAGGTCTGACGTGGAGGTCCGCACCGGGGAGGAGGAGTTCCTGTCGTCGCGGAAGTCCCAGGGAGCCGCGAGGTCGAAGGCCGAGGCGTTCTGACTGTCACTGCTCATGGCTGAGGCCAGGGAGTGAATCATAGCTGGAGGACAGGGGGGGGGGTGAGGGAAGAGGGGGAGGAGGAGAGGAAGATGAAGAGAGGATGAAGAGAGAAGAGGGGTTGAGAGAACGTGAAAGAGAAAGAGGTGGGTTAGGGGAAGAGGGGGAACGTGATGGGTGATGAAGGGGTGTAGAAGGAGTATAGAAGGAGTAGTGGGAGAGAGGGAGGAGGGGAGATGAAAACAGATGGATCAGGGGAAAAAGGAGAGAAAGCCATGCATGTTAGTGGCGCCCATCACTACAAGAAGAATGCAATAAGTCACTAAAGCATTTTGTCATATAAAGAGAGCATCCGTTGATCCATCCATCCATCCATCCATCCATCCATCCATCCATCCATCCATCCATCCATCCATCCATCCATCCACCTATATTGCATAGGCCTAAACATAGGACACAACGAAAAAGCACCTGACCCAACTAACGTCACAACCTCCCACATGCCACACTGACAGAACATTTGCTAACAACACAATAGAGGGCTGTGACCCATGCATACAGCTGCTTTGTTTACAATGCATTGACTTTGACTTTGACATTATCAATACTACTGCATTCTTCAGCCTGATTCCGAGTTCCTTTTGTTTCAAAGGAATGCAACGTAAATAATCTGATGGTACATTATGAACGCGTAAATATCAGAATAACAGAATATATTATATTATATTATATACCACATCTCCAGATAGAACAAGCATCTCTGCCTCTTACCCATATTATGTCACAACAGGAGAGCCGCTTGGCTAGAGGCGTCGCGCCATCAGTAGAATCTATTTTTAGAAGAATGTCTAAATATGAAATATGATGTTTCTCAACCCAAACGTGATGTCCCGTGGAAGGAGGCGCGTGCCTGTGCGCTTAGAACCCCTTAGAACCCGTCTGATCGTTCTGGTTCTGATTCTGGTTCTGGTTCTGGTTGACGTCACACGCAGACAGAAATAACGGAGCTAATTTTAGCTCAGCCAGCGCGCCAAAGCAGAGCAGCTCCATTCACAAAATATACCCTCCTCCTCTCTGGTCCAACACGCACGGACAAGCGCGCGCGTACGCACACACACGCACGCACACATACACACAGACGCACACACACATACACACACACGCACACATACAGACGCTCTCCATCAATGACTGCTGCAAACGAGTGGGAAGGTCACCAAACCCGCAAGCCACTTTCTATTGACAGACAGTATGTCCTAATAATCTGTCAACATTAAGCATCTTTAACACCCCAGCACCATGCAGGCTATGTGCATGTCTGTCTCAGATGAACAGATGATAATAGACAGATAACCCTCGTGCCATTCAACATGCATGGTTTTAGCGTGAGAGAGTGGGGGGGGAGAGAGTGAGAGGGGGGGAGAGAGAGAGACCACGCCAGAGATAGAGAGAGAGAGAGAGAGAGAGAGAGAGAGAGAGAGAGAGAGAGAGAGAGAGAGAGAGAGAGAGAGAGAGAGAGAGAGAGAGAGAGAGAGAGAGAGAGACAGGGAGGGAGAGAGAGAGAGAGATTACCAGTTCCTTGTCTTTTTCTTTGTATTCGTTTACGCCTCTGGGTACCAAAAAAAATAAAAAATAAAAATAAATGACAATAATTGATATTATTATTCTCGTTGGGTCTGATAGAGTCCTTGAGCAGCGCGCGCTATTCCTCGGTTCTCACGGCACACTGTCGGCAGTTCTCCTGGCTCGCCTGATATCCTCTCCTCTGATTGGACGCCTGATATCCTCTCCTCTGATTGGACGCCTGATATCCTCTCCCCTGATTGGACGCGCTCATGATTCTCCCCGTCTGACGTCAGAGGTCTCAGTCACTACAGTCATGATGTGAATCACTGAGCAGAATATTAATAATTAATTATGTTTCTAAACAACACGACTTCAGAGATCAGTGGCGCGGGCACGGGAGGGTAAACGGTATCAAACAATAGACCCCCCCCCCCTCTCACACACACGCACAACCGCCCACACACACACACACACACACACACACACACACACACACACACACACACACACACACACACACACACACACACACACACACACACACACATCATCATCATTTATCATAATTTTATATTATTTTATATATCATCATATACTTTTATATCTTCAATCTTTCAGTCATTCTCGCACGCATGCACGCACACACACACACACACACACACACACAAATATGCCACACACACACACACACACACATCATCATCATTTATCATAATTTTATATTATTTTATACATAATCATATACTTTTATATCTTCAATCTTTCAGTCATTCTCGCACGCATGCACACACACACACACACACACACACACAAATATGCCACACACACACACACACACACAAATATGCCACACACACACACACCCACACCCACACACCCACACACACACACACAACCGCCCACACTGCTTCACGTGTCTTCGTCAGTCTCCCAGTGTCCAGTGTTTATACCGTATATGACAGAACCAACCAAACAACTAACTAACCAATATTGTTTTCGTCCCTTAACTCTATATCGTGACTGCTGCTTACAGGCACATTATTCCATATCCCCAAAGTGTTAAACGTTTGACTCATGATGACTGTGACAGACAGTTGACAGGCCTACGTATAGAGCTTCGACCTGCTAAATGACTCATATTAACACATTGTATTAGGCTGGGCTAACAGACATGATAGACATGATCCACTCTAGGCTGGTTGTGAGTGTGCGTGTACACCTGTCCTGCACGACCCGCGAGCTGTGACGTCACTGACACCTTATCCTTTTACTCACCGCAGTCCTGTGCCACTGGCGTAATTGATTCTGCTGCCAACTCGCTGAATCAGCTGGTGGTTAATGACGCCGCTGCTATCGCTAACGGTGGACGTGCACCGGGGGTTTGGAGAGGCAGAGGGCGGAGAAGGAGAGGAGGGTAACACACACGCAGGTTCGCTTTGTATTTCTCCTCACGGCTCCAGCTCGATTACATCATTACACCTTTTTGTGCAGGAAACTCCCCGGCCGGCCCACGCGCTCTGTCATCCCCCTCTCCCTCTCCTCCTCCTGTCTCCAGCATATTCTCTCTCTCTCTCTCTCTCTCTCTCTGTCTCTGTCTGTCTCTCTCTCTCTCTCTCTCTCTCTCTCTCTGTCTCTCTCTCCCTCTCTCTCTCTCTGTCTCTCGTTCTCTCTCTCTCTCTCTCTCTCTTTCTCCCTCTATAACTGTATTGGCCCTTGATGCGGAATATGTTGGAATAATATGTTGAAGTTAGTGAGGTCTTACTGGAGTGTATTTTTATGGTGTTTGTATAAAGAGACAAAGATCCATTCCATGGTATTAGAGAACCACTAGAAGATTCTCTATGATCACCAGACAAAGATGATTATTTCTTTGAGGCTTTGTGATGCCTTCCTCTTCCTCTTCCTCTTTCTCTTCCTCTTCCTCTTCCTCTTCCTCTGCTCTGACATCATCATCGCCCCTCACACCCAACCCAGCCACCCAGCCACAATGTGCTACAGAGAGAGGGAGAGAAAGAGTGTGTATGTGTCTGTCTCGGTGAAGACAGTAAGAGAGAGGAGAGAGAGAGAGAGCAAGCCATAGAATGAGAGAGAGAGAGAGAGGAGGGGGTTGGGGTGTGGGGGGGTCAGAACAGCTTTCTATCCTCAGCCAGAGAATGCTGCTGTCTTTGATAAAATGTCACCATAACCAGAGTGGAGCTGAAAGCTGTGATCTCCGGCCAAAAGTACTATTACCAAATTCACTTCCTCCTCAGGCTAGTACTGCTGACTGGAGCCAACGCAAGGAACCCAGCCGTCAGCAGATGTGGATACTGTGTGTGTGTGTGTGTGTGTGTGTGTGTGTGTGTCTGTGTGTGGCATATTTGTGTGTGTGTGTGTGTGTGCGTGCATGCGTGCGAGAATGACTGAAAGAGTGAAGATATAAAAGTATATGATGATATAAAATTGATGATAAATGATGATATAAAAACCTGAATGAGTAGGCATACAGGTATGTGTAATGCACACACCTGTCTGTGTTTGGATCTTACACCAGGCGAAACACCTGCCTGCCATTCCCTGAGAGTAATGTTCACTCAGACCTCCTCATCACCATTGAGCGTCTATTAGCCTATCAGCTTCACTCACTATCACTGAAGGGAGGCAGCAGAAGAGTTATTTATCTCATGTAGCCCTGTGGCTAGCTTGCTAATGTAGCCCTGTGGCTAGCTATGCTAAGCTAGGGGAAGGAGGCCTAATTGACCTGCTAATTATGATGATGAGTATCGACTGTGAAATTACCCCCGCTGCGCTTAGATTGGGAACGATTTAGGGAGAGGGAGAGGATGAGGGGGAGGAGGAGAGGAGGGGGGGGGGAGAGGGAGAGGATGAGGAGGAGGAGGGAGAGAAGGAGGGGGAGGAGGGAGGAGGGGGGAGGGGGGAGGAGGGAGGAGGGAGAGGATGAGGGGAGGAGGGAGAGAAGGAGGGGGAGGAGGGAGAGGATGAGGGGGAAGGAGGAGAGAAGGGGGGGGGGGTTATCAGAAGCTATTGATGATGTTGGTTTGCACTAAAGAGAAAGGGATGGGGAAGGGAGGGAGAGATACGGAGATCTGGGGTGAGTTTCTCAGAAAGCTTCGTATAGCTCAAAGTAGCACTTTAATCTTTATTGGAAAATCCCAGAGCCCATTCCTCTCCTGGACCAGCAAAGTTCTTAATCGAGAAAATGTATTCCTTCACACGCAGATCGACCTGCAAACATTGATTTTGCGATTGTTTTTTTCTCAGGTCTTTGCGGGTGGTTTATGGGGAGAAATTAAGTAGTACTTAAGCTTGGAAGCCACAGATTGAATTGATGATGCTGATGAGTTGAGAGAGAGAAACAGGGAGGGGGACAGAGGGGGGGGAGAGGGGGAAGGGTGGGGCGAGAATATCTGATATGTAAATACCAGAGACAGACTGATGACATGGATGGAACACACACACACACACACGCACAGACACACACACACACACGCACACACACACGCCACACACACACACACACACACACACGCACACACAACACACACGCATAGGCAACGCTCGTCATTGCTGCCATATCACTCAAGTGACAGACAGCTCGACAAGAGGCCTGTCGTTTGCTGCCCAGAGAAAGAGAGAGAAAGAGAGAGAGTGTAAGACAAAAGTACAACGACCAAAAATATTTCTTCAGACTTTAGTGTTGTCTTTGTGTTGTGTGTTGTTTGTGTTGTGTTTGTGTGGTGTTGGCGGTGGGCTCCCTCTCATCCCCCTGTTAGGCTGAGGAGGCAGAGTGGGGAGAGCAGAGAGCAGAGAGCAGAGGGCAGAGAGCAGAGAGCAGAGAGTAGAGAGCAGAGAGTAGAGAGCTAGAGAGCAGAGAGCAGAGAGCAGAGAGAGCAGAGAGCAGAGAGCAGAGAGCAGAGAGCAGAGAGCAGAGAGCAGAGAGCAGAGAGCAGAGAGCAGAGAGCAGAGAGCAGAGAAGCAGAGAGCAGAGAGCAGAGAGCAGAGTGGGCAGAGCAGAGAGCAGAGAGCAGCATGTGGAGCTGTCCGGTGCTGAAACCCAGACAGCGTTGCTGCTCCTCTGCTGGCTGCTGCCTGACCTACTGAAGGGGCTGTGTGTTACAGGTGTAAATATACCATGGTTACCATGGTAGCATAAAGGTGTAAATATACCATGGTTACCATGGTAGCGTAAAGGTGTAAATATACCCTGGTTACCATGGTAGCATAAAGGGTGTAAATATACCCTGGTTACCATGGTAGCATAAAGGTGTAAATATACCCTGGTTACCATGGTAGCATAAAGGTGTAAATATACCCTGGTTACCATGGTAGCATAAAGGTGTAAATATACCCTGGTTACCATGGTAGCATAAAGGTGTTAATATACCCTGGTTACCATGGTAGCATAAAGGTGTAAATATACCCTGGTTACCATGGTAGCATAAAGGTGTAAATATACCCTGGTTACCATGGTAGCATAAATGCAGTCGCAACCGGGAGCGCTGGCGGTGGTCCTTAGTGTCTGAAATATGAAATATGAAATATGAGTGCTTCATAGTATATATAGTATATAAATATGAGTGCAAATGATGGCACCTCACCTGCTTATGGTCATGACGGTCATGCGTCTATTTAGCGCTACCCCCCCCATGTGAGGACAGAGGAGACAGACAGTACTCCCCCCATGTGAGGCCAGAGGAGACAGTACTCCCCCCATGTGAGGCCAGAGGAGACAGTACTCCCCCCATGTGAGGCCAGAGGAGACAGTACTCCCCCCATGTGAGGCCAGAGGAGACGGTACTGTAGTGCAGTGGTGTTTTCACTGTGACCCCCTGGCACAAATCACCAACATGCCTGAGTTTGGACTGGCGTCCATTTTGCGCTGGCTGGAAACAGAGCTCTGAGTGTTCTGTAGAGTAGCAACCCGTGCTCCTACCCTGCCGTTCTGCTCTGATACAGGACAACAGTGAAACAACTTCGCGGCTGAACTTCATATGCCATCAAAGGGAGAAATGCAACGTGGAAATATGTCAAAATGTGAGACTGTCAAGCACAACTCAGCCTTAAAACATTAGACAGCTAAAATTAGACACACAGCTACTAGCTGCTAGACACAGGCATAATAGCGATTTTTTTGTTTGTTATGCTTGTAAGTAAGTAAGTAAGTAAAGCTTTATTTATATAGCGCCTTTCGTACATTGAATGCAACTCAAAGCGCTTGTCATGAA
>NC_137682.1:397261-402261 GCF_963989245.1 Nansenia antarctica | reverse complement strand
TGTGTGTGTGTGTGTGTGTGTGTGTTAACCTACCTGTGTATGTGTGTGTCTACAGTATAGCACCTTCTGGTGTGATTGTGTGTGTGTGTGTGTGTGGGAGGGGGGGGGGGTGATTGTGTGTGTGTGTGTGTGGGAGGGGGGGTGATTGTGTGTGTGTGTGTGTGGGAGGGGGGGGTGCTTGCGTGAGTCAGTGTAACAGCAGCGGGGTGGCAGAGAGGGAGGTCCTAACCTCCAGCTCACAGGACAACAGGCTGTCAGTCCACATTACCTCTAACATGGGGGGCGCAGGGGGGAGGAGGCGGGGGGAGGTAAAAATAGCACACTCTTATTTCTGGATTTGAGGTTTAGAGAAGGAGACAGTGTGTGTGTATGAGGTGTATGTGTGTGTGTTGTGTGTGTGTGTGTGTGTGTGTGTGTGCGTGTGTGTGTGTGGTGTGCGCACACACAGAAGTGAAGTACAATAAATGCAGTGTGCAGTTAAAGGGCAGGAAACATGTTAGAGAGAGAGAGAGAGAGACAGAGAGACAGAGAGAGAGAGAGAGAGACAGAGACCGAGACAGAGACAGAGACAGAGAGAGAGACAGAGAGAGAGAGAGAGAGACAGAGAGACAGAGAGAGAGAGAGACAGACATGTTTTAGAGAGAGAGAGAGACAGAGTGAGAGAGAGAGAGAGAGAGAGAGACAGAGAGAGGGAGAGAGAGAGATAGAGACAGAGAGAGAGAGAGAGACAGAGAGAGAGAGAGAGAGAGAGACAGAGAGAGAGAGAGACAGAGAGACAGAGAGAGAGAGAGACAGAGAGAGAGAGAGAGAGAGAGAGAGAGAGAGAGAGAGAGAGACAGAGAGAGAGAGAGAGAGAGAGACAGAGAGAGAGAGAGACAGAGAGACAGAGAGAGAGAGAGACAGAGAGAGAGAGAGAGAGACAGAGAGACAGAGAGAGAGAGAGAGAGCAGAAGTAAGAGAGCAGGAGAAGGTCAGATATTTAAAACCTCAGTCGTCTGTTTTGGCTCCGGCCAGTCTGACATTTAGGCTCTTATGTTCTTATGTTCAGCCCATTGGCAGGTTGTGTCAGCAGCAGTAACAGAAGAGAACACCACTGTGCTGTAGCTCTGTCTCCTCTGCCCTCCTGTGGGGGGGGTGATGGTGTAGCTCCGTCTCCTCTGTCCTCCTGTGGGGGGGTGATGGTGTAGCTCTGTCTCCTCTGCCCTCTGTGGGGGGGGTGATGGTGTGTAGCTCTGTGTCCTCTGCCCTCCTGTGGGGGGTGATGGTGTAGCTCTGTCCTCTCTGCCCTCCTGTGGGGGGGGTGATGGTGTAGCTCTGTCCTCTCTGCCCTCCTGTGGGGGGTGATGGAGTAGCTCTGTGTCCTCTCTGCCCTCCTGTGGGGGGGGGTGATGGTGTAGCTCTGTCCTCTCTGCCTCCTGTGGGGGGGGTGATGGTGAGTAGCTCTGTCCTCTCTGCCCTCCTGTGGGGGGGGTGATGGTGTAGCTCTGTCCTCTCTGCCCTCCTGTGGGGGGGGTGATGGTGTGTAGCTCTGTCCTCTCTGCCCTCCTGTGGGGGGGTGATGGTGTGTAGCTCTGTCCTCTCTGCCCTCCTGTGGGGGGGGTGATGGTGTAGCTCTGTCCTCTCTGCCCTCCTGTGGGGGGGGTGATGGTGTAGCTCTGTCCTCTCTGCCCTCCTGTGGGGGGGTGATGGTGAGTAGCTCTGTCCTCTCTGCCCTCCTGTGGGGGGGGTGATGGTGTAGCTCTGTCTCCTCTGCCCTCCTGTGGGGGGGGTGATGGTGAGTAGCTCTGTCCTCTCTGCCCTCCTGTGGGGGGGGTGATGGTGTGTAGCTCTGTCTCCTCTGCCCTCCTGTGGGGGGTGATGGTGTAGCTCTGTCCTCTCTGCCCTCCTGTGGGGGGGGTGATGGTGTAGCTCTGTGTCCTCTGCCCTCCTGTGGGGGGGTGATGGTGTGTAGCTCTGTCCTCTCTGCCCTCCTGTGGGGGGGGTGATGGTGTGTAGCTCTGTCCTCTCTGCCCTCCTGTGGGGGGGTGATGGTGTAGCTCTGTCCTCTCTGCCCTCCTGTGGGGGGGTGATGGTGTGTAGCTCTGTCCTCTCTGCCCTCCTGTGGGGGGGTGATGGTGTGAAGTGCCATCATGTGTGATAAGAAATCCGGCCTTTAAAAGAAACACAGATATTTCAGACACGCCCCCTAAGTGCCACCTCCTATGCCTGCATTTGCGCTCAAATATTTTTGTACGGCATTAAAATATAAAATATATCCCTTTGGGTTTCCATTCAGTCACTAGTTACAACTGATGCCTGCAGTCCACACATGCACGCTACTACAGGTCCTTCTCACATTTGAGTCATCTTATCCAGAGAGACTTCCGATAAGTACATGTCTAAAGTAATCATCACAGAACTTTCTATGAGAGTATTTGCGAGTAGCCACAGCGCTAGAAAGAGGGAAGCAAACAGTTATTAGTCAAAGTCATATATGAATATTACTGTCACCATAGTCTCTCCTGTCTCAGGATGAATGTGATCCATCAGGAGAGTCCAGTTCCTCCTAACTCTCCTCCTCCAACAACACCAAACCATCTGAGATCTCACCCAGCTACAGTAAGGCTGTTAGCTACAGGGTTGAGTTTTGCTTTGCTGTTTCTCAGCCCTGTAATGGATCATAGTGTTAGTCTATGTGTGTTGTCTGTGGACAAGACTAAAACCTGCCACCTCTGTGTGGCCCAACTAGCTTAAAAGAAAAATTACAGAGAATATGGATGTTTTCTATCTATGTATATGTATTCTGTCTAAGATAGCTGTAGTATGACATTCATCCTTCACCAGGAAGGTGTGTGGGAGCTGTGTTCCTATTTCAGTGTGCATCCTACACACACACACACACACACACACACACACACACACACACACACACACACACACACACACACACACACACACACATGCACACACATACACGTATACACACAATTCCTTACATAACAACCATCTGTTGTTGTAAAGTAGTTTACTGTTAATTACAGTGTTAATTTCAGTGTAATTGAAGTTGAAGTTTCACAGTATGCTGACTGGAGGAAAAGGTGAACACTTCTCACCTCCACACCTGCAGTTGTCTTTACATAACCATGACCAGCCACAGGGCACAGAGACACACATAGAGACACATAGAGACACATAGAGACACATAAGAGACACATAGAGACACATAGAGACACACATAGAGACACATGGTGGCAGTGGTGTAGTCTAGTTTAGTCTAGTTGTTTCTAGTGTTTTCTAGAGGGTATACTATACTGTGATTTTTCCCTCCCAGCCTCATATCGTTCTTTTCAGAACGGCATCAAAATACATCTGCGCTCCCTGTCTAGCGTTATATATCTAACATATTTACACTCTGATCTCACACACCGTATGGGGCAGGATAGCGGTTGAATACATTTGCAGTAATAACACTTTTATCTATATCTTTTTATTCACTGTCTTTTATCTTGTTAAATGTTTATCTATTTATTTTCTATATATATATATATATATACATCTATTCTTATCATTTTTATTTTCTTACTATCCTCCTCTTGCTACATTGTTTTATGCTGTATGTAAAGCACTTTGAATTGCCCTGTTGTATGAAATACAAGTGCTGTGCCTTGCCTTGCCTTACTTATTTTACTTTATTCTATTATTGTTGATTTTGTATCCTGCTGCAATACCAATGTGGAAGAACCTAACTTAGAATGTCACTCTTGTGTACCCCGTACATTGGATGTACTAAAAGCAATTCTGATTCTGATTCTAGAATGGAAAGAGGAATGATTCTGATTCCATTGCTCATTCCATTCTGCATCATCACCACCAGCCTCCCACCCTCTCCCTGGCCTGCTGACCACCAGCCTCCCACCCTCTCCCCTGGCCTGCTGACCACCAGCCTCCCACCCTCTCCCCTGGCCTGCTGACCACCAGCCTCCCACCCTCTCCCCTGGCTGCATATGCATCTGTTTGTACAGCAACACTCTCCGAAAAAAGGTGTTCTTACATGAAACCTAAGGTTCCAAAAGTCAAACAGAAGGAAGCTGAGAACCCTTTCTGGTTCTAGAACCTTTTTTCTAACAGTGTATTATTTTTATTTATTTTTTTACTTTTACTTTTTTGCATAACTATATTCCAGTTGCTGCATTGCCAGATGGATCCTGAACACTGAGCAAATACATCAAAGTCCAGCAGCCACCAACACATCTTTGAGTTCTCATGGCAACCGGTATCTCAACAACATATTCTGCTATGCACATTTTAAAGTGTACCTTTTGCACGCATATACTTAAATTATAATAATAAAAGTTCATTAAAAAACATTCATAATGATCAATCAAGCAAATGTTGATAATGATCATATCATATTCTACAGAAGCCTATTGAAACCAGGACGTAATGTTAAGATGGAAACAAAGGCAACACAGATATAACTGAGAAATAGAACTAAATAAATATAGAAAATAAATATAACTTCCTGAAATAGATCCGTTCATGGACTGACAGTCCTGCAGTCAAAGCTGTCAAGCTTCAATCGAATGATGTTTGTTGTATGTAAGTTGATGTTTGTTTTCTGCAGGCTTTTGTGCCTCTCTCCCTCTCTCTCTTCTCTCTCTCCTCCTCTCTCCTCTCTCTCTCCTCCTCTCTCCTCTTCTCTCCTCTCTCCTCCTCCTCTCTCCTCTCTCCTCTCTCCTCTCTCCCTCCTCTCTCCCTCTCCTCTCCTCTCTCCTCCTCTTTCCTCTCTCCTCCTCTCTCTCTCTCCTCTTCCTCCTCTCCTCCTCTCTCCTCCTCTCCTCCTCTCTCCTCCTCTCTCCTCTCTCTCTCTCCTCCTCTCTCCTCTCTCTCTCTCTCTCTCTCTCCTCTCTCCTCCTCTCTCCTCTTCTCTCCTCTCTCCTCCTCTCTCTCTTCCTCTCTCTCTCTCCTCTCTCTCTGTCTCTCTCCCTCTCCTCCTCTCTCCTCTCCTCTCTCCTCCTCTC
>NC_137682.1:387945-390445 GCF_963989245.1 Nansenia antarctica | reverse complement strand
TGACCCGGGTACAGTCTGTCTGTCTGTCTGTCAGGTGTTCTGACCCGGGTACAGTCTGTCTGTCTGTCAGGTGTTCTGACCCGGGTACAGTCTGTCTGTCTGTCAGGTGTTCTGACCCGGGTACAGTCTGTCTGTCTGTCAGGTGTTCTGACCCGGGTCCAGTCTGTCTGTCTGTCTGTCTGTCAGGTGTTCTGACCCGGGTACAGTCTGTCTGTCTGTCTGTCTGTCTGTCAGTCAGGGGTTCTGTGGGCGTCCATTGGACTGCAGGTGTCCGGGGAAGAGATGTTGTCACATGTACAGTAATCAACGACGTGCTGCACGCTAGATGCAGATCAATCATTTTAAGGACACTGCAAAATATGTGCGTGTGTTGAGTTATGATTAGGCCCGTCTCGGCCTGTCCGTTTGTTTGACAAACAGTTGTAAACGCAGGGGGATGAAGCAACGGAAACACACATATCGACCTCTGGATCAGCTTGTTGCGTAAATGCATCTCTGTTTTAGACATGTCTAACCGCAGGCCGACCACAGCGCAGCATGTCATGACGATAAGAGAAACAAAAAGGGGAAGAGAGAGAAGAGAGAGAGAGAAGAGAGAGAAGAGAGAGAAGAGAGAGAAGAGAGAGAAGCCGTTTCAACAGTTTCTCACAAAGTTCAACAGCGGCTCAAGAAGTTGCAGCTTGAACGGTTTGAAAGAAACTCGAGCTCCGTGCACTCTCTCTCTCTGTATCAAATATTCATGATTCATCTGTTTCAGAACTCGTCGGCGGGCGCCAGTGATTGACCGAGCGAGGAAGCGTGAAGAAGAAAAGAAGAGAAGAAGAGAGCTTTGGCACCGCGTCGCACAGCGCGTATCCGTCTCCACGGTGGTCATCATCTCCGTCTCCACGGTGGTCATCATCATCATCATGGCTTCTAAACCAAACCCCAACGTCCTGTACGTCAGAGAGCCCCGGGAGTCCCTCACCTCGCAGGACTCTGACCGTCAGGCGCAGGCCGAGGCCGGGGAAGAGTCTTCGGACAGCGACGGGGAGCCGGAGGAGACCTCACACAAGCTGATCCGGAAGGTTTCCACTTCGGGACAGATACGCGCCAAGGTAAAACACGACTAGCTACAGTTTGGTGTGGTGGTATTCTGTTTTAGTACGTTTCCACACTGTGGCTTCTTCAAGAGGACACATGCTTTCAGAAGGTTGCATATTAGTTTTTTCATAGCCTAACCCTAACCCTTACTTGATTTAGTAGTAAGGTTAAGGTTAGGGTTAGGCTAGGAACAAACTATAACTATCTATACATAGTTTGTATAGGGTTAGGCATTATTACAGAGCTTGACGTATAGCCCTTGACCATCCTTGCTCAGCCTGCGTGTGTATGTCACTGTCTTGACTCTTGATCATTATCATGTTATCAGTGATTTCATCAATACTCTATAGAGACGTTTGACTGGCACTACTTTCTCGTTTCTCGTGTGATCAGGGTGGATAACTGACTGCCCGTGCGTCACTACAGCCAGTTGCATCATTACCAATCAGATACACGTTTCTGACACAGGATGTTCTGAGGATTTGTCTTAACTTGGCACTTTGTCAAAGGCCTCAGTGTGTTTCAGTGTGTTAGAGAAGCTCACTTCAGAATCTTGATCATCATCTCTCTAATGCACTCACTCGCGCACGCACACACACACACACACACACACACACACATGCACACACACACACACGCACACACACACACACACGCACACGCACACGCACACGCACACGCACACACACACACACACACACACACACATCCCTCATCTGTGATTGATTAACTCAGGATTATTGAATAACACATAAACCTTGTTTCATATGGTAAAAACATTGACAGCGGTTGTGTTGAACGAGGATAATTATTGATTGTCGGCCATAAGTTGTCAGAAATCAATATGAGCCATACCTGTCACCCTGGTTGTCATGGTGATGTCATGCAGGTGTGTGTTCCTGGAACCGCTGCTGGATCAGTGACTCATTACCGGTACGGTGTTGTCGTCTCAAACCACATGTTGGTGCTAAGTGGGATCCTTGGGACGACCCTGCCCTTAACCCTAACCTTACACCTGACCTGACCTTTAACCCTAACCATAACCTTACACCTGACCTAACCTTTAACCCTAACCCTAACCTTACACCTGACCTGACCTAACCTCTAACCCTAACCTTACCTAACCTTTGACCCTAACCCTTAACCCTAACCGTACACCTTACCTGACCTTTAACCCTAACCCTAACCTTACACCTTACCTAACCTTTAACCCTAACCTTACACCTTAGCTAACCTTTAACCCTAACCCTAACCTTACACCTGACCTAACCTAACCTCTAACCCTAACCTTTAACCTTACCTAACCTTTAACCCTAACCCTAACCTTACACCTAACCTAACCTTTAACCCTAACCCTAACCTTACACCTAACCTTACCTAACCTTTAACCCTAACCTTTAACCTTACCTAACCTTTA
>NC_137682.1:380445-382945 GCF_963989245.1 Nansenia antarctica | reverse complement strand
TTTACTCTTCGAATTATTAGCTGATTAGTCTCAGCTGACCTTAGGGGCCTTGCAGGAATATAGGGTGGGAGGAGATCTGATATGTATTTTGGTCCAAGACCATTTTGTGATTTGTATGTAATTAGGAGGATTTTGAATTCAATTCTCTGAGAGACTGGTAGCCAGTGCAGGGATCTCAGGATTGGTGTAATGTGTTCAAATTTCTTTGTTTTTGTTAGGACCCTAGCAGCGGCGTTTTGGATGAGCTGCAATTTACGAACAGCTCCTTTAGATAGGCCTGTTAGTAGACCATTACACTAATCAAGTCTACTCGAAACAAATGCATGGATGAGTTTTTCAAGGTCTTGCTTGGACATGAAACCTCTCATTCTTGTTATGTTTTTCAGGTGATAGTAGGCTGATTTAGTTATTGAGTTTATGTGGCTGTTGAAGTTTAGATCGGAGTCTAGAATTACACCAAGATTTCTGACCTGTTTTTTTACTGTGAAGAGAGAGAGAATCAAGTTTTGCACTGACTTTCGATCTTTTGTCAGGTGCACCGAATACAATTATCTCTGTTTTGTCCTTGTTTAGTTGGAGGAAGTTTTGTGTCATCCAGGCGTTTATTTGCTCAATGCAATTACAGAGATTGTCAATGGGACTATAGTCGTTCGGTGAGAGGGCTATGTAGATTTGAGTGTCATCCGCATAGTTGTGGTAGGCAATTTTGTTCCTTTTTATGATGTGTCCCAATGGAAGCATGTAGAGATTGAATAGAAGGGGGCCAAGGTTTGACCCTTGGGGAACCCCACATGTCATTTTAATTTGGTCAGATACAAAGTTGCCAATGGAGACATAGTAGCTTCTGTCCTGTAGGTAGGATCTAAACCAGTTTAGGGCAGTGCCCGAAAGTCCTACCCAGGTTTTTAGTCTATCTATTAGAATGTCATGGTCTACAGTGTCAAAGGCAGCACTAAGATCTAGTAGTATCAAAACTGAGATTTTCCCGGAGTCTGTGTTTACGCGAATGTCATTAAGGACCTTAATAAGGGCCGTTTCAGTGCTATGTAGGGGGCGAAAGCCTGATTGAAAGTCATCAAAGAGATCATTTAGGGTCAAATAATTGCTAAGTTGTTCGTGGGCAACCATTTCAATAATTTTTCCTGTACAGGGAAGGTTTGATATGGGTCTGTAGTTGTTTAGTACAAATGGGTCTAGGCCGTTCTGTTTTAGTAGAGGCTTAATAACTGCAGTTTTCAGGGCTTCAGGGAAGATTCCTGATGAAAGGGAGGTGTTAATAGTTCGCCTGCCATGCAGCTAAATATGTTTTTAAAAAAGCTTGTTGGCAGGACATCAAGGGCACAGGTGGATGGTTTAAGACGTGACATGATTTTATCTAGGGTCTTGTAATCAATGGTGTTAAATGGTGACATGGTTGTTATGTCCGCCCTATTTGGGGTTGTTAATGGGGACATGTTTTTCATGCCTGACACAGAAGACCTAATGCCTTGTCTAATGGTTTCTATTTTATTGTTAAAAAAGGATGCAAGCTCATTGCATTTACTAGTTGAGTGAAATTCCTGAGCAATGGGTGTTGGGGGATTTGTTAGTCTGTCAACAGTTCTGAAAAGGATGCGGGCATTATTGATGTTATTGTTTATGATCTTAGAGAAAAATTATTGCCTGGCACTTCTTATTTCTAAGTTATAGTTTTGAAGATTCTCTTTATAGATATCATAGTGGACTTAAATAATTTAATTTTGCCATTTAGCAGACGCTTTTATCCAAAGCGACTTACAATTACGAATTACAGGGACATTCCCCCTGGAGTAACTGAGGGCTAAGTGCCTTACCCAAGGGCACACTAGTAGTGGTGTTGCTTCAGGCGGGATTTGAAGGTTTGTTTTTCTCCATCTGCGCTCTGCTTTACGACATTCTCTTTTTTGGGTCTTTACGGATGGGGCAGTTCTCCAGGGAGCTTTTTGCTTACCAGAGATGCATTTGGATCTAATGGGTGCAATATCATCAATGGTTTTTGTGATTTTTAAGTTGAAATCGTGTAGAAGGTCATTTACTGAGGTTGGAATAGAAGTTTGGGGGGGGGGCTAGGGAAAAGGCCTGTGTGAACAGTGCACTGGTCTTTTCATTGATATATCGTTTGGAAATAGTTTTAGACATAGTTTGAATAACAGGAAAGATAGATACGTCAAAGAATATGCAACAGTGGTCAGACAGGGCAATGTCAGTTACAACAACATTTGAAATATCTAGGCCTTTGGTGATGATAATGTCCAGAGTGTGACCTCGATTATGAGTAGGTCTTGTTGAAGTTCAAAAACATCTAACAGAACAGAGAGTTATTTGGCTTTGTTGTCCTCTGAGTTATCTACATGAATATTGAAATCACCAGCAATGATCAGACCATTAAATTCAGTAGTAATGATGGAGAGAAGCTCTGTAAGTTCATTAAAGAAGCTAGTAGAGTATTGGGGTGGTCTGTATAAAATTATAAAAATAATTT
>NC_137682.1:367945-370445 GCF_963989245.1 Nansenia antarctica | reverse complement strand
ACTTTTGGTGAAACTCGGCAGCCCTGTTTGTAAAGGCTGGTGTTCCCTCCACTGACCTCCACTGACCCCTCTCTCTGGAGGTTAGGGGTCACAGAGTGTTAGGGGGGTCACAGAGTCAACTGTTAGCGACAGTTGGTGTCTATTTTTGAATTTTGTAGTGACTGGAAATAGAAACACTTACTGTAACAGAGAGATCTGGTGGTTGCCGGGTTACGAACAATGCTGGGGTGTGATCAGCATGTGAAAGGACGTGGTTTTGATATCTCAGTCTTTCTTTCTTGGTAAAACTCAGTGAGGTTGTTTGTGTGTGTGTGTGTGTGTGTGTGTGTGTGTGTGTGTGTGTGTGTGTGTGTGTGTGGGCGAGTGTGTGTGTGTGTGTGTGTGGGCGAGTGTGTGTGTGTGTGTGTGTGTGTGTGTGTGTGTGTGTGGGCGAGTGTGTGTGTGTGTGTGTGTGTGTGTGTGTGTGTGGGCGTGGGCGAGTGTGTGTGTGTGTGTGTGTGTGTGTGTGTGTGTGTGTGTGTGGGCGAGGGCGAGTGTGTGTGTGTGTGTGTGTGTGAGTTGGTTTTATAGGCCAAGCGGTGTATTTCTGGCTGAGGTCGTACGTACTGGATGTGTGTGCATTACTGTGGGCTTCCGGCTATAACAGAAGAAAGAAGGTTGAATTAGTCCTCTGAAAGAGAGAGAGGGAAGGAAGTCTTCTTTTAAGAGAAAGACCTGTGGGGGGGGGGGGGGTATAGAGAAGGGGTACAATACCTCCAAAATAGCAGGGAGAGGGATGGAGAGATCAGGAGACTTTGAAAGATAAAAAGAGAGAGATGGGGAAATAGAGTATATGAGAGAGGGAGGTAGTTTCAATGAACATGCTCCTTTGGTGTTTCTCCAATAGATCTTTCTAGAACGGTTCTCTATCGATGAGAACAGCAGCACTGGTCTCTCCCCCCTTCTCCCCACATCAACCCTCCTCTCCCCTTCACCCAACCTCCACCCACCCCCCCCACCTTACTTCTCTCTCCACCCTCTCTCCCCATCCTCCTCCTCCCCCTCTCCCTCTCCCTCCTCCTCTCCCTCCTCCTCCCCCTCTCCCTCCTCCTCCCCCTCTCCCTCCCCCTCTCCCTCCTCCTCCCCCTCTCCCTCCTCCTCCCCCTCTCTCTCCTCCTCCCCCTCTCCTCCTCCTCCCCCTCTCCCTCCTCCTCCCCCTCTCCCTCCTCCTCTCCCTCCTCCTCCCCCTCTCCCTCCTCCTCCCCCTCTCCCTCCTCCTCCCCCTCTCCCTCCTCCTCCCCCTCTCCCTCCTCCTCTCCCTCCTCCTCCCCCTCTCCCTCCTCCTCCCCTCTCCCTCCTCCTCCCCCTCTCCCTCCTCATCCCCCTCTCTCTCCTCCTCCCCCTCTCCCTCCTCCTCCCTCTCCCTCCTCCTCCCCCTCTCCCTCCTCCTCTCCCTCCTCCTCCCCCTCTCCCTCCTCCTCCCCCTCTCCCTCCTCCTCCCTCTCCCTCCTCCTCCCCCTCTCCCTCCTCCTCCCCCTCTCCCTCCTCCTCCTCTCCCTCTCCCTCCTCCTCCCCCCCTCCCTCCTCCTCCCCCCCTCCCTCCTCCTCCCCCTCTCCCTCCTCCTCCCTCTCCCTCCTCCTCCCTCTCTCCCTCCTCCTCTCCCTCCTCCTCCCCCTCTCCCTCCTCCTCCCCCTCTCCCTCCTCCTCCCTCTCCCTCCTCCTCCCTCTCTCCCTCCTCCTCCTCTCCCTCTCCCTCCTCCTCCCCCCCTCCCTCCTCCTCCCCCCCTCCCTCCTCCTCCCCCTCTCCCCCCTCCTCCTCTCCCTCCTCCTCCCCCTCTCCCTCCTCCTCTCCCTCCTCCCCCTCTCCCTCCTCCTCCTCTCCCTCTCCCTCCTCCTTCCCCCCTCCCTCCTCCTCCCCCTCTCCCTCCTCCTCCTCTCCCTCTCCCTCCTCCTTCCCCCCTCCCTCCTCCTCCCTCTCTCCCTCCTCCTCCTCTCCCTCTCCCTCCTCCTCCCCCCCTCCCTCCTCCTCCCTCTCTTCCTCCCCCCCTCCCTCCTCCTCCCTCTCCCTCCTCCTCCCCCCCTCCCTCCTCCTCCCTCCCCCTCCTCCTCCCCCTCTCCCTCCTCCTCCCTCTCTCCCTCCTCCTCCCTCTCTCCCTCCTCCTCCCCCTCTCCCTCTCTCCCTCCTCCTCCCCCTCTCCCTCCTCCTCCCTCTCTCCCTCCTCCTCCCTCTCTCCCTCCTCCTCCCCCTCTCCCTCCTCCTCCCTCTCTCCCTCCTCCTCCCTCTCTCCCTCCTCCTCCCCCTCTCCCTCTCTCCCTCCTCCTCCCCCTCTCCCTCCTCCTCCCCCCCTCCCTCCTCCTCCCTCTCCCTCCTCCTCTCCCTCCTCCTCCCTCTCTCCCTCCTCCTCCCTCTCTCCCTCCTCCTCCCCCTCTCCCTCCTCCTCCCCCTCTCCCTCCTCCTCCCCTCTCCCTCCTCCTCCCCCTCTCCCTCCTCCTCCCCCCCCCCTCCCTGTAGTGTTGGCG
>NC_137682.1:359477-365245 GCF_963989245.1 Nansenia antarctica | reverse complement strand
CTTCTCTCCTCCTTCTCTCCTCCTTCTTTCTCTCCTCCTTCTCTCCTCCTCATCTTCTTCTCATCCTCCTTCTCTCCTCCTTCTCTCCTTCTCTCCTCCTTCTCTCCTCCTTCTCTCCTCCTTCTCTCTCCTTCTCTCCTCCTTCTCTCCTCCTCCTCTCCTCCTTCTCTCCTCCTCCTCTCCTCCTTCTCTCCTTCTCTCCTCCTCCTCTCCTCCTTCTCTCCTTCTCCTCCTTCTCTCCTTCTCTCCTCCTCCTCTCTCCTTCTCTCCTCCTCTCCTCCTTCTCTCCTTCTCTCCTCCTCCTCTCCTCCTTCTCTCCTCCTCCTCTCCTCCTTCTCTCCTTCTCTCCTCCTCCTCTCCTTCTCCTCCTTCTCTCCTCCCTTCTCTCCTCCTCCTTCCTTCTCCTCCTTCTCCTCCTTCTCTCCTTCTCTCGTCCTCTCTCTCTCTCTTCCTCCCTCCTTCTCCTCGCTTCCTCTCTCCTCCTTCTCTCCTCCTTCTCTCCTTCTCTCCTCCTTCTCTCCTCTTCTCTCCTCCTTCTCTTCCTCTCTCCTCCTTCTCTCCTCCTTCTCTCCTCCTTCGCTTCTCTCTCCTCCTTCTCTCCTCCTTCTCTCCTTCTCTCCTCCTTCTCTCCTCCTTCTCTCCTCCTTCTCTTCCTCTCTCCTCCTTCTCTCCTCCTTCTCTCCTCCTCTTCTCCCTCCTTCTCTCCTCCTTCTCTCCTCCTCTCCTCCTCTCTCCTCCTTCTCTCCTCCTCCTCTCCTCCTTCTCTCCTCCTTCTCCCCTCCTTCTCTCTTCTTCTCTTATTCCTCTGCTCCCTGCCGTTCTTATCCCCCCCCCCCCCCCCCACAGTTGGACTCTCCCTGTAGTGATGATGTCATATCCCCCCCCCCCCCCACAGTTGGACTCTCCCTGTAGTGATGATGTCATATCCCCCCCCCCTCCCCCACAGTTGGACTCTCCCTGTAGTGATGATGTCATATCCCCCCCTCCCCCCCACAGTTGGACTCTCCCTGTAGTGATGATGTCATATCCCCCCCCCTCCCCCACAGTTGGACTCTCCCCAGCAGGGGGAGCTCCTCTCCAGTCTGAACAGTCTGAGCGCTGAGCTGCACAAGCTGGACGACATCCACTGGATCTGTCCCATCATGCACTGCTCCCCGGAGGGGCTGGAGGTGGGTGTGGGTGTGTGTGTGTGGATGTGTGTGTGTGTGTGTGTGTGTGTGTGTGGCTGTGTGTGTGTGGCTGTGTGTGTGTGGCTGTGTGTGTGTGGCTGTGTGTGTGTGTGTGTGTGTGTGTGTGTGACCTTCATCATTTGAACCCATTGTGTTGGTCTTCAAACCACCTTGAACTGAATCTCTCTCTCCCCCTCTCCTCCTCCCCCTCCTCTCTCTCTCCTCCTCCCCCTCCTCTCCCCCTCTCTCTCCCTCCTCTCCTCCTCCCCCTCCTCTCCCCCCTGTCTCCAGGACACAGTGCGGGCAGGTGGGAAGAGCAGTATGAAGCTGAAGATGATGCCCAAAGTGAAGAAGGAGAGAGAGAAACTACACAAGCAGAGGTCCAACAGCTCTCTGTCAGGTAAGCCCCGCCCCCCGCTCAGGGCCTCCAATCACCATCCAGCCACTGCTCGATGCTCCATATGGGGGTAATGTGCCCTCCTGCACTGTAGGGGCCAGCGTAGCAGTGAAGCGAGGCAGGTCAGTGGCAGCATGTGTACTCTAGACAGGGTTGGGGTCAATTCTTATTTCAATCAGTGAATTCAGGGTCCACAGATAAAGGAACGGGTCGGTGCTTTTTTCAGTTGACTGAATTGAATTGAATTGATCCTGGATGCCGTCTAGTCTCTGTGTTAGTTTCTTTCTTTTTTCCTCATTTGTCTCTTTCTCTCTTTCACCCCGCCCCCTAACCTCTCCACACCCTCCCTCCTTCACTCCTCTCTCTCCCTCAACCCTCACCCCCTCTCCTCTCCTCCCCTGTCTCTCCCTCCATCTCTCCCTCCTCCTCCTCCATCACCTCCTTCCCCATTTTTCGTGGCTATTTATTTGATCCTCATCCGTCCCAATAGTCTAGGCTGGCTTCCTGTCCTTGTGTCCTCTCCTTTGTGACCACTGATCCCCTAACCCTAAAACTCTAACAACTTGACACATGCAAACACAGTGGAAATAACCTTACCCAACCCCCCTACAGTTGTCCTGAAGGAAAAGAGACAAGATAGAGAGTATTGGGAGATCTACAGTCTACTGTAACCAGGCATGCTGGTGTGTTTATGTGGTGCATTAAGTCTCTGTGTCTTTGCTTTGTTTCTGTCTGTATGGGTGTGGCTTTGTTTCTTTGTCTTTACTATGTGTGGTGGCGGTGTGTGTGTGTGCGTGTGTGCGTGTGTGTGTGCGTGTGCGTGTCAGTGGTAGCAGAGAGGTGGGACAGTGAGGAGGTAGCAGCCTGGCTGGTCTCTCTGGGGTTAGGGGAGCACAGAGAGGCCTTTCTCTCCAGAGACATCCAGGGCTGGCAACTCACGCAGCTTCAGAGGCAAGACCTCAAGGTACAGGAGGAGGAGGAGGGAAACTGGGCGGCCATGTTGGCTCTAATCTAATGTGGCCAGCCATTTTGGGGTCTCCCACTCAGTGGGGTTGCTGAAGAAATTGTGCATTGTCATCCTGAACACACTACATACATCTAAATCTACATACTATCTAAATGACTTGAGGTGATATGGAAACAAAATCTGCAAAAACATTCATGTTAAAATGAACTACCTAAACCTAAATAACAAGACTACTACTACACCTAAACCTCTAAATCTGAATGTAATAAAAACCTGTAGTAGTTGTTGCTAACCTGTGTGTGTGTGTGTGTGTGTGTGTGTGTGTGTGTGTGTGTGTGTGTGTGTGTGTGTGTCTGTGTCTCCCGCAGGATCTTGGGATATCAAAGGTGGGGCATGTGAAACGGATCCTTCAGGCAATTAAGGATCTCACCGAATTGCTTTAACACCCCGTCACCAGGGGCAACCAGGGGTGACGGGGTCCCCCACGGGATGGTGGCTTGGCTAGGGGGAGGGGAACCCACCACCTCCCCCCCTCTGCTATTCCGCCGTCCTCCATTTGCAATCTGGGAGGAGCTGTTTAGGAAGGGGTGTGGCTTTGCTTGGCATCGCGTTACCGTGGCGTTACCGTGGGTTACCGTGGGCGTTCTGTTATTGGTTCTGTTTACCTGCTGACCCGGGAGCTGGGCGTGGCTTGAGGGGCGAAGGAGCCAATCGGAGGAGAGGAGGAGGATGGAGCGACGGTCTCCTATAGCAACCGTTTTTCGACGACGCAATGTGTTTACCTGGCGCTCTCCTCGCATGGTGGGAGCGGCCATCTTTTTGTTATTATTATCTTTGATAACTTTGGTTTTAGGGAGGTTTCTCTCCCTTTTTTCTCTCTTTTTTTATTTTTAATTCATCCACGGTCTCGGGACACGACCAGGACTAGTTAATTTCCTCAAGAACTCGGAAACGACTTTCCGAACTGTTGCTATCGCCGTGAGAACAACAACAATAACAACAACAACGAAAAGAACAACCGGAACATCGCCATATTCTCACCTTCACAACTGGAGAATCTTAAATGTCTGTGCAAAAATATTGATCATATTGAGGAATGTACTTATTGAGGAATGTACTATATTATTATTAATATTATTATTATTATTATTATTATCATTATTATTCCCTGTGACTAACATGGCTGTAGTGTGGTTGTATTATGGCTCTTCTTCTTGGCCTGGTCTGAGGTCGCTACGACCCTAACCCTAACCCTACGACTGCTGGCTGCGTTCCAGATCGCCTGCAAAGCTGCAAAGCTGGACCAGTTAACCAACGGTTACGTGCCACGTCATCTACATTGCAGTCAGGCGTCAGATCTCTATATGATATTGACGGGGTTACTGACATATGAACCACTTTATCCAGGTGTTGTGAGATCTGTTGCAGACGCTCTGGAACGCAGCCAGTATGGTAATCACTGTGTTCTCCCTGCATGGCTTCCATACTAAGACCTCCCTCCCCTTCCATAGTAGGATGAAGATGTTTCCCACTGATCTAGGGTCAGTTTAGTGTGTTAACCTTTAATGATAACGTTTAGTATTTGGGGAGCTCTGGGGAACTTCTCCTCTGTGCTTGCCTTCCCTCCCTCAACCCTTCTAGATGGAGTAGAAATGCGTAGAGACTTTTATTTTTCCTCTGGTAGGATTGTGCTTCTGTACCCACTGTGTGCTGCCAGGGTCATTCTGACCCCCAGGGTCATTCTGACCCCAGGGCGAACTCTGTTAGAGGCTTTAGTGACGTACGTCTGTGCCAAGTCTGTACTGAGCGTGGTGGTTTTAAAGACATACAAAGATTGTGTGTGTGTGTGTGTGTGTGTGTGTGTGTGTGTGCACGCACTTGTGTGTGAGAGAGAGAGTGTGTGTGTGTGCACGCACAAAAAATGCTGTGTCATACATTTCAAAGGAGTTGACTGTATCTTGCCTTTGCACTTTACCAAGAAGCAAACTTAAAAAGAAAGTGTGTTATGTTGTTATGTTTCACTCAATGTGATTTTTATTGTTCCTTGTTCCTATTTATGGCAAATCTATACAGACGTGTGATAATATGTAATATATATATATATATATATAAAATCAAACGTAAACATATGTTGAAATATATATAAATATATATATAGAGATATCTATAAACAGATGTTTACCGTCAGGGGTTGCTCATCATCTTACTTTCATGGAAGCTTGAAATTCTCAAAGGTTCTGTCAACGTTCCTCCAACGTTCCTCCAACGTTACTCCAGTGTCAAGCCAATGACCCTGACAACAACCTTGTTACTAAGACGTCGGTACTGAACAGTATTTACAATGTGACATTCTGCCTGTGTCACCTACCACGGTACTGGAACATGGACACACGTGTCACCTACCACGGTACTGGAACTGGAACATGGACACACGTGTCACCTACCACGGTACTGGAACATGGACACACGTGTCACCTACCACAGTACTGGAACTGTAACATGGACACACGTGTCACCTACCACGGTACTGGAACATGGACACACGTGTCACCTACCACGGTACTGGAACATGGACACACGTGTCACCTACCACGGTACTGGAACATGGACACACGTGTCACCTACCACGGTACTGGAACATGGACACACGTGTCACCTACCACGGTACTGGAACATGGACACACGTGTCACCTACCACGGTACTGGAACATGGACACACGTGTCACCTACCACGGTACTGGAACATGGACACACGTGTCACCTACCACGGTACTGGAACATGGACACACGTGTCACCTACCACGGTACTGGAACATGGACACACGTGTCACCTACCACGGTACTGGAACATGGACACACGTGTCACCTACCACGGTACTGGAACATGGACACAGAGGTACGAAGAACAATGCAACGATCAAGGCAACAGGAAACAACCCTGGGGGGAGACTAGACTAGTTATGTGGCCATGTTACATGGTTGTGGTTGTGTGCCAAGCGACTCACTCTGACTGTTGATGGGACCTGGTGATCAGGCTGCCGGGGCGATGGACAGCTGGATTAGATGTTGCACGTGCTCTTTCAAAAGGTGTTAATTAATTGTGCTGTTCGTTGTGCGGTGGGAGTGAACCAACAGTCTAACATCCAGGGGCTGTGTGTGTGTGTGGGGGGGGGGGGGGGGGGGGGGGAGGGGGGGTCCCTGTATCTTAAGTGTCAAGATGTTGTAACTTTCAGTA
>NC_137682.1:346977-354477 GCF_963989245.1 Nansenia antarctica | reverse complement strand
ACTGAGCCCCGACTATGATGTCACCCTATTGAAGTGTCTATTTAAAATGGTTAAGATAGGGGTGAGGGTATAGGGTCGTCCTAAGGATCGTCCCCCAGTTAGCATCTAATGTAGAGAAAGAAAGATAGAAAGAAAAGAGTGATAGAGAGAGAGAAAGAGGGATAGAAACCACAGTGAGAAAGAGAGAGAGAGAGAGAGAAACCAGAGAGAGAAAGAGAGAGAGAGAGAAACCAGAAAGAGACAGAGAGAGAGACAGAGAGACAGAGAGAGAGAGAAAGCAGAAAGAGAGAGACAGAGAGAGAGAGAGAAACCACAGAGAGAGAGAGAGAGAGAGAGAGAGACAGAGAGAGAGAAACCACAGTGAGAAAGAGAGAGAGAGAGAAACCAGAGAGAGAGAGACAAAGACAGAGAGAGAGAGACAGAGAGAGACAGAGAGAGACAGAGAGAGAGAGAGAAACCAGAGAGAGAGAGAGAGACAGAGAGAGAGAGAGAGACAGAGAGAGAGAGAGACAGAGAGAGAGAGAAACCACAGAGAGAGAGAGAAAGAGAGAGATTGAACCGTGATATAGAGAGTGAGTACTCACCCCCCATAGATGGTAGTCCTTGTGGAACACCTTGTCGTTCTCAAACTGGAAGTGACACGTCATCTACAGACAGGAAGAAGGAACGAGAGAGGGTCGGCAATTAAAGAGTCAGTCCAGGAAGTGTGTGTGTGTGTGTGTGTGTGTGTGTGTGTGTGTGTGTGTGTGTGTGTTATGTACCACAGTGCGGTTGGCCTCTACGTAGGAGTGTTCAGGGTCGGCGTTCTTGGCGTAGATCGTTATGACAACCTGGCTGCCCGTCTGATGCCAGTCATGACGACAAGCCACCTTCTTCTTGTCCTGTACACACACACACACACACACACACACACACACACACACACACACACACACACACGCATTCTGAGTACTTAAGAAATGATGATTTCCCTGTTACTGTTGTGAAATAACTAGCTTTATGTTGGAGTATTTTCACCTCCTGTGCCTATGAAACTATAGCATTATAACAGAGGAGGTCTAAGGATGAACTCATTCTATGTTCTAGAACATGCCATACCTGTTTGTGGTTCTAGAACACGCCATACCTGTCTGTGGTTCTAGAACACGCCATACCTGTCTGTGGTTCTAGAACATGCCATGCCTGTCTGTGGTTCTAGAACATGCCATACCTGTCTGTGGTTCTAGAACATGCCATACCTGTCTGTGGTTCTAGAACACGCCATACCTGTCTGTGGTTCTAGAACATGCCATACCTGTCTGTGGTTCTAGAACATGCCATACCTGTCTGTGGTTCTAGAACATGCCATACCTGTCTGTGGTTCTAGAACATGCCATACCTGTCTGTGGTTCTAGAACATGCCATACCTGTCTGTGGTTCTAGAACATGCCATACCTGTCTGTGGTTCTAGAACATGCCATACCTGTCTGTGGTTCTAGAACATGCCATACCTGTCTGTGGTTCTAGAACATGCCATGCCTGTCTGTGGTTCTAGAACATGCCATACCTGTCTGTGGTTCTAGAACATGCCATACCTGTTTGGTGATCCAGCAGTGCTTGCCCTGGAAACAGCCCTTCTGGTCAAGGAACTCGTTGAAGTCAACCGTCTTTATCTGGCAGCAGCTCCAGTACTTATACCTGCAACATGACAGAACTTTACCATACAACAGCTCCTCTACCGTATGCCTGGCCAGGTGAATACACATGACAGTACGTTACCATAGTAACATAGACCAACGCAGACATGTTTCTGTTTAGAATGTTCACCAGAGGAATGTTTCTGTTAGAATGTTCACGAGAGGAATGTTTCTGTTAGAATGTTCACGAGAGGAATGTTTCTGTTTGCGGTGACCGAAGTTAAAGGTTACTGTTGTGGGGATATTTTTGGAAGTAAATGACGACCTAAGACCGTGAGATGCGGCGAGCTAACGACGCTAGCCTTCTCCACCCCGTCCACCGTGTGATCCTGACGTGTTCCAGTCCTGAGTCGGGATATACTTATATATAGAGCTTTTGATATGTTATGAAGTACCCCTGATACTACAATAAACCATTGAGAAACCTTTTGATCCATTTTTTTGGGTTGAACCATAGTTCAGCTGCAGCTGACTAACTGTTCTTATGGGCATCTTGTTATATTATTTAAGATCTACAGTACTAGTCAAAGGTTTGGACACACTTTCCCATGAATTCATTTATGAGTAAATGTTCCTGCACTTATGGGGAAATACATGACAAAGGATTTTGTGCTGGTAGAATGCAATATACTGTATAGTGAAGATTCAGCTAGTGTTGTCTATAGATGAATTGCATATCTATATTTATTTGCAAAGGTGTCTGTTGGGACACCCTGTGTGGATACAGATAGTAGGACAACATATATTATCTGTCTTAGAAAAACACATTTCATATCTTCATTCTTTCTGTTTAACCCAAATAAGTTGGTTATTGATGTTTATATTTGAACAAAATGTGTATTATTCGTATATCTCTGTGCCTAGCATAGCTTAGCATGGACCGCATCATTTCACAAGGAGTCAAATCACAACCCATAATATGTATTGCATTCCATCTTATCTCTCAATAATGTTACTATAATGTTAATGTCTACTATATACAGCGGAGAGAAATGCGCTACAGAGAGTCGTGAGAACAGCACAGAAGATCACCGGCGCCCCCCTCCCCTCTCTGGAAGAGCTGTACAACACACGCTGTCTCAGGAAGGCCTCCAAGATCTCCAGGGACCCGACCCACCCTGGGCACGTACACTTTACCAGGCTGCCCTCGAAAAGGCGGTTCAGGACCCTGGCCGCTAAGACAAACAGACTGAAGAACAGCTTCTACCACAGGGCCGTCAAGGCCCTGAACACAGCAAAGACCTAAGTTCTGGGCCCTGGACAGTCTGGACGGATTGATGGCAGCTGCTGGACTGAAAAAATCAGGTGTAGTGCTGAGGCACAAACATGTACATTTCAAGCCTGCAAACTGTGACACTTTAAATAACGTGAAACAATACTATTGTGCAATATGACAACCCTAGTCGTCTATCTGTACAGTATAGTATAGTGGATAGTGTACATAGCCTTTATTTATGTAAACCAGCTCCTTCCCTTCTTGTGATTTTTTTTTAAAAGTTTTTTTTTCTTTTTCTTTTCTAACACCAGGGGAGCCACCCCTCCTAAATGTCGTTGTTTGGTACCTGTACTGTAGCAATGACAATAAAGTCCATTCATTCATTCATTCATTCATTCCATTCATTCATTCTCAACCCTCTCCTCATCGAACCCCAGCCGTTCCACATATCTGATCTGTTCCACCACCAGCACACCTGACTCAACTAATCAAGTACAAAGCAATTATGGTTTGTACTTGATTAGTTGAATCAGGTGTGCTGGTGATGGAACAGATCAAATATGTGGAACGGCTGGTGGTCCCCGAGGAGAGGGATGAAAACCACTGCTCTAGAGTGTTAGCCTAATTTGTGCCACTAAGGTAATAATAGTCCACTGTTGTGTATCCCCTCCGTTACACTCATACTAAATGCATGCTCATAGTAAATGGATGTTGCGGTTTCATATAGACAGAGACACGGTTGTTGTTACTCACCCCTCGTGGAAGACGGGACCCCCAGGGTGATGGGTACAGATCTCTTTGTTTGTCTCCGGGCCCTGGTACATCTGTCAACAACAACAACAACAACAACAACTCAAACATACTGGGAATGAAGCAGGACCCATTCAGTTACCGAGTTTCTAGAGAAATGGTAGATGTATAAAGTACTCTTCAGCTGTGATGCATACTCTTGGAAAAGGTCAGGTAAAATAAGACTTATATAGCGCCTAATTCCAAAGCGCTTTACAACGGCCTCTCATTCACCCATTCACACACACATTCACACGCCATGCAAGGCGCCGGCCCGCTCACTGGGAGCAATTTGGGGTTCAGTGTCTTGCCCAAGGACACTTCGACATGTTGCCAGCCGGGGCTCGAACCGCCGATCTGCCGACCTTGAGATCATTAGATGCCGGCTCTACCTCCTGCGCCACAGCCGCCCCTAGGTACTTCTTAAACATTAGTATGTATAATTAAGCAATATCACATGATATATTATATATCATCTTATATATATTATACTGTATATCAGCACGGCTGTGATTCGGTCGTAGGTACGAGGCCGCAGGCCGAGTAGGAAGACGATCACAGCCATGCTGATATTCAGTATAACACACTCCCTCTCGTGTGATATTGCTTTTATACAACAGTTCTACAGCGCGATTTATTAGTTAACAGTAATAAGCGACAACAGATTATGATTTGTTTGTTTATTTAATCATAAAAATAAACAAAAAATAGTTCCGCAACTGAACTTCAAATGGACTGTTGCCTAGTAACCTGAACACAAACATGTAGACTAATTAACGGTCATTTAGTAGAACACCTGTGTGGCGGAGTGATACATAATAGTTAAAAGTCCCAGTGCTGTTATACTGTATATCAGCACTCATGGAATGCCTCTCGTCCAATCAAATGACTTGGTCGGAACTAACTGTTGTATAATGACTAATAGTCACTTCTTCTCTCCCTGTCTCTCTCTCTCACACACACACAGTTAGCATGCTGTGGATGCACTAAGGTGCGGTCTGACGAGGGAGAATGGTGTCCTCCGACAGAGGACTTATTCTAGTGTTGTTACCCCAGATTCTGCCAGTAGATGGCGATCACACTTTCTAACAATCAAGAATCCCTTTTGGTTTTTAGAGACTAATGTAGCAACTGCTTTAGTCCCCCAACAGTCTGCCACTCATTTCATCTTTACCAGGAGAATCTGAATGTCCACATTATAGGCTGTGACAGCTGCGTGTTGGCTGTGAGTGTGCAGTATTCTGCATGTTCGTTTCCTAGAAACAGATTGAGCCTAGTCCTATATATAAACCTAGTCCCATTTTAGACCAGGATTAGTGTTTCTATGTGTCTAGGCCAGCGGCCCTGTGAGTCTGGAGTCTGTCTGTGGGAACAGTTGAAGTGAGACTCTCCTGCTGTGGGACGATGTGGGGCTGACAGATGGACAGACACACACACACACACACACTGAGGCCCAGAATAGACGGTTATCTGTCTGTTATCTTCCATCAACAGAAGCCTCCAGATTTATTATCTTCAAAAACAGGAGCCACTGCAGCTCTTCTTTGTCTCTCCTGACGTTGACACACACACACACACACACACACGCCCGCGGGCGCACACACACACACACACACACATACACACGCACACACACACACACACACACACACACACACGCCCGCGGGCGCACACACACACACACACACACACACACGCCCGCGGGCGCACACACACACACACACACACACATACACACACACACACACACACACACACACACACACGCCCGCGGGCGCACACACACATACGCGCACACACACACACACACACACACACACACACACACATACGCACACACACACACACACACACACACACACACACACACACACACACACCAACAAAGGAGACACCCACTGTTTTGCATCCTGGGTTCTTGCATCGTGTCCCCTGCATGGTAGCTTCACTCTCTGCAGGACAACAGAGAAAGCAGAGGAGGAGAAAGAAAGAGGGAGGGAGGGATAGAGAGAGAGAGGAAGAGAGAGAGTCAGAGGGAGGAATACAGAGAGAGGAGGAACAGGGAGAGAGAGAGAGAGGGGAGGGTTGCAGAGGAAAGAGGAAGAGAGAGGGGAGGGTTGCAGAGGAAAGAGGAAGAGAGAGGGGAGGGAGAGAGAGGGGAGGGAGAGAGAGGGGAGGAAGAGAGAGGGGAGGGAGAGAGAGGGGAGGGTTTGAGTGTGAGAGAAGTCGGAGCTGTGGTGAAACGTCCTGTTGAAGATGTACTTAGCAACACTTCACTTCGCATCTGACCTTTCTTTTGTCTCTCTTCTGTCTCTCTGATCTGTAGCTTCTCCAGGATCTGAACCAGAGAGGGGGACACCTTCAGCTGCAGCTTGGTCTGAGGCTCCTCTGAGCTGGACACACACACACAGAGAGGGGGACACCTTCAGCTGCAGCTTGGTCTGAGGCTCCTCTGAGCTGGACACACACACACAGAGAGGGGGACACCTTCAGCTGCAGCTTGGTCTGAGGCTCCTCTGAGCTGCACACACACACACACACACACACGGACAGAGAGGGGGACACCTTCAGCTGCAGCTTGGTCTGAGGCTCCTCTGAGCTGGACACACACACAGAGAGGGGGACACCTTCAGCTGCAGCCTGGTCTGAGGCTCCTCTGAGCTGCACACACACACACACACACAGAGAGAGGGGGACACCTTCAGCTGCAGCTTGGTCTGAGGCTCCTCTGAGCTGGACACACACACACACACACACACACAGAGAGGGGGACACCTTCAGCTGCAGCTTGGTCTGAGGCTCCTCTGAGCTGCACACACACACACACACACACAGAGAGGGGGACACCTTCAGCTGCAGCTTGGTCTGAGGCTCCTCTGAGCTGGACACACACACACACACAGAGAGGGGGACACCTTCAGCTGCAGCTGGGTCTGAGGCTCCTCTGAGCTGGACACACACACACACACACACACACACACACACACACACACAGAGGGGGACACCTTCAGCTGCAGCTTGGTCTGAGGCTCCTCTGAGCTGGACACACACACACACAGAGAGGGGGACACCTTCAGCTGCAGCTTGGTCTGAGGCTCCTCTGAGCTGCACACACACACACACACACAGAGAGGGGGACACCTTCAGCTGCAGCTTGGTCTGAGGCTCCTCTGAGCTGCACACACACACACAGAGAGAGGGGGACACCTTCAGCTGCAGCTTGGTCTGAGGCTCCTCTGAGCTGCACACACACACACACACACACAGAGAGGGGGACACCTTCAGCTGCAGCGTGGTCTGAGGCTCCTCGGAGCTGGACACACACACACACACACACACAGAGAGGGGGACACCTTCAGCTGCAGCTTGGTCTGAGGCTCCTCGGAGCTGCACACACACACACACACACACACAGAGAGACGCACACAAAACAAACTGTACGCAGGACAAAACTCAATTCATCAATTCACAATCTGTGAAGTCCTTTTCCCAATGCTTTTGTTACTAAATGTTTTGACAACAACCTACTTCTAAACACCCAGGTGACTGCGAGGTCAGAAAAAAAAGGTAAAAAACCCTTAAGTACGGTAGACTACAACCTTGAGAGGGAATTTCTAACTAACAAACACACGCACGCGCACACATATACACACACACACACACAGACACAGACACAGACACACAGTTACACAGACACACACACACAGACACAGACACACACAGACAGACAGACAGACACACACACACACACACACACACACACACACACACACACACACACACACACACCGTGTACCTGGGTCTCTCTTTCTGCAGCCT
>NC_137682.1:329477-341977 GCF_963989245.1 Nansenia antarctica | reverse complement strand
CTCTCTCTTCTCTCTCTCTCTCTCTCTCTCTCTCTCTCTCTCTCTCTCTCTCTCTCTCTCTCTCTCTCTCTCTTCTCTCTCTCTCTCTCTCTCTCTCTCTCTCTCTCTCTCTCTCTCTCTCTCTCTCTCTCTCTCTCTCTCTCTCTCTCTCTCTCTCTCTCTCTCTCTCTCTCTCTCTCTCTCTCTCTCTCTCTCTCTCTCTCTCTCTCTCTCTCTCTCTCTCTCTCTCTCTCTCTTCTCTCTCTCTCTCTCTCTCTCTCTGGATAACTGCCTGGAGTCTGTGACCCCTTGACCCCCGCCAGGCTCTGTCTCTCTTCTCTGGTGACGCTCAGTATGTATACACGGTTAGTAACAGACCACAGTCAGAGTGATGATACTGGACAGCTGATGGTTTCATTTGAGTTCTATTCTCTGGAAGTTCCATTTTAATCCCAGTGCAGACACACTCAGATACAGAAGTAACCATGGTAACAGATACACTCAGATCCACTCAGATCCACTCAGATCCACTCAGACACACTCAGACACACTCAGACACACTCAGATACACTCAGATACACTCAGATACACTCATGGCAGACACAGAAGTAACCATGGTAACAGATACACTCAGATACACTCATGGCAGACACAGAAGCCCGACCTCCTGAAGACTCGATGGCATTACTGTCTGATCTCAGATCATTCTCAGCCACAGTAGGAAAGGGAAACACATCTGTCCATCACAGACAAGGCTGCACAGTGCCCGTCCTCCTCAATCCATTATTGACACAGATAGGCTAGAGCCCCAATTACCAGGCAGGCTTATTATACAAAAATAATGTTGTTCATCATTTAGTAACCTTGCAAGTGCAGCGTCCCTACAGTCTGTTACCATGGTTGCTACAGAGGCTCACCACCAGAGGGCGGCACAATAGCAAATATCAAAAAGACCCATTTTCAATACGAGAGAAAAGTTAACATGGAATCTTTGGAAAAGTAAAATGTTTGGCATGTTGCGTTGCTCCTGTGGCTCCTGGGTCAGCGGTTCTGATCAAACTAGCGATGTGGACGACTCCTCGTCACATGTTGGGTCTGCAGACCTGGGTCATCGTCTCTACAGGGGTTAGCACTGTTGGCTCTATCCCATTGGTTCAATCGCACACAAGGCAAACACAATGACAGATACTCCCAAGTCTGCTGGTCTGTTAGTTTCCACATCACCCGTTTCTCAGGGCAGAGTTGAGTAAAGTGGCCATAAACAACATCTGATCTGAGGTCAGTTTAGCACTCCCCTCCCTGAGGGTTCAGGGTTAGAGGGTTGGGTAGATCTGATCCTCGATCTGTTTTAGGGGGACTGACCCGAGGCTCACTTCCTCTCGTCCTCGCACCGTGGCCGTATCAGAGACGCAACCATGACAACCAGAGACGCAACCATGACAACCTCTCCCGGACAATTAAACAGAGTTACCAGGACGACAAGAGAAGATCATCATGCCTTTACCGCAAAGCAAACATCACCATGACAACACAACCATGCACAGGAGAGAGGTCAGGGTGCTGAGTCCCAACAGTCTACACTACTACTGGCTGTGGCTTCCTCTCCTCCTGCTCTCGACCCTTCATCTGATCTGATCTGAAGACAAAGAAGAAGAAGAAAATAAAAGATGGGGTACATTCCTACAGTACCAACGCTTTTACTTTCACCAATCCAGTTGTTTCAGACGAGTACGGACGCAGGAAAGAAGATCAGGAGAGGCGAGGAGCCACTTAAGACTATTGAATTCTACACCCCCAAAGACCCCCAAAGACTACCTGACCATGGTGCTGTGGTCTCCACCATGCTCTCTCTCTCTCTCTCTGCCTTTCCTCTATTTGAAACCAGTTCAAAGACACACAAACACCTCCATTCACAGGCAGGACTGGACACCATGCAGTAAAGGAAAGAGATCACGCCCCCCCCCCCGAGGGAGACAGGAAACAAACGACTGGGACCAACAACAACACAAGACGGAATCATCTTGAAAAAATCTGATGTGCTCATCAACTTCAATGTCAAACCACGCAGGAACCAAGTCACCCCTCAGCCTGTTTGAGCTGATCCAAGGTCAGCTTTGCCTTTGACCCTCCTAATAGTAAGGTAGTAGTCAGCGGAGAGGGGAGGCCTGAACCTACAGAGGACAAAATGCTACCAGAGGCCTTCTTTGAGACAGGCTAATGCCACTGGGAAAGACTATGGTAAACACCGTACCGGTACACCGCAGTCTGGGTGTCGGTCTATTTATGCTAAAGTCATTGTGTCTTTTTCTCAGTCCTCATAGGCTCAGTAAGGTAATGTTGACGTGGTTGGACACAGAGCTAGTCATGTGACACAGAGCGAGTCATGTGACCAGGGAGACACAGAGCGAGTCATGTGACCAGGGAGATCCAACAGAGCTAGTCATGTGACCAGGGAGATCTCCTTCAGCCATTGTGGACGTTCGGTTTAGCTGAACGTCAGCCTACCGAACATAAAAGCATCTGATTGGCTGTCTGTACATATGATCCAATCGGAGACAGCTTACAGATAGCATCGATCACAGTCACGGCACAAGCAGTGATGGGTCACGACCAAGAATCCAGTGAAAGGGGGGTGGGGGGTCTAGAACAGTCTAGAACACTATCTAATATCTAGGGGAGAGACGTTAGGAGAGAAGCTAGAGCTAGTTGTACTAGAGAGGGTATTCTATAGATATATTTATATCAGAGTGAAGAGTTGGCAAGAGATAAGCTAGAGCTACATCTACCAGACACTGACAAAGGGGGAAATCTAGAATGTTGTCCAGCAGAGAGTGAAGTCACAAAGAGAGAATCTAGAGCTATTTCGACTAGACTGTGACAAGCGACTAAAAAGAAGAGACCATATATCTATATCTACAAGACAGCGAAGAGATGAGGGGGAGAATCTAGAGCTACATACACCAGACAGTGACAAGTCGCCAAAGGGCATTCTAGAGCTATATGCACCAGACAGTGAAGAGATGGGAGATGGGGATCCTACAGCGGAGTCTGAGACAGTGGACATGATCAGATCAGGATCAGATCAGTGGACACATCACAGCACTGGACAACTACAGGAAGAGTGGAGATGCTGGGATGTAGGGTTAGGGTTAGGGTTAGAGTGGAGATGCTGGGATGTAGTCTAGGCAAAGACAGGGACCTGGGGGAAGCTTGAATTCATGGCCATCTCTCTCTCTTGCTCGCTCTCTCTTTTTTACTTTCCTTCAGGTTCTGTCCGTTATTTGTACTGGGGCAGATAGATGGTTCATTGGAAGGCAGACACACTTCTGGCTGCCGTCACACTTCCATCACACTTCCACCACACTTCCATCACACTGACACGAGGCGGCTGAGAGCGGCACTGTTCCAGCTGGTGTGTCAGTAGGAGATCTGACAACGACACACCCATCACCCCGTTAAGCCCCGCCTCCCATCACCCCGTTAAGCCCCGCCTCCTCTCCCTTACCACCACCAGGGTGTAGAGGCCCAACACAACATCTCTGCTTGCTGAACAAACAAGGACAAACAAAGGAAGTTACAAAAGCAGCTTGACTGTATGAGCACAAACAAGGCAGCTCAACCCTGCGGCTTCAGTTCCCCAAAAGTCAACAGAAACAGAAACAGCCTCCGTGAAAAACTGTGAGTGAGTGTGTGTGAAAGTGTGTGTGTTATACACTGAAACAGATTTGTGTGTGTGTGTGTGTGTGTGTGTGTGTGTGTGTGTGTGTGTGTGTGTGCGGTATAGGCAAGGTATGCTTTGGCTGAAATGGACGTGACCCACCCCCCTGGGTTGACCTTTGACACAGAAGTGGCCTTCACCCTAACCCGATATTAAAGCCAGAGACTGCTGCAACGCCACTGTTAATGTGAGTTCATTAACTCATCTAAACAAAGATACACCTTTGCACAACACATTTCATTCAATGCTCGTTATCCTTATTGGCACAGAACTGGTTGCTATCAACATGTTCAGCCCTTAATGAGACGCTCCATCTTAAAGTCTTGTTGTATAGTCGTTAGCGATACCGTCCTTAGAGGGGACATTGTGAATGATATAATATGGCTTTAAAACAAAACAAAAACAGGAATAATGAACATTCGGGTGAAAAACACAAATGGTAACAATAACAACAGCCACTATTAGGTTTGTATACCGACAACCTGTTAAGTGATGAACAACGTTGTTCGGTAGAGAGGGGAGGTTATGACAAGCTGAGGAGATCAACATTGAGAAGGACGTTTTTTTTTTTTTTTTACAAGGTTACAGATGCATCAGAGAAGGAAGTAAGGTTTACAACAGTTCTCTAGTTCTCTCAGTGGACAGATAGAGACATAGACAGCCAATGAGAGTGGGGAGGGTGGAGGTGGGTTCGTGGAGGAGGGTGGAGGTGGTGCGTGGGGTCCTTTATGTTACATCCAGCATGATGGCACCTGGCGAACGGCTGGTCTGTGTCTGAAACAGCTCCCCTGGGTGTGTCTCTCACACACACACACACACACACACACACACACACACACACACACACACACACACATGCGTATGGGGTAGCATACACTTAAGTGCTCTTCTTAACTACTGAGCAGGCAAGGGGACGGCAAGCCAGCATAGACAAACATGACAGACTTTGGATCTACCAGGTTGATCAAATACGTAACAATGCGAAGAATAACAAAATAATAGAAAATAACTTTTTTCAACTTGACTGATGACATTTTGGCTAGGAGGGGTAGAGACCAGCTCACAGAGAAATGAGTTACTGTATGAGCACAAACGCACACACAAGGTGCTCAGACACAAAACACCCAATACAACCACCCCCTGTACCCAATACAACCACCCCCTGTACCCAATACAACCACCCCCTGGACCCAATACAACCACCCCCTGTACCCAATACAACCACCCCCTGGTTCCCTTCACCTGCACACTGTCCGGATCTGTCTAGTGCTGAGCAGAAGTAAACCCTCCGATAGGACAGTAGGACTGGCTTTGTCAAGTAACATCACACCATAGAGACCCGGCTCCACCTCTGACCTCTAGATCTAGTAGTATGTCCTCTAGATCTAGTAGTATGTCCTCTAGATCTAGTAGTATGTCCTCTAGATCTCTAGATCTAGTAGTATGTCTCTCTAGACAACCCTGTCTGTCCTGGTTGAGAAGCTCAGTGTGACGCCCTGGGCAGAGTTCTGCTTCTCCAACAGAAGCAGATCAGTAACACAACCACAGAGCCACAGTCACTGTGACAAAGACTAGAACATGGAACATACTTCATTTAACGTAAGGAGAAAAACCTCCAAAGACAGCTACATCCACCCCCCCACCCACCCACCCACTCCCAGACTCTGTAACCTGTCACCGCACCATGTGACCTAGTGGCGCTATACATTCATCCTTTATCTGAACAAGGAAGATAGGAGAGAGATATGTGTCTCAAATGGACATGAACACACTGACCATAACGGCCAAGGACAGGAAGCAAGCACTGTTGTGTGTGTGTGTGTGTGTGTGTGTGTGTGTGTGTGTGTGTGTGTGTGTGTGTGTGTGTGTGTGTGTGTGTGTTGGTGCCGGGGCTGTTTCAGACAGAGGTGAGCCTTGATGACATCATAGTAACACTTCCCTCCCCCCCCGCCCCCTCTGTGTTCCACCCCTCTCTCCTCCATTTCCCCGGTTCATCCTCCTGTCTCCTTCCATTTTCCTCTCCCCTTCTTGTATTTGGTGTTCGTTGTTTTTCTTTCGTCCATCTGTCTTTCTTTCATTCGTTCCTCTCTTTCGGTTTGATCGCTCTGTACTTTTTTGCCGTCACTTTTGGCACTCTGCTTCCCCCGATGGGGACTACATGAACTGCATCTGGAGAGGGAGAGAAGGTCGGGTTGGTATGGTGACGTGTGTGCGCGCGCGCGTGTGTGTGTGTGTGTGTGTGTGTGTGTGTGTGTGTGTACCTGGGCTCCAGGCATCGGGGCGAAGGGGTTGGTGGGTCTGAGGACAGGCTGGTTGTACATCATCTGAGGAGCCTGAGAGACGCTCATCACCTGAACCCCTCCCATCTGTCCCATCTGTCCCATCTGTCCCATCTGTCCCATCTGTCCCATCTGAGGAGGGACCTGGGGGAGGGGGGAGGCAGGGAGGGAGGCAGGGAGGGAGGCAGGGAGGGAGGCAGGGAGGGATGGAGGGGGGAGGGAGGGAGGCAGGGAGGGATGGAGGGAGGGAGGGATCGAGGGAGGGAGGCAGGGAGGGAGGGGGGAGGGAGGCAGGGAGGGAGGGAGGGATCGAGGGAGGGAGGCAGGGAGGGAGGGAGGGAGGCAGGGAGGGAAGGAAGGAGGGCAGGAAGATAGGAGAGAGAGAGACATACAATAAGAACAGGTAGTGTAAGTGCAACGTGGATGTTCCAGCTGTCCATCTGAAGGTGTCTGTCTCACCATTCCATACATAGAGTGTGTTTGTCTCACCATTCCATACATAGAGTGTGTTTGTCTCACCATTCCATACATAGAGTGTGTTTGTCTCACCATTCCATACATAGAGTGTGTTTGTCTCACCATTCCATACATAGAGTGTGTTTGTCTCACCATTCCAAACATAGGCACTTGTTGTGTCGCCATGGGGAAGGCCATTGGTGCAGGAGCCTATAGGAGAGAGAGAGAGAGATTGTTGTTCAGATGGAGGACTCACATTCAACGCCTGATAATGCCTGTTGCCTTTCCTGCCACTAGAGTCCCACTCCACACTTCTCTTTTTGGACCCACGTTTTCTTTAGTTTTTGTTGGTTATTGTGTTTCCACCAAACAGGGTCATTCTGAGGACTGGGGGGGGGGGCAGGGATGAGCAAACCATCAACATCATCAGAAATGCCAAAGAATTCTACCTTCAAACCACTGTGACTACTCGACTACTCAATTTTAAATTGTTGATGCCATTTTCTTTGTAACATGATTTTGAAAGTAGCAAAGGAGTTGTGTGGTTGAATGTGTCGCAATTATTTTATTTGGAAATGTACATGAAACTAGCATAGCATGTTTAGTTAGCCAGCCCAATGACTCAGTCCATTTCCCATTAGATGAAACGGGTGCTTACGGGAGCTGAGCAGACCAACGTGAATAGAAATGTTTCTAAATGTTTCTGACTCCAAACCAAACCAACCAACATCTTAGATTGGGTTTTCATGCTTTTGTGACATAACAAGCAGCAGTCCCATAGACTAGCCTAGCCTAGCCAAACAATGATAGGGCACAGTACACATTGGACGCCTACCCCCAAACCCCACCACCCAAGTCGCCAATAAAGTCCTCCCTCCCAAAACAGTCTCAGCTTAGGGTACTAGGGTAGGACCTTAGTCTTAGGGTAGGACCTTAGTCTTAGGGTAGGACCTTAGTCTTACGGTAGGACCTTAGTCTAAGGCCCCGTCCCAATTCACCCGTAGCCCTTCGTTTTCACCCCTATGGCTCGATTTGCGCGTTCACGTTTAGGGGTAGGGCTGTCCCAATTCATATTTCATCGAGCCATGGCTTCATTTCGAGGGCTAACTATGACTTCGTTTCGAGCGATTCCAGGACCAGACTAGCTTTGAAGCCATATGGGTACGCTACCCCTTGATTCCAGGATGCATTGCGAATCATCTACAGAAATCTTATGTCGCTCTATTCAATGCGGAAATGTCATTTTACTTTCTCTGTAATTACTTATTAATAAAGATGTGAAAAAGTATGATAACCATCTTATTGACTTAGTTTAATGTCATTAAAATGCATTATAGACCTTTTATTTATAACAAGCATAACCCAAAAATCGCTTTTATGTCGGTGCTGTGTCTAACGTTACAGTAACGCAACGCTGCATGACAGTCGAGCATTTCAGAGATGTACAATCATAAATCAATTATTACCTGTGGCGTTTGACAGTGGATGATGGTACACATATGTAAAGTTAACTATCAAACGTTCGGCTGACTTGTCCATGATGCGCATTTTGACCTATTTCCACCCGCAATCTAATCCGAGCAGTTGTTATTATGTATTAATGGGTTGTATCATTCATTTCAATGCATTATAGACCTTTTCTTTATAACAAGCACAACAACAACAAAACGTTATTATGCCGATGTGCTGTGTGTCTAACGTTACAAGCTGATTTGTGCATGACAGCCGCGCATTGACATATTTCCATGTCTGATGTCTAATGTACTAATGTCATTTCAATGCATTATAGACCTTTTCTTTATAACAAGCACAACAACAAAACGTTATTATGCCGATGTGCTGTGTGCTGTGTGTCTAACGTTACAAGCTGATTTGTGCATGACAGCCGCGCATTGACATATTTCCATGTCTAATGGCATATGACACGCGAAATGTAACTACAGTTAAGGATACGCGTAAAGGATGATGATCTATCACCGTTCGACTCTACTGAGAAATGTTTCCGTCTTAGTCTTAGGGTAGGACCTTAGTCTTAGGGTAGGACCTTAGTCTTAGGGTCTCCTTTTTCATCTCATTGTTTAATTAAATTGTTTCCAAATGTGATTGTCTTAAAAAGAAGTGCAGTGTGCTGCCCAGTTGAAAGATGCATCCCATCATTTAAACACTAAATCCACAGGAGCATCGCTCCATCTAAAGAGAGGGGGATCGGGGGAGGGGGGATATTCCCCATAACTGATAACTGACCCATGCTAACTGATGTGTCTGCTTTGGTATCAGATCTAGGATCCAGTGTGTTCATCCTGGAGGAACAGAAGGGTGACGTCTGATCAGAAGTATTGATCGGCTCTGAGCCTGAGGAGTCTGTCAGAGAGCTGGACCGCTGCCCTGGGTAGAGGCCAGCTCACTGCTAATGCTCCTGTTGATCATATATCAATACATTGATCCATTATACATATTGGCTTGTTGTGGTAGTAAAACCACTGTCCCGCAGGCAATAGAAGCCTCATGGCTTTGGCCACCAGGTGGCGCTGCTGACATCCTTATCTACACACAGCGCTGCTGTACCGGAACTGTCATAACTAAACTGTCATAACCAGAGCCAACAGGCTGTTCTACAGTTATGGTGCGTTCAAGTGCTCCTCTGAAACTCTGAGCTTGCCAGCAAAGAAGTTGTACAGAGTTTGCTATTGGTACATTCTGAAATAGCCTCGCGTGGGAAACATGGAGATCTCACAGTAACACCAGTCGCCCGGTCGGAAATGTCCCAAGTGTAGTAGCAGCACGTGAATACAGCATTACTGTCATCCTAACTAGGGCCAAAAGACTGTTGCTGCTGACTTCCATATTATTTGCGCAGCACTTACAAGACCAGTCCAACCCAGAGGGAGGAGAGGAGGGGGGATAAGGTGACTCTGTTGACAGTACAGGTGGAGGAGGAACAGGTAGAATAAACACATGATGTTATATAGGCCTGATGTACACGCAGGACAGCTGTACAGTAACCCTAACCCTGAGAGGAAGACGTCATACAGGTCATCACAACCACCGGTCCACAGGTCAAATAAACACAAGTCATGCAGTCGAAAATAAAGCCTCTGATTGGTTGGATGTACAGTAGGTAATTAACCCCCTTGTGACTCCGGAGCCGTGGTTCTCTCACCCCCAGGTCCAGACCAGGCACCAGCTCCTGAAATAGGGCTTTGGTAATAATACAACTGGTCTCCACCACCCTATGTCATACCGCCTATAGGCTATCATTTTTATTTAGTCTATAAAATACTTCTTTACCGCTATGAGACTATGGGAGACTATGAGTTGGGAGGCCTGATTCCAGTTCCATTGCCTCTGGTCCTGCTCTGTGTTCGTCACCACCAGATTGAGGTTCTGGTCAAAACTGTTGAGCCGCGGCCAACTCAGGGCCTTGATGGATGGCTGCTGTGTTAGCAGCATTGTCTGTTAGCAGCATTGTCTGTTAGCAGCATTGTCTGTTAGCAGCATTGTCTGTTAGCAGCATTGTCTGTTAGCAGCATTGTCGGTCGTTACGGCCGAAAGTTTATCTTTGGACAGGTTTATTTCATCCAGGCTCTCCGTCATGTCGGGTCAGAACCTGAAATGTAGCAGCAGCGGCGTTTCCTTTTGGGAGCCTTAAGTCATCTGTTCTTCTTCTTCTCCTGCTCTAACCTGAGTATCCCTACAGATTCACTCCTGAAGGTGAAATATTGTCATTCTTTCTCCGAACACGCTGGCAGGAGCGCTGTTACACATTGTGAATTGACAAACAGTTAATTTGGCAGTTTGATAGATAGCAGATTATCTGGGCCAACTCTACTTGCTAGCGTGTGCTTTAACCACTGACAAGGACAGTACTAGGAGCTGGTAGAAGACAGGTCAGACACTAGGACAGCACTAGGAGCAGGTAGCAGACAGGTCTGACACTAGGACAGCACTAGGAGCTGGTAGGGTCTGGACAGGTCTGGGGGGAGGACGGTAGGGAGGACGGTAGGGAGGACGGTAGGGAGGAGGGTAGGGAGGACGGTAGGGAGGACGTAGGGAGGACGGTAGGGAGGACGGTAGGGAGGACGGTAGGGAGGACGGTAGGGAGGACGGTAGGGAGGAGGGTAGGGAGGACGGTAGGGAGGACGGTAGGGAGGACGGTAGGGAGGAGGGTAGGGAGGACGGTAGGGAGGACGTAGGGAGGACGGTAGGGAGGACGGTAGGGAGGACGGTAGGGAAGAGGGTAGGGAGGAGGGTAGGGAGGACGGTAGGGAGGAGGGTAGGGAGGACGGTAGGGAGGAGGGTAGGGAGGACGGTAGGGAGGACGGTAGGGAGGAGGTAGGGAGGACGGTAGGGAGGACGGTAGGGAGGACGGTAGGGAGGAGGGTAGGGAGGACGGTAGGGAGGACGGTAGGGAGGACGGTAGGGAGGACGGTAGGGAGGACAGTAGGGAGGAGGGTAGGGAGGACGGTAGGGAGGACGGTAGGGAGGACGGTAGGGAGGAGGGTAGGGAGGAGGGTAGGGAGGACGGTAGGGAGGACGGTAGGGAGGACGGTAGGGAGGACGGTAGGGAGGAGGTCCCTGCCCGGGCATAGAGGTGGAAACACTGCTGTGGAGGCACGTGGCAGAGGGGTGTGGAGACTCTTTAATTAGGAGTTAAAAAGGATTCCTCTCTTTATAAATACACACACATACACAGCACCTCAATGAGGAATGCAACAGAGTGGAGGGAGTGAGAGCGGACACAGAGAGAGAGAGAGAGAGAGAGAGACTGAGAGAGAGAGAGACAGAGAGAGAGAGACTGAGAGAGACAGAGAGAGAGAGAGAGACAGAGAGAGAGAGAGAGAGAGAGAGAGAGACAGAGAGAGAGAGAGAGAGACTGAGAGAGAGACAGAGAGAGACAGAGAGAGAGAGAGAGACAGAGAGAGAGACAGAGAGAGACAGAGAGAGAGAGAGAGAGACAGAGAGAGAGAGAGAGAGAGAGACAGAGAGAGACAGAGAGAGAGAGAGAGACAGAGACAGAGAGACTGAGAGAGAGACAGAGAGAGACAGAGAGAGAGAGAGAGAAAGAGAGAGAGAGACTGAGAGAGAGACAGAGAGAGAGAGAGAGAGACAGAGAGAGACTGAGAGAGAGAGAGAGACTGAGAGAGACAGAGAGAGAGACAGAGAGAGACAGAGAGAGACAGAGAGAGAGAGAGAGAGAGAGAGAGAGAGAGACAGAGAGAGATCGCACTAGGATGATATCTACCACATGTCTCTCTAAACACAGCAACACAGACAGCAGCAGAGTACTTACATAACTAGTATAGAACATTCCATTCTGCCAGGGAAGGACGCGAGAGAGACAGACAGAGATAGACAAGAAGAGAGAGATAGAGAGGAGGAGGAGGGAGGAAATGAGAGATGAGAGGAGGAGGAGGGAGGGAGGAAAGGAGAGATAGAGAGGAGGAGGAGGGAGGAAATGAGAGATAGAGAGGAGGAGGAGGAGGAGGAAAGGAGAGATAGAGAGGAGGAGGAGGAGGAGGGAGGAAAGGAGAGATAGAGAGGAGGAGGAGGGAGGAAATGAGAGATAGAGAGGAGGAGGAGGAGGGAGGAAAGGAGAGATAGAGAGGAGGAGGAGGAGGGAGGAAAGGAGAGATAGAGAGGAGGAGGAGGAGGGAGGAAGAGAGAGATAGAGAGGAGGAGGAGGGAGGAAGAGAGAGATAGAGAGGAGGAGGAGGAGGAAAGGAGAGATAGAGAGGAGGAGGAGGAGGGAGGAAAGGAGAGATAGAGAGGAGGAGGAGGAGGAGGGAGGAAAGGAGAGATAGAGAGGAGGAGGGAGGAAAGGAGTGATAGAGAGGAGGAGGGAGGAAAGGAGAGATAGAGAGGAGGAGGAGGAGGGAGAAAGAAGAGAAGAGAGAGAGAGAAGGGAAGAAGAGAGAGATAGAGAGGAGGGAGGAGGAGAGTAGAGAGGAGGAGGAGGGAGGAGGAAAGAGAGAAGAGAGGAGGAGGGAGGAGGAAAGGAAGAGATAGAGAGGAGGAGGGAGGAGAAAGGAGAGATAGAGAGGAGGAGGAGGAGGAGGAAAGAGAGATAG
>NC_137682.1:302500-329277 GCF_963989245.1 Nansenia antarctica | reverse complement strand
AAATGTAGGCCTATATATTCACTTTACGTGGCCCATTCTGAAAGTTGCACGTTGCATGTTCATATTTAAAGTTATACATTTTCTTTATTGTGCAACTTGGACCACATAATGTATACCTGTATTATACTATTACATGTAATGATCTCAAGAATGACGACTGCCAGCTCAGAAAAGAGCTTTAGAACTAGAAGAGCCCTTTTGTTTTAAAGCTTTTAGGAGCAGGTGAATGAATGAATGAATGGACTTTATTGTCATTGCTACAGTACAGGTACCAAACAACGAAATTTAGGAGGGGTGGCTCCCCTGGTGTTAGGAAAGAAAAAAAAAAAAAAACGTTTAAAAAAAAATCACAAGGGAAGGAGCTGGTTTACATAAATAAAGGCTATGTACACTATCCACTGTACTATACTGTACAGATAGACGACTAGGGTTGTCATATTGCACAATAGTATTATTTCACATTTATTTAAAGTGGTCTTTGGAATACTGTGGAACATCTATTTCAATTCTGATACATGACATCAGAACAAAAGTCTCAAATCGGAGGCAACATATATTTTTTTAAATCACAGATATGGAATATATCGCCCGAAATATCGGTTATTTATGAGCCCCTACAATCGAGCTTCAGATCACACCACAGCACGGAGACCGCCCTCGTTAAGATCATCAACCATCTCCTCATTACTGCTGACTCTGGCCGCTGCAGTATCCTCCTCTTCACCATTTGAATGAATGAATGAATGAATGAATGGTCTTTATTATTTGTCATTAATACAGTACAGGTACCATACAACGAAATGTAGGAGGGGGGGCTCCCCTGGTGCTTGGAAAAAAGACTAAAAACAAGAGGGCCAAGGGTAAAATAAAAAAGGGAAAAGAGCTATGTACACTATCTACTATACTATACTACTATACTATACAATAAAACACTGTGCTGTACTCTATGCTATGCTATAAATATCCTAACTTTTTCCTATATCTGAACCTTATGTACCCGAGGGTTGTCATATTGCACATAGTATTGTTGCACATTCATTAAAGTGTCGCAGTTAGCAGGTTTGAAATGTTCACAGTGGTATTTCAATATTGCACTTGTGTTTACAATCTAGTAGCCGCCATCATGCTTCCACTCGGCCAGATTCTCCATCATCACAGCCTCAACTTCCACGCTGCTACGCTGACGACACCCACATCTACCTCAGCTCCACTCAGTCCTCTCCAGATCCTCCATCATCACAGCCTCAACTTCCACGCTGCTACGCTGACGACACCCACATTTACCTCAGCTCCACTCAGTCCTCTCCAGATCCTCCATCATCACAGCCTCAACTTCCACGCTGCTACGCTGACGACACCCACATCTACCTCAGCTCCACTCAGTCCTCTCCAGATCCTCCATCATCACAGCCTCAACTTCCACGCTGCTACGCTGACGATACCCAAATCTACCTCAGCTCCACTCCATCCTCTCCGCTACGCTGACGATACCCAAATCTACCTCAGCTCCACTCCATCCTCTCCGCTCCCCCCTCAGGCCCTTGTCAACTGCCTCCATGAAATAATAAAAACCTGGATGACATTAAACCTTCTCAAACTCAACAGTAAGAAAACAGAGCTCGTGGTTGTGGCACCCGAGGCGCTGCTGGCTACACCCCATCCCGGAACCTGCGGTCCTCAGACATGGGCCTGCTCTCATCCCCATCCCAGGGCCAGAGCCTTCAGCGTGGCCGCACCTACCCTCTGGAACTCTCTCCCCTCAGTGATTCGCAACGCCCCCCCCCCCCCCTACCCTGGACACCTTCAAATCAGCCCTCAAAACGTATCTGTTCACCAAGGCCTTTGGCCCCTAGTCTATTTTGTCACTGTCGCTGTCTTTTCGTTTTCTTCGTTTTTTTCTGTTCTGTCTGTCTGACTTTCTGTCTGTAAAATCTGTAAAGCATCCTTGGGTCTGAGAAAGGCGCTAGGCCTAGCCTATATAAAACCAAGTTATTATTATTATTATTATTATTATTATAGTCCAGGTTTAGCAATCGAACTGTATGTAATATTAATATAATGAAATGATGCTGTGAATGAAGGTTTGGCTCTAGAGGCTCTAGACCAGGGGTCGGCAATAGGCGGCCCGTGGGCCATTGCTGGCCCGTCACCAATAATATTTGGCCCAGCAGATTATTTTGAGAATCCTTTTATTATTATTATTATTATTTATTTATTTTTACAATATCGGACCGACAGTCCCACACCACGCCTATAATGTCCGAATAGAGAATCGACCTCCACCTGAATAATGCTTATTGTACTTTTATTCATGTTGAGAGTGAATGACACAGGGACAGACAATCAGGCAGCGAAGCGCACTGACGCTGAACCCCTCAGAGTGAATCATAAGTAGGTGGACAAGGCGTGGTGCTGAAATAGCGTGAGTGGTTTGAAAAAAATAACATCAGCTCATTAAATCATTCAAACGTAATGTTTACGTATGTGACTGCAACACACATATGAACCGTAACAAAGCAAATTCTGTTTAATTTTCTGAAAAACATTGACAACAAAATCGGCGCAAAAGTGGTGGTAGGCCTATGCTCCTGAAATGACAGAGCAAACGCGCTATTAGGGATAATAAGTACAATGAGCCATAAGCCATTCATTCAAAATATACAAAATACAATTAGGTTATTAAATACAATAACGACAGGCTTGTTACTCACGTAATGTGAAAAGTGGCATCTCTCATCGGTCAGTATTTGCTTGATATCTGGTGATATTGACGTCACTTTAATCCGCGGTTGTTTTGAAAACTAATAATATTCTTGATTTGATTATTGATAATAGTGATAACTTGAGTGTTTTCAAAGGGACATTTAGGCAGGTTTGTAATAACGGACACTGTATTTCAAATTAATTAGAGAGAGTCTCAACTCTCAACTATCGCAACTCTATAGTTTATGCACCGCCGCAACCTTCTTTCTACGATGCAACGATCTCCTGTAAGGGGTTCAGAGCTGTCTGGAGTTCCTCCTGGATTGACACAAAACTTTACTGAGGAGATTTCTGGACTAATTTGACAGTCCCACTATGCTTTCATACTCAGTGATTACTAATTAATAAGACCATTATGATAACGACATGGATCCATGTTGAGATGTCCGCGAGACATGCAGAGATTGTTTGTTATTTGAAGGGTATACCGCCATCCGCAGGCAGTTTATTTTTTATGCATCAATCGATTCCTCTCGTGCGTCTTTATCACATTCATTGACGAAAAGGACGACTCGCATGTATAGAAAGGGAACATTGTGAGCACGGAAAATGTGAGTCTCACAACGGCTTTGCATTGATGAAACGTAGGATGAACGTATAGTTCGCTGTCCATTCCTCTTTAAATGCCCTGTTTTCACCGTCAACTTTCCTCTTTAGACCTTTGGAGAGTGACATGATGTTTCTCTTGCTAGCAGGTTAAATGTTTAGCTAACTTCACCCGGCACCAAACAACCAATCCAATAATAATGTGACCTTGTCTGGAGGAGGGGGGAATCATTCAGAATAAAAGTATGTTAAATAATTATTAGAATAAGTTAGGCTGCGATACATCGTCAGTCCACACATTTATTATTCAAAACTATGGAAAAGGGTGAAACTACGTTTCAACGTTGTTGAGAATCACAACACAAACTCGCTAGTCAAGCCTAATACTGCAACGTAATGGATTGGACTACTACCTAGTTAACTATAACACTACTTTACATTGTTAGCAGGCTCACAAAACAAGCTGTGTTAGTTGACTAGCAATGTGTACAAGTATTAGAACGTGTCACATTTTTTTAACAATCAATTACTTAAATTAGGCTTTGATTATGTTCTGGCCCGCCATCTAGTGGCTCAAAAAAATGTTGGCCCGAGGCCAAACCTAATTGCCGACCCCTGCTCTAGACGGTCTGAGCCAAACCTGAATTGATCAGTCCTGGACCACATGAGCCAGACAGTAGGTGAATTTACCAAGACACTGATCTAGGATCAGTTTCAGATCACATCCCCCAAATGGGGACCATAAGGATTCTGTTGATGCAGGATCCAGACCTAACAGCAACTTCTACCTGGGGCAACTTCTACCTGGGGCAACTTCTACCTGGGGCAACTTCTACCTGGGGCAACTTCTACCTGGGGCAACTTCTACCTGGGGCAACTTCTACCTGGGGCAACTTCTACCTGGGGCAACTTCTACCTGGGGCTAGTGTTGCAGCAGTCTGTGACTGTCAGCATAGCACTGCAGACAGTCAGCTAGCCATTCAGAAAGGAAGGTAGTTTAAGGTACAAAACAAGTCATCTAACGCGGCCAAAGGCCCCAACACAGCTAAAAATAACTAGGGATGCACGATATGCATTTTTTCCAACCGATACCGATACCGATGTTTACCCGCTTCTCGTGGCCGATAACCGATATGATGACCACTATTTATTTATTTATTTATTTTCCTAGCACCAGGGGAGCCCCCCCTCCCAAATTTCGTTGTTTGGTACCTGTACTATATCAATGACAATAAAGACCATTCAGATATAATTTCACAGTTGATAACCTGTAGTTCATGCACACCTGAAGGTAAGAAAGGCTATGTAGTGAGCAAAGATTGATGATTTAATATTCCATAGTGATCTCACCAAATCTAACTTACATCACTATTGTTAACACAACAAAGAGAACACTTCTGACTCTTCAAATGTTCATTTATTATTTCCTCTAACAAACAGAATCTGTTATAGACAGTGCACAATGCTTTTTTTAGCCAAGATCTGGCCTCCTTTTATGAAAACAAAAAAGGCTCACCTAAGAGTAATTATCTTATTACCTCAGCACAACGTGCACCCGCTCCTTAGTTATCTTCCACTGTCCAAACATGGTTTCAAAAGCCCCGCGGATGGCTGTCGCAGTATGCGAACCGGAGAACTCCTGCGCATGCAGCAGTGTCTTCTTCATATTTAAGTCCTCATCCAGCCGCTGGGCCGTCAAACTAAGCATACTGACTGGACTAACGTCAGAAGCCCATATGTCCGTGGCGACTGGATCATACATAGCAGGCAGGCACACGTCTGCAAAATAGCGGCGACTTGGGAGTGTATACTGGGGCTCTAAATGTGAAATTAGCTGGCGAAATCCTTTATCTTCTACTACAGAGAAAGGCTGGCCGTCGAGGGCCATCAACGCAGTGTTTCCTCCAGGAATTTTTACAATGGTGGCGGGTGGCCGTGACCACGCGCGTAGCGCGCGCGATTTTTTCGCGTGCACGCGCATGAAACGCGCACGCGCGCTCAAAACAACGTTTTTGTTTTTTTTGTTTTTTTTTTTTTCTAATCACAGCCAAAACTAGAGGATGGCCCAAAAAAATAAATAATGAATATACAGAATATAAACTTGTGACTGACAGTCACATACACACACAAAGATCATCAGCTATAATATAATACGAAGTAGGCCTACATGAGCACAAAAGCGGCTAACGTTACTGATTAACTGTTTACTGTAGTGCAGAGAGATGGTAGTCGTAGGCGGCGTATCAAATGACAAAGCTAAACGTTTAATGAAGGACATGAACGATTGTCAACAACACACTCAAGCATGCCTGGATATTTGTAAGAACTCTCGTGAGATTTATCAGACTAAACCTGGATTTTCCCTTTAGCGATGTTGATGGAATACCCCCCGGATGTCACTACGGTGGCCTGTACACAATAACAATAATACCACAGTTCACATTTAGACCAATCAGGAGCCCTTGTGTCACGTCGTCAACTGAATGTCATTAATCTGATTTTGGATCAGCGGTTAGAGAGAGATGGGCGTGGATTTAGGTGCACTTTTAGTCAATTATAGCGCTGATCTAGGATCAGATATATTTTAATCAGCTAAAATGTTTTTTTTTTTTTTTTTTTTTTTGAGAACTTTTTTTTTTTTTTTTTTTGAGAAATCTGAATGGTGGCGGAGGAAATTCCATCGTGGCGGCCCGCCACGATGAAATGCATGTAGAGGAAACACTGATCAACGCCATTATTTTTTCATTGATTGCTTGAGCCTTTGAGCTGTCTCGAGTGAACTTCCTGCAGTTTTCAAATGCGTGTTCAATAGGCACAGCAGCTTTTTTTTTTGCGGCTAGGCTACCTTGTTCTGCTACTACTACTAGTGCTTGATATTCCTTCCATACAGCGTGCTTGCAATGGTGAATCTTAAGGTGACTTATGAGATTCGTTGTGTTGTAACTCGTAGACCTTTGCCCTCCTCTCCGAACTTTTGTCGAACATGTATTGCAAACGTATCTGCCTCAGAAACTCTGCAGAATGTCAGACACACCGGGGAAGCTCTCATGTTTCGCTCTCGTCTCGTCTATACACTGCGTGCCTGTACGCAGGCGCAGCAGCATGAGCGCGGAAACCGGAAGCAGAAATATTTCCGGCTTCATATTATCGGCAAAATATCGGCTAAAATGTTATAAAACCGATAAATACCGATAAACATTAATTTCCCATTATCGGGCCGATAAATATCGGTGCCGATAATATCGTGCATCCCTAAAAATAACCCACTGTTCACCGTGAGGAGGACAGGAGCACTGAATGTTACACACACACCCCTCATACGCATTCCCCCCCCACACACACACACCTCATACTTTCACACGCATTCTCCCACCCACACACACACACCTCATACTTTCACACGCATTCTCCCACCCACACACACAGGCACGCACACACACACACCTTGGCCACGAGTCCACTTCACATAAATACAAAAAGGCAGCTGTACCCCAGTCTTTAAACCATACCAGCTTGGATCAGGAAGAGTATTCCCGAACAGACGGACCAGTTCTAGAACTCCGTCTCAGAATGTTTAGAACGTCCAGAGAATAAAACTGCAAACCACCTGGAACCGAATACCAAGTAGGCTAGACGTAACGACCGTTTCCATAACAACAACGCAAATATGTGTTTACCCAGCAAAAAGATGGTAGCAGCGTTTGCGGTTGAAACCATCAATAAACGACGAAGGAGTCAACGAATATGGAGCCTGTTTTGGCTACTGAAGCAGCAGAGACAGGGTGCCTACGCCAATTTATGTCGTCATCATCTCGCTCATTGAACGGCAGAACACCAACTTTAGGGACTTTCTGCTGGAGCGATAACGCTCCGCTTCTTGCCGACAGGTGAGAAACATGTGTTTATTGGTAGGCCTAGATGATTGAGTATGTAGGCTATCTAGCTAGCTAACTTGCCTCCCATTTGCAACACAAATGCATTGACATAGCTGTCAAGGCTAATGCGCGCACACACTAGACGAAAACACAGCTCTGCACTCATTCAGACAATGACAGTGACACCAGCTGGTCAAAGGATAAACCAATTGCCCAGGTCATCGTTTTTTACATAGCTTGAAACTACAGATTGTAAGCTTTCAAATGATGTGTCATACATAAACATCGGGAAAACATTGAAGACGACACAAGTATTTGAATGTTGGTACACCTCAGACAGAGACTGGGAGAAAAATCACTCTAATGAAACCGCAGCAACAAACCCTGCTAACAGCTAGCGAACGTCTAACTACGTTTTTATAACATCACAACATGCTGAGAGAACATGAACATGCTAGAAACACATACCTACACATAACTAGATGAACACACAGTCCTTGCTTTTGAACACGTCCTAAAACGAAAGTATGTACAAGTAGCCTACTACAAACTAGAACAGTGAATTCAATCGACAAATTAGAAGTATTTAGTGATATTTAATTTGCTGTTTATTATATCGAGTGGGTACTTCAAAACATCAATTTATTGTTGACACAATAAAGTTTCACTTTACGACCCCTTAGAGTCAGCGGGTGGCTCGCACATGCAGCCAGCTCCCTATATCCACGTGGGGCAATGTCCGTTGCCATGGGAACATGAATGCTGTTTCCTGATAGGCTGAAGACGTTCCATAGAATCTGGACGTTCTGCTGCAACTGAACACGTCAAATCGCTGGCAGCCCCGGCGCTTGGTTGCGGCGCTTGTTTGCAGTGCTTTGGTGTGACCTGGCCTTAAGAGCACAAATCACCAGAACATGTTTGTCTTATTATGGTGTAGAATGCTAGTATCTATTGTTCCTTCAATGACCGAGAACAGTCTAAATCACAATTGGACCTGAACAAATATTTCCCGTCAGCTGGCCTACCACAGATGAACTAAGGTGTTAAACACACAATAACCCCCGTCCTCCCACTACGTACAGCTAGGCCTGCATGATGCATAAAGAGTAAAGACCCATTCAGTGATCTAAGTGAAGGTTGCCCCAGCTACTCTTTCACAAAGGGTGCTGTGGGGTTGCAATAGGAAAGACCTCACTCTGGCTCCAAGTCACACACACAAGGGCCCAATACCAATTTACCCCGTTGGCCCTACCACATAGCCCTATACATGTGAACCCCACATGTATGTAGAGGTAGGGTGTATTGTTGGCATGGGGGGGTAGTACCAAATGGTAGGGCTACATGGCCCTCCAAACTGAGTTTTTTCAGTGTTATGCAAAATCCCAGAATGCCTTGCGAATCATTGCAAAATACTGGTGACCTCACAAGCAACAAAAGAAAGCCACAAATGTAATTATTTTCTTTGTTAATAAAGATTTTTAAAAATTATGATAACCATCATATTATCTTAGTTTAATGTCATTTCAATGTATTATAGACCTTAATAACTTTTTTTTTATATAATTATGCCGATGTCTCTAGCTATCTATCTAGCATTACAACAATGTTTTAAGGCTGATTTGTGCATGACAGTGTTGCATTGACATATCTTCATGTTGCATTTCCCCCCTTTGATGGCATATGACGCCCGGAATGTTGTTGCACTTGTTCCCAGTCCTCTAACATCAGTGCAGACTGGCAGGGTAGGAGCACAGGTTGCTGCTATTCCTATATACCTATTCTGACATGAACTGGCCTGGTAATGCTTTTCTATGATACTACTGATGACGTATCAGGGTCTTGAAGGGTTTTCCCATTTCATAGGGGAAGATTTCAACCTCTACCTAGGGCTGTCCCAAACGACTATTTTTCTAACGATTAATCTAGCGATTATTTTTCCCGGTTAGTCGATTACTCTACCGACTAATTTGACGATTAGTCTAACGATTATTGGTTTTACTGTTCGATTAATGTATCACTTAATTTTCCCCAAAAGAATGGCTGTATTGTCTCTCTCTGTTTAACAGTGTCTTTATAAAGCACTCTGGGTAATAGCTGCTGCTCTTATAAAACAAAGCAGCGTGTGACATGCACATTACTCAGACGGACGCCCCTTTAAATGATCAGCTGATGTATGGGGGCTGTCTGTGGGCCCGCAATTAAACACAGACACCTTTAATTCGGCGACCTGCTACTACTACTACTACTACTGTAACTGCCTCTGTCAAACAGCCCCAGACACAGGGCAGACTCACTGCTATGTTTAGCCAACTTGAATGCCAACATGGCCATCAGGGTTTTTCCTGGCTCAAAATGAGGCGGAGGTGGTACCAGTGGTGTTTGACATCGGGGGGGGATCCATGAAGCAGGGCTGTCTGGGGGTCCTTAAACATCAAACACTTAATTTATTGCATTCTGGTGAATTGACATGCACCAATTTGTGCCCTTTCTGCATCAATTTATGGTGGAAATGTCATTATTTATGTAAAGGAAAACACAATATTCATGACCATTCAAAATATAATGTAATATAATGCAATATAAGGCTCTCAGGCATTCTGTACTTTCAAGTATTCTCCTTGAGCAGTCAACATACTATCAGCTATTTCGCTAGCAAAAACGAAAGCTAACTTATTTGCGAAACAGCGCCCCCGCCACCACGTCGGCGCAGTGCCGCAATTGCAGTTAGACACTTTTTTTTTTTTTTTTACGACGCACCGACGCACATTACGCACGTCGACGTATTGACGTAGTCGATTACGTGACTACGTCGACGCGTCGTCCCAGCCCTACCTCTACCCCATGTAACTGTGCTCCCAGGGGCAAGCCGAAAAGCGAGTGGCACTCCAAAACAAGGGGTAGGTGTAAAAATTAGGGATGCACGATATGCATTTTTCCCAACCGATACCGATACCGATATTTACCCGCTTCTCGTGGCCGATACCGATACCGATATTATTATTATTATTTTATTTTTTCTTTCCTAGCACCAGGGGAGCTCCCCCTCCCAAATTTCGTTGTTTGGTACCTGTACTATATCAATGACAATAAAGACCATTCAGATATCATTTCACAGTTGATAACCTGTAGTTCATGCACACCTGAAGGTAAGAAAGGCTATGTAGTGAGCAAAGATTGATGATTTAATATTCCATAGTGATCTCACCAAATCTAACTTACATCACTATTGTTAACACAACAAAGAGAACACTTCTGAGTCTTCAAATGTTCATTTATTATTTCCTCTAACAAACAGAATCTGTTATACAGTGCACAATGCTTTTTTTAGCCAAGATCTGGCCTCCTTTTATGAAAACAAAAAAGGCTCACCTAAGAGTAATTAGATCAAAAAAGTGTCAAAAATAAAGTGCACCTTGTGCATCAGTCAATACAAAAATAAAGTGCACCTTGTGCATCAGTCAATACAAAAATAAAGACTTTTAAAGAACCAAAAGTTGTATAGAACTTGTACAGAAACTAGTACAGCCCAAGCTTGCAACTTCACATTCATCACAAGCCCTGACCATATTGCGCGCATTGTCCCTCAGCACAACGTGCACCCGCTCCTTAGGTATATTCCACTGTCCAAACATGGTTTCAAAAGCGCCGCGGATGGCTGTCGCAGTATGCGAACCGGAGAACTCCTGCGCATGAAGCAGTGTCTTCTTCATATTGAAGTCCTCATCCAGCCACTGGGCCGTTAAACTAAGCATACTGACTGGACTAACGTCAGAAGTTCATAAAGATCATAAGAGTTCAGAAGATCATACAAAAGATCATACAAAAGTTCAGAAGATCATACAGAGCCGGCAGGCACACGTCTGCAAAATAGCGGCGACTTGGGAGTACATACCGGGGCTCTAAATGTGAAATTAGCTGGCGAAATCCTTTATCTTCTACTACAGAGAAAGGCTGGTCGTCGAGGGCCATCAACTCCATTATTTTTTCATTGATGGCTTGAGCCTTTGAGCTGTCTCGAGTGAACTTCCTGCTGTTTTCAAATGCGTTTTCAATAGGCACCGCGGATTTTTTTTCCGTGGCTGGGCTAACGTGTTCTGCTACGAGTGCTTGATATTCCTTCCATACAGCGTGCTTGCAATGGTGATTCTTCAGGTGACTTATTAGATTCGTTGTGTTGTAACTCTTTGCCCTTTGCCCTCCTCTCCGAACTTTTGTTGAACATGTATTGCAAATTGCAAACGCAACATCTGCCTTAGAAATTGTTAAGAATGTCCACACAGGGGAAGGCATGTTTCGCTCGCGTCTCGTCTATACAAACTGCGTGCCTGAGCGCGGAACCCGGAAGCAGAGTGCGGAAACCGGAAACCGGAAGCAGAAATATTTCCGGCTTCATATTATCGGTTTAAATATCGGCTAATTTTATAATAAATACCGATACCGATAAACATTAATTCCTCAATATCGGGCCAATAAATATCGGTGCCGATAATATCGTGCATCCCTAGTAAAAATGGGATTGGGCCACGGTCTACACCTTTTTTGGACAAAACACCTCATTGCACTCTCACTCTCACACACACACACACACACACACGCACGCACACACGCACACACACGAGCTGCTTTCTGTTCTTTTCAGGGTTCTACTCTCCCCTTGAGTTCCAGTTCCCTACTATGACTATTGTGATCCCCCCCTGTGGAACTCAAACCATGGTTTAAACCAGTTGCTCTGCTCTGGCTCTGCATTGTTGCAGCCATGACAACGCTGCAAAGGTATTAGGAAAGACTTTGGTCTAAATGTCAACACTTGCTTCTTCTATTACACAATAACAGCCATGGGAACTGAACATGTCTGACACAGGCCAGGCCTTCATCAGGCTACAAGTTGGCAACATGCAAATGAAGACCAACTCTACTAGCATGTCTATGATTTCAAATTCAGACTTGCACCATTGTCAAGACAGAAGATCTGAAGAAAAGAATCGGCCTATATCTACCAGCCCATTTGAATAACCAGACACAGACAGCTGTGAGGAATAAGATACTCAGGCTAATCCACGTGCTGACATTTGACTGTAATAGCCCCGTCATACATATCTCCACGTATGATTATGTTATGTACAAGCCTTTAGGCTAGGTCTAGACCTACACCGCAGCTGACCCACTGCACTGTAGCCATGGCAATATGCTACTTAAAATGGAAGAAACGTCTTCATCAACATCTAGGACATTCACAAGCCAAGAGTAATTGAGGGGGACAGTCCCAATCATGAGATGAAATGGCTTCAAAACACCATTTATTTTACCCAATGATGCGTGAATGTCAAGCTGATAGGGGGTGTGCCGGCCTACAGCTGCTGCTATGAACCAAACAATGGTCCAAATAATAAGGTTTGAACATCTAATGCCACAACACCATGATCCAGATCATAGAATTAGAATGAGTAGAACATTATAACCAGGTATTTGAACAGCTGCAAAGCAGATGTAACACTATAGCCTCTTTCACACACAGTTCCCTGTAACTTCCATGGAATCCCAAGCTGTGTCGACCGGGCATTTTCGCTGTTCACACGAGCCAAATGCCGGTAGATTCCTGTGTTGCTCGATCTACTTGAACCATTGCATTCAACTGGACTGGGACTGGGGCGGGGCGGGGCGGGGCGGGGCGGGGCGGGGCGGGCTCGGGGGACTGTCATGTAGTCTACCATAGATCCAGCCAAGCTGTGTTGGCCTATGTTGCCACTTTCTACTGAGTAGACCTATGTTGCCACTAGCATACGAGCCTAAAATGAGGCCTGCTGCCATACATACTCTGTAGTATTCTGTAGCCATACATACTCTGTAGTATTCTGTAGCCATACATACTCTGTAGTATTCTGTAGCCATACATACTCTGTAGTATTCTGTAGCCATACATACTCTGTAGTATTCTGTAGCCATACATACTCTGTAGTATTCTGTAGCCATACATACCCTGTAGTCAGGGATTAAAGCCATACATACTCTGTAGTATTCTAGTGTGGACATTGAAAAACAACCACTGCATCCTTTAAGTGACTCGATTTTGATGTCAGTTCCAATGCTCCCTGACTGACCTTCAGCACCAGTCTCAAAGTAATGATGGCCACCTTGATGACCAAGGAAGACCACTAGACCACACGCACTGGTGGTCACAAGATGCTGTCAGGTAATGTTATATGGTATATGCTAGTGCATGTGTAATGTTATATGTTATATGCTAGTGCATGTGTAATGTTATATGTTATATGCTAGTGCATGTGCAGGGCTCTACGCTAACCTTTTTCACTAGGAGCACATGTGCTCCTAAATGAAAAGTTTTAGGGGCACACAAAGAAATTTAGGAGCACAGTGAACATTTTTATAATAACACATTTTTATTAGTGATTTTGCAATTTTTGCACCAAAATCACACATTGGCCCATGCCTACAGCCCTACTAGACGCAGAGGATATCAGTTGTCCATATGCTTTTGTATGTTGGCCGTCTGGCACGCTTAGAGGTCAGCCAGCGGTCCACGGCAGGAGTGGGATCGAAGTCCTCGACAGAAGGCCCCTCCAGGCTGATCCTCATCAGGTCTTCGGTGGTGGAGACTCCAAGGCTGCTTCTTGTTGAATTCTTAATGCGGTTCTGCGCAGAGAAGCCTCGCTCACACTGGGCGGCTGAAATGGGCATCGACTTGCCAGCCTGTTTCTGCCCTCTACAATATTTGCAGAACATGACGTTGTCTTTAAACTCTAGCCATGGGAAGATTTCCAGCCACTTCGGATTAAATCTATATGTTTTCCCTCCGCCGGCTGCAATGGACGCTGGGGTGTCATCTTCGCTAGTAACGTTAGGCCTACTAACGTTGTTCTCAGCCTCACTGTCGCTACTAGCCGTCTCATCCCCATCTCTCTCGTTAGTTGAACCAGCTTGCGAATTACTTGGGCCCTCACCGGATTCCTCTTTTTCTTTGTTTCTTTGACTCGCAAAATACAAATGAATGGGCTTCATTTTCTTCATTTTGAGTCAAACTTTCGATAGCGCAGCCGTGTTCTTCTCAGGGAAAGTTCACACCACACGTTATCACAGAGAGCTGTACTGTGGTTGGCGGAATCGGATTGTGGCTTGTGGAATGTGGGACTTGTAGTTTAAAAAATATATATATTGTAGTGTAGTGACCGCTCTTTAGCGAGCAAAGTATTCAGAATTCACGGCGTGTGTTGACTCAATCACCCAGGCTGCTTAGCGGGTGATATGACGGGATATAAGTGGGACAGAGATGAATGAATGTTGTTGTTGTCAGTACGCATGCAGAGAGTGAGAAAGCTGAAATCTTTCACTCGTGAATTATTTTCCCGGTTCGCGCAGATTTATTTTTAGGCCGATTTCACTCCAAATGACTCGATCGGTGATCGGCAAAAATGGCCGATCGCAAAAACCGATTTTTTTTTTCTTTTTTTTTTTCTGGGGAAGACAGATAACTGAACAGAAAACATAGGAGGATGTAACAGTATGTAAACCATGAAGGCCACGTTTATGATGTCTTTTATACAGCCATATCACTGACTTGGGCTTCAGGCCCTAACTGGGTGATAGGCCAGACTTTTACTATGCCATAAAAATGGGTCTGCGTTTGCTTGGTGCCTAATGGATCAAAACTTTTGTCTAAAAAGCAAAAAATATGTAGGCTATCCAGTCAGTAGGCCTACAGTTATGTATTTTTTTTAAAATCGGTATCGGTATCGGTATCGGTTGATCTTGAGGAAAAATATCGGTGATCGGTATCGGCCCCAAAAATCCAGATCGGAGCATCCCTATCGAACGGTTTACAAACTTTGCATAGTTTAAACATTAACCAACATCTCAACGAGAATATTGATTATTATGACTGACAAAACATCTTCTCTGGAATGTACCGACCAACATGTGACAATGAGCCAAATAGGATACAGGTCGACCATAGATTTGTCCTCATACGGCACTCAGCGGGACCTTAAAGCACCTCTACATGAGCTTAATTATCATCATCATCATCATCATCATCACCACCAGAAGCACCATCATCATCACGCACACAGGTATTACTTCATGACCGGTGTCCAGACAGTAGACGTATCAAACATACATACCATGTATGTAACATAGCTTCACTGAAAACGTCGGCAGCTACTATGTGATGGAATGCGATGCCCCATCCACACAACTGAAGACAGTACGGGTTAGGGGTAAGTCAGGTTTAAGACAGTTAGGGTTAGGGTTAGGGGTTAGGGTTGGGGTTAGGGTCAGGGTTAGGGGTTAAGGGTTAGGGTTAGGGGTAAGTCAGGGTTAAGACAGTAAGGGTTAGGGTTAGGGGTTAGGGTTGGGGTTAGGGTCAGGGTTAGGGGTTAAGGGTTAGGGTTAGGGGTAAGTCAGGGTTAAGACAGTAAGGGTTAGGGTTAGGGTTAGGTCAGGTTTAAGACAGTTAAGGTTAAGGGTTAGGGTTAGGGGTTAGGGTTAGGTCAGGTACTCACAGTCAAGGTGTTTCTTCTTGGGGCCTGAGACTTCGTGGGTCGTGGCCTTGCAGACGGCCTTGCTGATGGCTGACCCCGTCATGCTGTGCTGCGCCGCGGCGAACCGGTCCGTGATGGACTGACCCGACATGTTACCTCTCAGCTGAGACCCACAGTAACCAGGCTCAGGACAGGAGAGGGTCAGGACAGAGAGGCCCACAGTAACCAGGGTCAGGACAGGAGAGGGTCAGGACAGGAGAGGGTCAGGACAGGAGAGGGTCAGGACAGGAGAGGGTCAGGACAGGAGAGGGTCAGGACAGGAGAGGGTCAGGACAGGAGAGCCTGTGTGTCCAGGTGGTGATTGACGTGACGACACTGACAACAGGGTGAATTCTCGCCACGTCTATTGGTTTCGGAGAACAGACCCGTGACGTCACACCACCCGTGAGTCAGTCAGACAGCAGCAGGCTGAAGCTCTCAGATCTCAGGATTACTACCAGAGGAATGTGCCGCGAGCTCCTGGGCTGGTTAACGGCTATCTAACTATCTATCAGGGTTATCTAACTATCTATCAGGGTTATCTAACTATCTATCAGGGTTATCTAACTATCTATCAGGGTTATCTAACTATCTAACTATCTATCAGGGGATTCTGTATAGTAAAACAAACAACCAAACAACCAAGGCAACTAAGCCAGAGACAGTAAGCTAGTTTGTGTTAGCTAATGTTTCCGTTACAGCCTTCAGACCAGGAACCAGAACACGTCCCACTGACAGCAGCTCGCTGGCTACACATACACATGGCTAAGCTAAGCTGTGTGTTTAAATGACCCGACTACCTTATAGCCAAGCTGTCCCCTGTGGGTCTGCAGCGACACATAACGATGAAATACAGGCGAGAAGAAACGTGTCAGGCTGAATCAAGCCCCAGACCCAGAGCCCAGACGAGACCCGGTCAGCTGGCTAGCCTCCTTCCTGCTAGCTAACACAGCTAGCCTTAGCCAGTCTCCGGACAGGACTGAACACCTGAATCACAACTGTTTACTCTGATGTGTCCAGACAGTCGGCGGTGTTTGTCTTCCTCTAAAGCCCCGAGTCTCAGCAGCCGCCGCCGGTCTTCAACACCGCAGACATCTGAACAGCCTTTCCGATACTCCGGTCGTGTCGGACAGACAGGGGACGTGATACTGATCGCTGCTTCTCTGCCGGACAAAATGGCAGAGTTAGATCAGCTGGTCTGAGACGCTCCTGATTGGCTGAGACTGGTCTGAGACGCTCCTGATTGGCTGAGACGTGAGAGCGCTTCGAACGTTTAAGGTGGAACTGTCATGATCGTTACTTATGGAATGGAATGGAATGGAATGGAATGGACTTTATTTGTCATTGCTACAGTACAGGTACCAAACAACGACATTTAGGAGGGGTGGCTCCCCTGGTGTTAGGAAAGGGAAAAAGAAAAAAAAAATCACAAGGTAAGGGAAGGAGCTGGTTTACATAAATAAAGGCTATGTACACTATCCACTGTACTATACTGTACAGATAGTCAACTAGGGTTGTCATATTGCACAAAATATCTGAATGTCTGACACCGACACACACACACACACACACACACACACGCGCACACGCACACGCACACACACACTCACACGCACACACTCACACACACACACACACACACACACACACTCACACGCACACACACACACACACGCACACACACACACACACGCACGCACACACACACACACATACACACACGCACTGACTGTCTGTCTGACACCAACACTCTACTCTACACACACACTGACTGTGTTTTCTCCAAGATAACATCCATAAACACATTTGAAGATAACATCCATAAACACATTTGAAGATAACATCCATAAACACATTTGAAGATGACATCCATAAACACATTTGAAGATAACATCCATAAACACATTTGAAGATGACATCCATAAACACATTTGAAGTGCGTTTTTAGACACGATTCGAAATGAATGATTCGGCTGCACTCCCGTGTTGTACAGTGGACATCTTTCACACACACACACACACACACACACACACACACACACACACACACACACAGTGTACATCTTTCGGATCTGGCTTATAAACTTAAGGTCGTATTAATGATCTCTCAGACGCCGTGTCCTGGTTTGACTCAGGAACATTCTGTGCCTAAACTCGTGAGAACCGTTATGAGTGTAACCTTCGTTAATACCCCTCTGTATGAGTGTAACCTTCGTTAATACCCCTCTGTAACCTCCGTTAATACCCCTCTGTAAACTGCATTGGTTTAAGGACATTGTCGCCACTCTTTTACAATGGATTCACTGAATTAAATACATTAGACTAGTTAATCCCCCCCTTAATGTTGTCCCATGCTGAAGACAAATGCCCATTTGAATGTATGAATGAATGAATGAATGAATGAATGAATGAATGAATGAATGAATGAATGAATGAATGAATGAATGAATGAATGGTCTTTATTGTCATTAATACAGTACAGGTACCATACAACGACATTTAGTAGGGGGGGCTCCCCTGGTGCTAGGAAAAAGACTAAAAACAAGAGGGCCAAGGGTCAAATAAAAAAGGGAAAAGAGCTGGTTTACATAAATAAAGGCTATGTACACTATCTACTATACTATACCACTATACTATACTATACAATAAAACACTGTGCTGTACTCTATGCTATGCTATACATATCCTAACTTTTCCTATATCTGAACCTTATGTACACAAGGGTTGTCATATTGCACATAGTATTGTTGCACATTCATTAAAGTGTCGCAGTTAGCAGGTTTGAAATGTTCACAGTGGTATTTCGAATATTTATTCACATGATGTTGATCATTAATAGGTCACCGTTTATTCTTGTCTAATTTAATATTAAATATTAAGTGGCTGATGACAGGTAGCTGTTTTATTTTACTTGGTTTATTTTGGTTGATTCCTTTTTTCATCGAAGAGATGATTGCGTTAGGATCATGTCTTTATAGGTCTTGTATTTTAATGGATTAATAATATTTGCCCTTTTTGTACATTTTTATTTATTTTAGTTTATTTTGTTGTATTTACTACTGTATCGGGGGGATAGTGTGTGAGTTTTGGCGACATCTTGTGGTGGGGATGAGGTTGGAGGATTTGACTGGAATCGAAATGGCATTCATCTGTAGGCCTATGTTTGAAGGGACTGAGTGTGACTTTAAGGGACATCCAGGGGTGAAGCTGAATGTGCCATTGATTTACAATTAATTCAACATGGCGGCCTCCACGAAGACACCCGCTCATTTTAAGGCCAGGAAAATGCTTTTGTGCATTGCATTATAAGCAAATTAATACAAATATCATGTTTGGTTGCTGCCGGATCTGTTTGTCTTGTTTTCACCACTGGATGTCGCGGAGGGTCACGCATTGTCCCTTTAATGTATTATATGTTGTATTAATGTATTAGGTGTTTGTCTGTTGATTATATGTGGACCCCAGGAAGATTAGAAACTACAACAAACTGCTACGGCATAAGCTAATGGGGATCCTTTTAAATAAACAAATAAACAAATATGTAGGGGTTTCACAAGGGTTATCTAGGGGATATATTGCACATTACATAGTGTCTTTTTCCCATATTCAAATAGATTACATATGCTACACACTACAATATCTGTCCAAGAGTTCATATCGGAAATGAGCAGGCGTGAACTCATGTACACAAACGGCAGATGTAACTCCAGAACATCGGATTCAAGTGTGTGTGTGTGTGTGTGTGTGTGTGTGTGTGTGTGTGTGTGTGTCTGGGAGGGGAGATTTCTCTTCTGTGAGTTCCCACACTACAGAAACCAATCGCCTTAACTTTGAGGCTCCTAGGGATGGCCTCCAATCAGCCATGAGTCAATTGTGATCAGAATAGACATCTGCATACTATCTGCAGTAGTGTAACTGTGAGGCATGCATTCATAGTAAACCATACCACATTATACCTCGTGTTTATTCTTCTAGGCTATATTAGAAGTGTGTGACGGCAGAAGAATAAACAAATAAATGCATTAATGAGAAATGAATAGCCAACTACATTCTAATCTCCTAGAACAAGCAAGTGGTCAGGTAGGCTAGGGGTCAGGTAGGCTAGGGGTCAGGTAGGCTAGGGGTCAGGTAGGCTAGGGGTCAGGTAGGCTAGGGGTCAGGTAGGCTAGGGGTCAGGTAGGCTAGGGGTCAGGTAGGCTAGGGGTCAGGTAGGCTAGGGGGTGCATTGGTACTCTTCACGTAGGCTCGTCTGAAGAGCTCCAGAATAACGTCAGTGAAAGAGAAACCTTGGTAAAGTATTTTCATTCTAATGAACTAGTTTGCTCATATTTATCAAAAGTGCTCTTGTCTGTGATAAAATACTATGTGCAATATGACAACCCTTGTGTACATAAGGTTCAGATATAGGAAAAGTTAGGATATTTATAGCATAGCATAGAGTACAGCACAGTGTTTTATTGTATAGTATAGTGGTATAGTATAGTAGATAGTGTACATAGCCTTTATTTATGTAAACCAGCTCTTTTCCCTTTTTTATTTTACCCTTGGCCCTCTTGTTTTTTAGTCTTTTTTCCTAGCACCAGGGGAGCCCCCCCCCCTCCTAAATTCCGTTGTATGGTACCTGTACTGTATTAATGACAATAAAGACCATTCATTCATTCATTCATTCATAAAGTACATACACCTCTTATTCATTTGAAAAAAGCAAAGCAAATTGTCGATAGTTTATTTAAAGAACATATTGTAAAAGTAACACAGTATTTGATCGTTAGTATACATCTCACATCCCTTCAACTCATGCAGCAATGTACATCCTCCCAACCACCTCCCCTTCTCTACGTTCAACATTCCATTCACCACCCAAAGAGTTGGACTACATTGCCATCTAGTGGAAACATTTAAGAACTATTTCCATGGCAACTAGATGTGAGCCAGTAGGCCGTGGCAACAAGCAGCCAGACAGATTCTATCCCCCTGAGAGTTCCATAGCTGTTACTCATGCAGAGTAGACCCAGAGTAGACCCAGACTGAATAGTGAATGGCCCTGGGGTAGAAGCTGAGCTTCAGTCTATTTGTCCGTGCGAACATGGTCCTGAATCGCCTGCCTGAGCGCAGCCGAACAAAGTGTTCGTTCCCAGGGTGGGATGGGTCCCTGGAGATCTTGGAGGCCTTCCTGAGACAGCGTGTGTTGTACAGCTCTTCCAGAGAGGGGAGGGGGCCGCCGATGATCTTCTGGGCGGATCTCACGACTCTCTGTAGCGCTTTCCTCTCTGCGGCTGTGCAGCTGGAGAACCACACGCAGATGCAGTAGGTGAGGATGCTCTCCACTGTGCAGTGGTAGAAGGTCACAAGCAGCTCCTGTTTGAGGTGGTATTTCCTGAGGACTCTCAGGAAGTAGAGCCACTGTTGTGCCTTCTTGATGATGGCTGCTGTGTTGATCTTCCAGGACAGGTCCTCCTGTATGTGCACCCCCAGGAATCGGAGAGTTGAGACTCTCTCCACGCTCCCTCCATCGACGAGCAGGGGCTGGACCTCAGATTTTTTCCTCCTGAAGTCCACGATGATTTCCTGGGTCTTTACTCTTTAACTGGTTCAGCAGCAGGTTGTTAACCTTGCACAGCTTGCCCAGCTGCTCCACCTCATCCCTGTACGCCGCCTCGTCCCCCCCCGAGATGCAGCCCACCACGGTGGTGTCGTCTGCAAACTTTATGATGGAGTTGCTGGGGTGGACGGGGGTGAAGTCGTGGGTGTAGAGGTTGTAGAGGATGGGGCTCAGCACGCAGCCCTGGGGGGACCCAGTGCTGAGTCTGAGGGCTGTGGAGGTGTGGGAGCCCACCCGCACCCTCTGGGGGCGGTCAGACAGGAAGTCCTTGATCCATGCGCAGATGGAGTGTGATAGTCCCAGGTCTAGTAGTTTGGTCACTAGCCTGTCTGGAAGGATAGTGTTGAAAGCAGAGCTGAAGTCCACAAAGAGCAGTCTCGCGTAGCTGTTCCCCCCCTCCAGGTGGGATAGAGTGGAGTGGAGAGTCGTCGCGATGGCGTCCTCTGTGGACCTGTGGGCTCTGTAGGCGAACTGGTATGGATCCAGGTTGGGCGGGAGGCATGTGACTATGTGGGCCCGGACCAGTTTCTCGAAGCACTTCATGATGATTGGTGTGAGTGCCACCGGGCGGTAGTCGTTTAGGCAGCTCACCGTGCTTTTCTTCGGGACTGGGATGATTGTTGAGGTTTTCAGGCAGGGTGGGATGGTGGCCTGGGACAGGGACTGGTTGAAGATGTTGGTGAAAACCCCGGCCAGCTGGTCGGCACAGTCCCTCAGCACCCGTCCCAGGACGCTGTCCGGCCCTGAGGCTTTTCTGGGGTCCACCGCCTTCAGCACGCGTCTCACTTCATGCTCTGTGAGGGTGAGGCTGCTGAGAGCTGGAGAGAGTGGTGTTTGTGTTGTGGTTACCTCCGTTCGCCCCTCGTCGAAGGAGTTCAGCCCTTCCGCCAGCAGGGGGTCCCCCTCAGCGGCTGTGAGCCTGTTGGCTCTGAAGTTTGTCATGTGCTGAACCCCCTGCCACACCCGCCTGGAGTCGTTGCTCAGGAAGCATTCCTCAATCTTCTCTCTGTGGTCTGCCTTGGCCTCCCGGATGCCACGCTTTAGGTTAGCCCTGGTGGTGTTGTACAGCAGTTTGTCCTTCGCTGAGAAGGCGTTGTTCCTCTCCTTGAGCAGTTGTCGGACCTTCTCAGTCATCCATGGCTTCGTGTTGGGGTAGACCCGGACACGTTTGTCCACGGTGGCTGAGTTGGTGCAGTTCACTATGTGGTTCAGAACCGACGACGTGAACTGTTCCAGGTCCTCATGCTCATATTCCTGCCATGAGGTGTCATTCAGGCAGATCTGCAGTGGAGCGGACCCTGCTGGCCAGGTTCTGACAGTCTTAGTGGTGATGAGAGCACTTTTCCTCATGGGAGTGTAGGCTGGGATCAGGAGGATTGACACATGGTCAGACATGCCTAGATGAGCTAGCGGTCTAGCTTTGTAGGCAAGCTTGATGTTGGTGTATACTTTGTCCAGTGTGTTATCTCCTCTTGTTGCACATTTAACATGCTGATACAACTTGGGTAGTACTACCTTCATGTCAGCATGATTAAAATCCCCCGCGATAATGTGCACTGCTTGAGGATCTGTGCTCTGTCCACCACTGATGACGTCATGTAGCCGGGCTAATGCTAAGCTAGCATCCGCGCTTGGTGCAATGTAAACAGCTGTTATGTACACTGCGTTGAATTCCCTCGGGAGGTATGTGGGTCGGCATTTAACAGTCAAGTATTCCAGGTCTGGGGAGCAGTGGCTACTCACAGTTTTTGTGTTTAAGCACCAGCTGTCCTTCGTAGATATAACCAGGCCGCCCCCCCGCTTTTTCTCGCTAAGCTCCGTCCTGTCCGCTCGGTGTAGCGAGCGGCCTTGTAGCGCGACCGCAGAGTCGACAATGGAAGCGCTGAGCCAGGTTTCTGTGAGAATAATCACACAGCTATCCCCCACGGTGTTGTTGGTGGCTACCTGCAGTCTCAGTTCGTCCATCTTGTTAGCTAGGGATCCTCCTCAGCCTCGCTAGCAGGCCTCCCCTGCGGCCCCGGCGTTGCTTGCGGTCCCTACGCCGACGTTTGCGCCTCAGGGTCGGGACTGTGAACCAGTCTTTCCCCAGTGATCGGGCAATATCGTCAGGAATCCTTTGTTGTTTCAGAAACTCCGCTGTTACTGTCCTCCCGTTTTGCGCTCCAACGTCCCCCCAGGGCTGCGTGCTAAGCCCCATCCTCTACAACCTCTACACCTACGACTTCACCCCCGTCCACCCCAGCAACTCCATCGTAAAGTTTGCAGACGACACCACCGTGGTGGGATGCATCTCGGGGGGGACGAGGCGGCGTACAGGGATGAGGTAGAGCAACTGAGCAAGCTGTGCAAGGTTAACAACCTGCTGCTGAACAAGTCAAAGACCCAGGAAATCATCGTAGACTTCAGGAGGAAAAAGTCCGAGATCCAGCCCCTGCTCATCGACGGAGAGAGCGTGGAGAGAGTCTCAACCCTCCGATTCCTGGGGATGCACATGCGGGATGACCTGACCTGGAAGGACAACACAAAAGCCACCATCAAGAAGGCACAACAGCGGCTATACATCCTGAGAGTCCTCAGGAAGGAACACAGCAAGCAGGAGATACTGGTGACCTTCTACCGCGCCGCAGTGGAGAGCATCCTCAGCTACGGCATCTGCAACTGGTTCTCCAGCTGCACAACCGCGGAGAGAAATGCGCTACAGAGAGTCGTGAGAACAGCCCAGAAGATCACCGGCGCCCCCCTCCCCTCTCTGGAAGAGCTGTACAACACATGCTTTCTCAGGAAGGCCTCCAAGATCTCCAGGGACCCAACCCACCCTGGGTACGAACACTTTACCCGGCTGCCCTCGAAAAGGCGGTTCAGGACCATGGCCGCAAGGACAAACAGACTGAAGAACAGCTTCTACCACAGGGCCGTCCAGGCCCTGAACACAGCAAAGACCTAGGTTCTGGGCCCTGGACAGTCTGGACGGATTGATGGCAGCTGGTGGACTGAAAAAATCAGGTGTAGTGCTGAGGCACAAATATGTACATTTCAAGCCTGCAAACTGCGACACTTTAAATAAATGTGCAATAACACTATTGTGCAATATGACAACCCTAGTCGTCTATCTGTACAGTATAGTATAGTGGATAGTGTACATAGCCTTTATTTATGTAAACCAGCTCCTTCCCTTCTTGTGATTTTTTTAAACGTTTTTTTTTTCTTTCCTAACACCAGGGGAGCCACCCCTCCTAAATTTCGTTGTTTGGTACCTGTACTGTAGCAATGACAATAAAGACCATTCATTCATTCATTCATTCATTCATTCATTCATTCATTCATTCATAGCAGACAGCTCCTCCAGACAAGCCAACCTCACCTGTGGGGTCCCTCAGGGCTCCATCCTCGGTCCCATCTTGTTCTCCCTCTACATGCTCCCCCTATGTCTAATCCCTCAACGCTACAAGATCTCATTCCACTGCTATGCGGACGACACCCAGCTCTACCTGTCAATCAACACTGACGACCCCGCCGATCTGAAGCGCCTGATGGACTGCCTCCGCAATGTGAAGGAGTGGATGGCCCAGAGCTTCCTACAGCTGAATGAGAGCAAGGGGGAAATCCTCCTCATCGACAACACCACCGCCATCACTCAGCTCAGCACCAACATGGGAAGCCTGTCCACCCTTGTCAGACCACATGTCAAGAACCTCGGTGTCATCTTTGACTCCGAGCTTAACCTTGACCGACAAGTGAACTCCGTCGTGAAGGCATGTTTCTACCAACTACGCATCATAGCCAAGATCAAGTCCTTCCTCACCCCCAGCGACCTGAGGAGGGTCGTCCTCATGCTAATCTCATCTAGGCTCGACTACTGCAACTCACTCTATGCTGGACTTCCTGATAAGACCATCTACCGCCTGCAGCTAGTCCAAAATGCCGCTGCCAGGCTGGTGTCAGGCACCAAAATGAGGGACCACATCTCCCCTGTCCTCATCTCCCTTCACTGGCTCCCAGTGAAGAAGAGAGTGAAGTTCAAAATCTGCACCTTTGTTTTTAAAGCTCTCAACAGTCTCGCCCCACCCTACATCAAGGACCTCCTGGACCAGTCTACCTCCTCAAGGCCTAGACCCAGGCTCAGGTCCGACGCCCAACTCAGCCTGAGGGTCCCACGTACCAACCTCAAGAGGAAGGGTGACCGTGCCTTTGCGGTGATAGCACCGACCCTGTGGAACGCGCTCCCTTCTGCCATCAAGTTTGCCCCCACTCTGGACTCCTTTAGAGCCAAGTTAAAAACCCACCTCTTCCTAAATGATATTCCCTAAGTCTACTCCCTATTTGTTGTGAATTGTATGCCTGAGATTTACGTTTAAGTCGTCTGTGTCTGATTGCTTTCTGTGTTCCTTGTCTTTGTCTTTATCTGTTCCTTTACCCGGGCTGCGCCCCGGGCCGATGTAAAAGTTGGATGGGGGGCGCATTATAAATAAAATTAACAATTAACAATTAACAATGTGACTGAGGTCAGTTGAGAACAATAGGAAGGTCTCGAATTAGCCAAAAGAGAGGTTCTGTTTTTGAGCGACAAGAAGAAGAAAAGCTCCTGACTAAAAGAAAGTGTTATGATTCAAACCGCCTGTAAATTACTTATTTTTACCTATGTGCTAACAACCATTTTATACCTGCTGTTATGATATTCTATTTTTCTGTACTGATTTTCTACTTTCATAACTAATGATTAATGATAAGTCTATTCTTCTATAGTATATTTTAACTTGTTAATCGAATCCTAAGTCATAGGACTGTGTAACTTCAACAGTTATGTTTTCACAAGCTATTCTGATAAATTGACATTCCCTAATGTATATTAAAGGTGTATGTAAATGAAAATGTTTGTTTTTAGTTTAGTTTTAATTGAGTTTAGGTTAGTTTGACTTTAGTTTAGTTTTAGTTCTTTTCTTTCCATTTTCTTTTAATTTTCTTTTAATTACACTCTGTTGTCTGTTCTTTGTAATCATTTGTTTATATTTGTGTTGTTATTGATTTCATTTGTATTGTTATTTTTGTGGACCCCAGGAAGACTAGCTGTCACCATGGTGGCAGCTAATGGGGATCCTAATAATAAATAAATTAAATAAATTCTGATAAAGGACACACTGACCTAGTCATGAGGGAATCACCATGACAACGGGAGGCCAGAAGAAGAAGATAACACACAGAAAAGAGTTGAAGGCCACATGACTAATTAAAACACTTGCTACAAATCAAATGGTCACAGCTGCAACAGATTTTATGCTGACAATTAAAAAACTACCAGATAGGATGGGGAGGGACTGCCCAGCCCCAAATGTTAAATCAAAGGTTTAAGTACTATGTACCAAGGCGAAACTGGGTTCTTTTGTCTGGTGAAGCTTCTGCAGTTAACCTGTTGACGGCTAGCTGATACTGGCCTGCGGAGGTGAAACTACATGGGACCAC
>NC_137682.1:262500-285000 GCF_963989245.1 Nansenia antarctica | reverse complement strand
TCTCTGTCTGTCTGTCTGTCTGTCTCTCTCTCTCTCTCTCTCTCTCTCTCTCTCTCTCTCTCTCTCTCTCTCTCTCTCTCTCTCTCTCTCTCTCTCTCTCTCTCTCTCTCTCTCTCTCTCTCTCTCTCTCTCTCTCTCTCTCTCTCTCTCTCTCTCTCTCTCTCTCTCTCTCTCTCTCTCTCTCTCTCTCTCTCTCTCAGACAAACACCAGCATCTTCAACATTCTTGAGGGCCAATGACACAATAAATACTTGCCAAGTGAGCAAGGGCCAACCTGACAGATGGAATGAGAGATGATGGAATGAGAGAAGCAGCATTGTGATCATTTTAACAGCCACTTGCTCAGGTGAAAAGTAGTCTCAGGTGATAAACAGGTGAAATGGGGACACATGTCATTCTTGATGTTAATGTATGTGGTAGTATTGGCTGGAATAAGACAGTGAAAGAAAGAAAGAAAGAAAGAATATATATTGTGCACATTCACAACAGTTCTAGGAAATTGACACAATACCCTAGTCTCTGTCTCCCTCTCTCTCTCTGTCTCTCGCTGTCTCTCGCTGTCTCTCTCTGTCTCTCTCTGTCTCTCTCTCTCTCTCTGTCTCTCTCTCTCTCTCTCTGTCTCTGTCTCTCTCTCTCTGTCTCTCTCTCTCTCTGTCTCTCTCTCTCTCTCTCTCTGTCTCTCTCTCTCTCTCTCTCTCTCTCTCTCTCTCTCTCTCTGACAAACACCAGCATCGTCAACATTCTTGAGGGCCAATGACACAGGAAATACTTGCCAAGTGAGCAAGGCCAAACCTGACAGATGGAATGAGAGATGATGGAATGAGAGATGATGGAATGAGAGATGATGGAATGAGAGAAGATGGAATGAGAGATGATGGAATGAGAGATGATGGAATGAGAGATGATGGAATGAGAGATGATGGAATGAGAGATGATGGAATGTGAGAAGATGGAATGAGAGATGATGGAATGAGAGATGATGGAATGAGAGAAGATGGAATGAGAGATGATGGAATGAGAGATGATGGAATGAGAGATGATGGAATGAGAGATGATGGAATGAGAGATGATGGAATGAGAGATGATGGAATGAGATGATGGAGTGAGAGATGATGGAATGAGAGATGATGGAATGAGAGATGATGGAATGAAAGATGATGGAATGAGAGATGATGGAATGAGAGATGATGGAATGAGAGATGATGGAATGAGAGATGATGGAATGAGAGATGATGGAATGAGAGATGATGGAATGAGAGAAGATGGAATGAGAGATGATGGAATGAGAGATGATGGAATGAGAGATGATGGAATGAGAGATGATGGAATGAGAGATGATGGAATGAGAGATGATGGAATGAGAGATGATGGAGTGAGAGATGATGGAATGAGAGATGGTCCCTTACAGATCTCTCTCTCTCTCTCTCTCTGGTTACATAGTCCCTTACAGATCTCTCTCTCTCTCTCTCTGGTTACATAGTCCCTTACAGATCTCTCTCTCTCTCTCTCTTTCTCGTTGGTTACATAGTCCCTTACAGATCTCTCACTCTCTCTCTCTCTCTCTGGTTACATAGTCCCTTACAGATCTCTCTCTCTCTCTCTCTCTCTTTCTCGTTGGTTACATAGTCCCTTACAGGTCTCTCTCTCTCTCTCTCTCTTTCTCGTTGGTTACATAGTCCCTTACAGATCTCTCTCTCTCTCTCTCTCTCTCTCTCTCTCTGGTTACATAGTCCCTTACAGATCTCTCTCTCTCTCTCTCTCGTTGGTTACATAGTCCCTTACAGATCTCTCACTCAATTAAATTGTTCAATTTCAAAGGGCTTTATTGGCATGGGAAACATACATTTACATTGCCAAAGCATGTGAAGTGTGAAGATAAAAAACAAAAACAAAAATAATGTAATGTACATACTAGAATAAATAAATAGATTACATACTAGATTACAAATAAATAGATTACAAATAGTAATTTCTCTCTCGTTGGTTACATAGTCCCTTACAGATCTCTCCCTCTCTCTCTCTCGTTGGCCATACAACTCTTAGTTTTGAGCTGTAGATTCAATGTCATATTTTCTCATTGGATGGAACCCTCTCCTACCTCACGCCCCGGGAGCATGTGGTAAACATTAACTACAATGGAACTGTTTGGTGATATACAGTATTTGCTCTTCCCAGAAGCCTGCCAGCACATCTCACAAAACCAGATCCTCCAGAAATGTTTCCTTCACCTTCTGTCCTCGGTTGAAGTTGGGTATAGATCTTCTTCTTATGGGTTAGGGTTAGGGTTGCCATGACAATCCATAAAAAAGGCTTGAATTGTCTCCAGTTCAGATGTGTTTCGTAGAGAGCAGGGGTCAGGGGTCAGGGGTCAGTTTACCCAATGCTTCAGAGTAGTACTTCATTTCTTACCGGCAACCCGGTTACAACAACCACTAGTGGTGGTCTAGTGGATAGGGAGTTGGACTTGTGATCGGAAGGTTGTGAGTTCAAATCCCGCCTGAAACCACACCACTACTAGTGTGCCCTTGAGTAAGGCACTCAGCCCTCAGTTACTCCAGGGGGAATGTCCCTGTAATTCGTAATTGTAAATCGCTTTGGATTAAAAGCGTCTGCTAAATGTCAAAATTATTATAATTATAAGAATAGCAATTGTACAGTCAATCTTTTGTGCATTAAAGAACACATTATTAAACAAAGACCTGCTCATGTAGGAGAGGAGAGGGTCTGGGTCATCTAGGAGAGGAGAGGGTCTGGGTCATCTAGGAGAGGAGAGGGTCTGGGTCATCTAGGAGAGGAGAGGGTCTGGGTCATCTAGGAGAGGAGTGGGTCTGGGTCATCTAGGAGAGGAGAGGGTCTGGGTCATCTAGGAGAGGAGAGGGTCTAGGTCATCTAGGAGAGGAGAGGGTCTGGGTCATCTAGGAGAGGAGAGGGTCTGGGTCATCTAGGAGAGGAGAGGAGAGGGTCTGGGTCATCTAGGAGAGGAGAGGAGTGGGTCATCTAGGAGAGGAGAGGGTCTGGGTCATCTAGGAGAGGAGAGGGTCTAGGTCATCTAGGAGAGGAGTGGGTCTGGGTCATCTAGGAGAGGAGAGGGTCTGGGTCATCTAGGAGAGGAGAGGGTCTGGGTCATCTAGGAGAGGAGAGGGTCTGGGTCATCTAGGAGAGGAGAGGAGAGGGTCTGGGTCATCTAGGAGAGGAGTGGGTCTGGGTCATCTAGGAGAGGAGAAGGTCTGGGTCATCTAGGAGAGGAGAGGGTCTGGGTCATCTAGGAGAGGAGAGGGTCTGGGTCATCTAGGAGAGGAGAGGGTCTGGGTCATCTAGGAGAGGAGAGGGTCTGGGTCATCTAGGAGAGGAGAGGGTCTGGGTCATCTAGGAGAGGAGAGGGTCTGGGTCATCTAGGAGAGGAGAGGGTCTGGGTCATCTAGGAGAGGAGAGGGTCTGGGTCATCTAGGAGAGGAGAGGAGAGGGTCTGGGTCATCTAGGAGAGGAGAGGGTCTGGGTCATCTAGGAGAGGAGTGGGTCTGGGTCATCTAGGAGAGGAGAGGGTCTGGGTCATCTAGGAGAGGAGAGGGTCTGGGTCATCTAGGAGAGGAGAGGGTCTGGGTCATCGAGGAGAGGGTCTGGGTCATCTAGGAGAGGAGAGGGTCTGGGTCATCTAGGAGAGGAGTGGGTCTGGGTCATCTAGGAGAGGAGAAGGTCTGGGTCATCTAGGAGAGGAGAGGGTCTGGGTCATCTAGGAGAGGAGTGGGTCTGGGTCATCTAGGAGAGGAGAAGGTCTGGGTCATCTAGGAGAGGAGAAGGTCTGGGTCATCTAGGAGAGGAGAGGGTCTGGGTCATCTAGGAGAGGAGAGGGTCTGGGTCATCTAGGAGAGGAGAGGGTCTGGGTCATCTAGGAGAGGAGTGGGTCTGGGTCATCTAGGAGAGGAGAGGGTCTGGGTCATCTAGGAGAGGAGAGGAGAGGGTCTGGGTCATCTAGGAGAGGAGAGGGTCTGGGTCATCTAGGAGAGGAGAAGGTCTGGGTCATCTAGGAGAGGAGAGGGTCTGGGTCATCTAGGAGAGGAGAGGAGAGGGTCTGGGTCATCTAGGAGAGGAGAGGGTCTGGGTCATCTAGGAGAGGAGAGGGTCTGGGTCATCTAGGAGAGGAGAGGAGAGGGTCTGGGTCATCTAGGAGAGGAGAGGGTCTGGGTCATCTAGGAGAGGAGAGGGTCTGGGTCATCTAGGAGAGGAGTGGGTCTGGGTCATCTAGGAGAGGAGAGGGTCTGGGTCATCTAGGAGAGGAGAGGGTCTGGGTCATCTAGGAGAGGAGAGGGTCTGGGTCATCTAGGAGAGGAGAGGGTCTGGGTCATCTAGGAGAGGAGAGGGTCTGGGTCATCTAGGAGAGGAGAGGGTCTGGGTCATCTAGGAGAGGAGAGGAGAGGGTCTGGGTCATCTAGGAGAGGAGAGGAGAGGGTGGAGAGGGTCTGGGTCATCTAGGAGAGGAGAGGGTCTGGGTCATCTAGGAGAGGAGAGGGTCTGGGTCATCTAGGAGAGGAGAGGAGAGGGTCTGGGTTAGTGGGTCTGGGTTTTCAAGAGATGAAATACTTTAACTTCAATCCCAGGTAACCCCACATAAACCAGATGTTGTACAATGGGAAGTCTGACGATCTAATTATTTATTGTCTTTTCATTTACAGTAAGCCATACTGTATGCATTTCAGAAATTAAATATCGGTTTATCTGAAGTAGTGACAGCCAATCTGAACTTTTCAGGAATAACACTAAACCTTTCACTCACCCAAGCTCAACTCCTGATGTTGAATAAGCAGCACAGTGGAGAAGACTGAGTCTTACAGTACGTATTCAGTTTGGTCTTATGATGGAGATGCATTGATATTCCTGCTCAGACTGCTCTGTAATGTCCAGATTCTGTAGCCATTATCACAAAACATCCTTACACATCCATTCTAAATAGCCATTTTTTGGTAGGGTAGGAATGATCAAATTAATCTGGTAAGGATTAAATAGCCGAAAGCACTTGATTTGACAGATACAACATCATATTTAAAAAAAAAACTTTATTACAAAGTAGTAGTAAATATAATGAATTACACAAACAAACTACACAGAAAAAAGCCCTTCATAAAAATACAAGACAAATAAAACATTTCAAATATATTACAATTTAACTAGTTTCAGTCAAAACCCTACTGAATTGTCCTAAAATTACAAATCACAATACTGGTTCTATGTGTATACATTTGTGCAATCGATACACATTTTGAATCAAGTGAATCACAATAATATGCTGTGATTAATCATGATTAACCACAAGTTTAAAATACTAGTATGTACTTGTATTTTTGTTGAATAAAGAAATGACAAACTGGTTCGAGGAATCAGAGGTTTTACATGCTCGGACAAACCGTCTTTTCAGTCAGATTATACATACTTTCTGAAACATAATATTTCCTTAATTCATTAAAAATATTATTAAATACTGTGATCCCTTCTCGTTAGAGTGACCCATCACCTTGCACTTTTATTTTGAAGTCGCGAAAACGTCTTATTGTCGGAACGTGCCAGCTATTGTCGTTCAGAGAACACAGCTACACTTTGACCAGTGAAAACCTGACAATGTTTGCAAACGGAGAACGCAACGCTTAATTTACATATAATAATAATAACAACAACAGGAACAAAACTTGTTCTTGAACATAAGGCAAGAATGATTTAAGCTATGCGCAGACATAATCAAATGAACTGAAATTACTATAAAATATGAATGAATGAATATAAAAGGTTGGTTGTGGGATTCAAACCCACACATCAGAATTCGACACACCATCCTCTTCCCTCTCCCCTTCTTTCTCCTCTTCCTCATCCTCTTCATACTCTTCTACCTCGATCCCGTCCATTGTTTTCTGCAGCTCCGCCTTGATGCGATTCAGCTCCAGCAGCGTTCTGCAGGTCTTGGTGCGGTTCAGCTCCAGCAGCGTTCTGCAGGTCTTGGTGCGGTTCAGCTCCAGCAGCGTTCTGCAGGTCTTGGTGCGGTTCAGCTCCAGCAGCGTTCTGCAGGTCTTGGTGCCCTTGGCTAGGAAGAAGAGGTCCAACGCCAGGAAGAGGGCTGACATCACGCCTGTGGTGACGCTCATGACCTGAGCAGCCTTAGCCGCTCCGCCTGCTGCGTGCAGGACCTGCACCGTGCTGATCAGCCTCTGTGTGTTGATTACTAATGCCTTGCCTGCCCGGCCGCCCCCTCCTTTATCACATGCTTGACATTCTCGTTCAGATATTTATTGGAGATGCTGTCGGCGTACCGCTCAAAGTCCCACTCCTCCATGGTCTCCATGCCGGTCTGTAGGAAGAGAGTGTGTGAGTGGGGGGGGCGGGGGATGCCTCAGTCAGACGTGAAGACAGACTGTTATTCATGAACTGCTATTATACCTGATAAGGCAGCTAATAAGTCAAACCATCACCGACCATTCTTCTTCTCTTCTCTCTTTTATTTTTAGTGATTAGAAGGATGGAAGGATGGATCTCTCATCGTCCCCCCTTGTGGCGGCTTTTGGCAGCACACATATGATATTTACAGCCTGTGTCTGCTGCGGGCGGCAGCAGCAACATTGAGGTAGACCACCGTTGCCATGGCAATATGAAGCTTTTTTTTAAACATTGGCACACATGGTACCCAAAGCCTCACCTGCATAAAGGCCAGACACTCCTTCATATCCTTCATCTCGTTCTGATAATCCTGGATCATCTCCTCCACCTTCTTGCGGTCTACCTTGGAACGCACCGTGTCTGTGACCTTAGCCGACGCGGAGGCCAGCCCGCCTGCCGTCGCCACGCCGATGCCCACCGCCGTGACGATGAGGGAGGTTCCCATGGTGACGGGCGCCAGGACGAGGCCGGTGATCGTGGTGACGCTTCCCACAACGCTGGCCGCTCCTCCTCCCCCGACGCTCGCTGTCACCGTCTTCTTGTGGAAGCTGTCGTCGGCCAATGAGAGCAGCTCCAGGATGCGTTGCCGTAGCGACGCCCCTCGGCGGTCGAACAAGCGGATGAAGAGACGGGCCGCCTCCTCCACCGCCCTGGGCGAGAGACATAGAGAGAGAGAGAGAGAGAGAGAGAGAGAGAGAGAGAGAGAGAGAGAGAGAGAGAGAGAGAGAGAGAGAGAGAGAGAGAGAGAGAGAGAGAGGGAGAGAGGGAGAGAGAGAGTTTCCTTATTCAAACATGCTTTCTTTACATATCCTAGATTGTTCAACCTAACCTTGAACAAATTCTATTATTTGCTGTGCTGCCGTGGTGGCTGTTTGTCTTCAACGTGGTCCCTCTGAAATGTCACAATGAGGGACCGACTCAAACACACACTGAGGTCAATGTCATAAAGGACTTACTGTTCTCCATCCTCTTGAAAGTTGCTTGACTCATTCCACTCATCCCAACCTACAGTAAGATGAAAAGAGCGACAAGTTGTATGACAATGGGACGTAAGTTGTACGACAATGGGAGCACAACCACAGGTGAGCTCTATGTAGATAATAACCAGACATACCCTCCACTGTCCTCCACCAGTCAACCAGACCATCCTCATCCTGAGAATGTCAAACCTTCAGTCAAACACGTGAAGTATGAATAGACAACAATGTGCAATTATTTCAAAGTGAGTTAAGGAGTGTTTCATAACGCAGCTTATACGTTTGGCTGGTTTAATCAGGGCCGGCCGCTGGCATAAACAGTCTATGCGGTTGCTTAGGAACACAACCGCTAGAGGGGGCCGCTTTTGCTGTCGATTAAGCGCAAGCTACCACCCGTCAATCAAAAACTCTGCTACCCCCGTCGACGAAGGACTCGTCAATCAAAAACTGTGCTTACTTAACCCTAACCCTAACCCTAACCCTAACCCTAACCCTAACCCCTAACCTACATTAGATTAGAGAGCAACAATGACAGAATGTGTGATTATTTACTGGTAGTAAAGTAACGTGTGTTGTTTACCTGCTTCTCTGTAGCGGGGGGGTATCCTCAGCTAGACTGTCGGCACTGGATGAGCGACCTAACCCTAACCCTAACCCTAACGACTGTGTCTCCTGAAGAGAGAAGAGAGGGAGAGACAAACAGAGAGTGGAAGCATGAGTAAAGTTTGAGCATGAGTAAAGTTTGAACTGACAAAGAATTCACTTACTTTTGTTTTTGGAAGCTCAGTACTCTTGTCGTGGTTGATATTCTCCTTTGAAAGCAAATCTATTTATTAATCAATTACTTCAAAGGTGGTAGAGGGTCAGGGTTAGTGGTTAGGGTAAGTGTGAGCTGTGTTCGAAAATAGCAATGTGCGAATTGTAATGAGTAAGTGAGGCACTAATCTGTACCTGTGAGTTACCCCCCATCTCATCCATGCTCAGGCTGTGTGTGACGGGCTCGTTCAGCTCCTGTAGATAAATATTCTCTTCAATATCATAAACCAACACACATCATACAACCTCAGAGAGAGATATGGAGATCATTCAGTCAGGGTTGTGACATCAGGGTCTTACTTTGCTACTGGGCCTTGGTAGGACAACTGGAGTAGCTTTGTCTCTTCTGAACAGATTCATGCTGACCTAGGTATGGACAAAGACACACACAGAGACAGACAGACAGACAGACAGACACAGACAGACAGACAGACAGACAGACAGACAGACAGACAGACAGACAGACAGACAGACAGACAGACAGACAGACAGACAGACAGACAGACAGACAGACACAGACAGACAGACAGACAGACAGACAGACAGACAGACAGACAGACAGACAGACAGACAGACAGACAGACAGACAGACACAGACAGACAGACAGACACAGACAGACAGACAGACAGACAGACACAGACAGACAGACAGACAGACAGACAGACAGACAGACACAGACAGACAGACAGACAGACAGACAGACAGACAGAGACAGACAGACAGACAGACAGACAGACAGACAGACAGACAGACGATTGAGCTACAGTAGAGGACATCCTCACATCAATGGGCCGTGGGAAAATAAGGGAGCGATATATGAGAATGTTCTACCCTGACCCTGAGGACGGGCATGAAGGGACGCAAAACATTTGACCTTTTATTGAGAAATGTCATCAAACATCTATCCAGGCTGCTTCTCTGCTGCCACATCAACATGTATTTGTGTCAAAGTTCTTGTTTTCTCTGTGATTATTACCTGGCTATGGTCAGACAGACAGACAGACAGACAGACAGACAGACAGACAGACAGGAGTATTACCTGGCTATGGTTAGACAGACAGACAGACAGACAGACAGACAGGAGTATTACCTGGCTATGGTTAGACAGACAGACAGACAGACAGACAGACAGACAGGATTATTACCTGGCTATGGTTAGACAGACAGACAGACAGACAGACAGACAGGATTATTACCTGGCTATGGTTAGACAGACAGACAGACAGACAGACAGGAGTATTACCTGGCTATGGTTAGACAGACAGACAGACAGACAGACAGACAGACAGGATTATTACCTGGCTATGGTTAGACAGACAGACAGACAGACAGACAGGAGTATTACCTGGCTATGGTTAGACAGACAGACAGACAGACAGACAGGATTATTACCTGGCTATGGTTAGACAGACAGACAGACAGACAGACAGGATTATTACCTGGCTATGGTTAGTAGAGTAGTCTGACGTGTTTGACTCATTTCCTGACTTCCTCACCTTTCTCGGCTACGTTCCACAATGTATATATGTATATATATATGTATATCTCTGTATATATATATGTGTATCTGCCATTTAGCTGACTATGTACACACAGAAGGAGTTCAATGGAATACAGAATAGTATAGCTCATCAGAGCAGTACAACCACAGTTTCATTACAACATGATTAGCGCTTACCTCAGTGTGGTAGGATCCATGTAGCCCCTACAAGCTCTTATTCTCACGATAGAGAAAAATAAACAAACCAGAAGTTTTAAAGCGCCGTCATTTCCCTTCCAATTCCCATACACTTCCCGTCAAACGACTAGGCGGACCAGACTCTGACTGTTACAGGAGAAGATCTTGGGAACACTTGACTGCGGGCAAATGTTTCTTCTTTGATTTCAAGGTGAACTATGAATGCACTACACTCAATCAAAGCCCTACTTCTCAGTTGAGTAAAGTTCATGTCATGAAACAACACATCTATCACTCTATGAGAACCTGAAACGGGGCGTTGGTTTGCACATAATAAGAAATCTCTCTCTCACTCACACACCCTTTGAAAAATAATATCAATCTTTAATCACAATACATGTTGTTGGCCTACATGTAACACTATTGAACAATTCATATATAAAATACAAACAAAAAAAATCTCTCACACACACACACACACACACACACACACACACACACACACACACACACACCTTGTTTCCAAATGGTGAGAGCGGGAACACGCGTCATCATGAGTCTTTGTCAGGTGACTTTAGCCAACAAAGACACCGTCACTAATGAATGTGCAAGAATGTGCACACGGCTGTAAAGACGTACTTGTGATCAAAACGTTACCACAGTACCATCAAAGTATATGCCTTTCTACATGTTAAAGCTATAGTAGTGTCTGACAGCCTTTGTACAACTTTGTCTTGCCATGTCCTTGCCTAGTTGCCAAGTTCCTTTTTTCCCATCTTATTATGAACGGGAACACACACACATATATACACACACACACACAATCAACTTAGTATGAACGGGTTAGGGTTACCCACACAATCAACTTTGACTTTGGAATGTCCTTACTGGTTTCTGTCTGCATGGGCGTCACTATAACCACTTCAGAAACCATTCCCCAGTTTTCCCAGAAGAGAGGAACAGAAGAGGGGAACAGAAGAGAGGAACAGAAGAGAGGAACAGAAGAGGGGAACAGTGACGACGTTCCACATCTCAGGCATCTCATTGTCCCGTTGGGGCGATCGTCATTCATATGTTCCCATTAGCATCCTGCAGCTCCTCCCTGATAGTGTTGAGCTCCATCAGCCCTTCGTGCAGCATCTGAGCCACCTGCCTGATCTTGGTCACCACCTCCTTCTTACATCCCTTCTTCAGCTCGCGGGAGTCCTTGATGAAGTACTTGTTCATGCCCTTGAAAAGGCCTCGCAGCGCCGCCACGGTGCCCTCCGTCACCTCCCCGGCCCGGACCGCGGGCCCGTCCACCAGGCTGACCATCTGCACGGCGCGCCGCACCTCCCAGTCCCCGGAGTAGTGCTGCGTGCCGGCCCGGAGGAGGGCGTGGCCCCGCAGCCTCCACAGGCCCTGGAGGACGAACCTCAGGACCTTCCCCATGTCCTCCATGAGAGCCTGGTAGTCCTCCAGCACCGCCTCCATCTTCTTGCGGTCGTGCAAGTTGTTGACGTTGTCCGAGATGGTCGCCGAGGCCGAGGCGATGCCGCCGGCCGCCGCCACGCCGACCCCCACGGCCGTGACGATGAGCGAGGCGCCGAAGGTGAAGGGCGCCAGGGCGATGCCGGCGATGGCCGCCACGCCGCCCACGGCCGTGGTCGTGCCGCCGGTGATGTTGGCGATCTTGGCCTTCTTGTGGAAGCTGCTGATGTCGTCCGCGATGGCGTGGAGGAGGATGACGTACTGCCACAGGGCCTCTGCGCGCTCCGTGAACATCTTGTTGAAGACGCGCAGGCCCAGGTGCACCTTCTCTGCCAGCTGGGTGAACGACCTGAGAGAAGGAGGGGGGGAGACGGAACAGGGTATATACAGGAATCTTGAGGTTAATTTGAAAGTGACAGTTGGATCTAAGTGACAGTTGGATCTAAGTGACAGTTGGATCTAAGTGACAGTTGACACTAGAACAGACGTGTCTATGTTACCTACTCAGGGTATATACAGGAATCTTGAGGTTAATTTCAATACCTTTCTAAGACTTTTTAAAGACCTTGTCAATATTTTTCCAGACCTCACCGCCACTTCGAGCTGTAACCGTTTACATCAGTGAACCTTTTAACTTAACAGTTTTAGTTTTAATAGACACTAGACCACTATCATACAACACAATTTCCGGTTCATCTTTGTTTTTTAATAAAACTAATAGATTCACGAACTTTTAACTTTTAACGTTTTTTAGGACTCAAACTCTTTGGACAGAGTCTAATTCTGAAAAATACCTACAAAATTCAAGACCTCATAAAATCGTGATAAGACTTTTTAATACTTATTAAGGGTCTTGATTTTCCCAAAATTGATTTATCAACTTTTAATACTTTTCAAGACACCGCGGATACCCTGAGGAAGAAGAGAGAGGTTAAAAAGGAGGGAGAGGAGATGGAGGCAGGGAGAGGTTGAAGGAGGGAGCAAAAGTGAGTGGGAAGAAAATGTGATTGAAGAGTGGATATAGCAGACTGCATATTATTATCAAAGATATTACCTAGTCTCGTCTTTCTTCAGGGTCTTGTCTTCATCATCTGAGGGCAGCTCATCCCATTCTGAGAGACAAGAATTACATTATAAACACGCTCTCTATATGCACTCTGTGTGTGTGTGTGTGTGTGTGTGTGTGTGTGTGTGTGTGTCTGACTCACGTTCCACCGTGTTCCACCACTCCATCAGACTGTCAGTGTTCTGTGAGACGAGAGAACAACAATCATTCTTGGACACATTTATTTATGATGACATCATTCTTTCAGAATGATCACCAGTACAAATAAGTCTGGTGGAGGGTATTGTGACGTGAGGTTAGAATTATAAGGTTCTATCTCCATTTTTGGTCAAAATTTAGTTTTTTTACATAATCTGATCCATTAGGTGTTTATTAATGCCTGTGTGGTGTTGTTTTTAGTCAGTAATTAATAAAATACAAAGGTTCCATCTCACAAAACATAATGGAATGTAAAAACGTTGACGCTCAATAACTCTGAACTGCCCTAAACGAAGATTTCTAAGCTAATTCTAAGCTCACTGTATGGTGTGTGACAGTGTGACATCAAAGACACTGACCCCCTCCGCTTTCTCCTCCCCTTCCAAAACACTTGCAGACGCATCCATCTGAGAAGACAACCACTCCGCCTGAGAGAGAAACGGAGGGGGGGATGAGGGAGAGAGAGATCATAGGTTAAGGGAGGGTTGGAGTTTGAGAGGAGTGAAAACATGTTTTGTTGAATAAGTTGCATCATGTTGTTGTGCATACCTTCCTATACTTAAGCTTACAACTAAGGGATCCTCTACATCTCCTGTCATATCAACCGTCATCTTTGCTATCTAGGATCAGATGGACCTGGCTGACTTCCCCTATACCACTCAGTAGTATCGTACAGATCTGACCCTCCCTCTCTTTGTGCTTCTATGGCTCCTAACATCAACCTAATGTGGCAGAACTGGTCCGGTCACACGTCGATGGAATGCATCTCGTATGGGAACAAGTTAAGTGCCGTGGTGTCTGGAGGACCATGCATCACCACAGTGGAATGTTTGATAGATCAGTCTCATACCAACAGTTACAAATAGAAACAGGTATAACTCACTGAACCAGCCTTCTCTTCTTGGCCATCATTAGTAAATCACCACAAAAACAGTAGACAGAAATACCGGAGTTGAGTTCAGTCCGATCCACTCTGTCCACACCCCCACCCCTCAGTGAGTCACCACTTAGGCAGTGAATCACCACGTATGTTTGGCATGTTGGGGCGAGGCAGGAAGTGTTCGCCATCTGATGAGCTTATCTATTGACTTGCCAAGGCTATCCTGGGTGAGGCTCAATCGTCTCCGGACCGGCGTCGGGCGTTTCCGCTCATCAATGCACAGATGGGGCTTGGCCCCAAATGCGTCGTGCGAGTGTGGCGCAGAGGACCAAACCGCAGACCATATTATCCTGGATTGCCCGGTGTACCACCCACCCAACGGGATGCATGGTCTGTCGGTATTAGATGACGAGACGATGACGTGGCTTCTGGAGGGGTGTCCAGAAATATAGCCCGGGTGAGCCCCTCAACCAGGTCTCGGGGTGGTAAAAGGGTAGCCCCTCGGCCCCGAGCCTGGTGGAGTGGAGAGGAAAAACAACTACCCATACGCCGAAGAAATCTATTGATGGTGGCAGGTAGCGTGTCGGTCATGAGTAGTTTAGGATATGTGCATCACTCCTGGTGTGTGTGTGTGTGTGTGTGTGTGTGTGCGTGTGTGTGTGTATTAGGCTGCTAGGTGTAAACCGTGGGTACCTCTGCTGCCTCGGACATGTAGAAGTCACTAGACGTGGCTCCTGGCGGCTCCGTCGTAGATAGATAGAGACCAGGGTCACTGGGAGAATCTTTACTCTGGGATAGATAGATAGAGAGCAGGGTTAGGGTCGCTCGGAGGATCTTTACTCTGGGATAGATAGATAGAGAGCAGGGTTAGGGTCGCTGGGAGGATCTTTACTCTGGGATAGATAGATAGAGAGCAGGGTTAGGGTCGCTGGGAGGATCTTTACTCTGGGATAGATAGATAGAGACCAGGGTTAGGGTCACTGGGAGGATCTTTACTCTGGGATAGATAGAGAGCAGGGTTAGGGTCGCTGGGAGGATCTTTACTCTGGGATAGATAGAGAGCAGGGTTAGGGTCACTGGGAGGATCTTTACTCTGGGATAGATAGATAGAGACCAGGGTTAGGGTCGCTGGGAGGATCTTTACTCTGGGATATATAGATAGAGAGCAGGGTTAGGGTCGCTGGGAGGATCTTTACTCTGGGATAGATAGATAGAGACCAGGGTTAGGGTCGCTGGGAGGATCTTTACTCTGGGAGGAAAAGAAACAGAAACTAGCAAACTTTAGAAAATATGTTGTTAAATCTTTTTTTTTTGTTTCATATTTTGCTTGTGTTAATTATGTTAAAGATTATAGCGCGGGTGCGCACACATACACACACACACACACACACACACACACACACACACACACATACCTTCGATCCTCTGTGACGCTTCAGATGGGATTTAAATTTGGACGTCTTTTTCTGTTGAGGCGAGAGATGCTTAGATTAACACTGGTTGAGGTGTTAGGGTTAGAGGTGGCTGAGGGTTATGGTTAGGGTTAGGAGGTGGTTGAGGGTTAGGGTTAGGGGGTGGTTGAGGTGTTAGGGTTAGGAGGTGGTTGAGGGTTAGGGTTAGGTTAGCTGAGGGTTAGGGTTAGGGGGTGGTTGAGGTGTTAGGGTTAGGTTAGGAGGTGGTTGAGGGTTAGGTTAGCTGAGGGTTAGGGTTAGGAGGTGGTTGAGGGTTAGGGTTAGGTTAGCTGAGGGTTAGGGTTAGGAGGTGGTTGAGGGTTAGGGTTAGGTTAGCTGAGGGTTAGGGTTAGGAGGTGGTTGAGGGTTAGGGTTAGGTTAGCTGAGGGTTAGGGTTAGGCAGGCTGAGAAGAGGATCTAACAGGAGAGACGTACCACTTTGCTCTCCTCCATTTCATTTTGTTCATCATCTTCATCGTCTCCTGGAGAGAAGAGATCTGCCCTTTTATGAGGATAGTCATCCTCTAGGAACCCCCCCTGGAGAAACACACACGAACATCAACACACACACACACAGCATATATATATATAACATGTCAACACACACACCATATATATATAACATGTCAACACACACAGCATATATATATATAACATGTCAACACACACACCATATATATATAACATGTCAACACACACAGCATATATATATATAACATGTCAACACACACACCATATATATATAACATGTCAACACACACAGCATATATATAACATGTCAACACACAGCATATACGTATATATATAACATGTCAACACACACAGCATATATATAACATGTCAACACACAGCATATACGTATATATATAACATGTCAACACACACAGCATATATATATAACATGTCAACACACACAGCATATATATATAACATGTCAACACACACAGCATATATATATATAACATGTCAACACACAGCATATACGTATATATATAACATGTCAACACACACAGCATATATATATAACATGTCAACACACACAGCATATATATATAACATGTCAACACACACAGCATATATATATAACATGTCAACACACACAGGCATATATATATATATAACATGGCAACACACACAGCATATATATATAACATGTCAACACACACAGCATATATATATATATATATATATATATAACATGTCAACACACACAGCATATATATATATAACATGTCAACACACACAGCATATATATAACATGTCAACACACACAGCATATATATATATAACATGTCAACACACACAGCATATATATAACATGTCAACACACACAGCATATATATATAACATGTCAACACACACAGCATATATATATAACATGTCAACACACACAGCATATATATATAACATGTCAACACACACAGCATATATATATATAACATGTCAACACACACAGCATATATATATAACATGTCAACACACACAGCTCTGTATAAACAACATTCAAAGATGAAGCTGCTCATTAGGTTTGTCTTTATGTTTACGTGTAAATGTTGGTGCGCTAATGGTGGATTCCACATGATACTCTTTCACAAAGAAAATACTATCTATGCATGCACGCACATACTCACGCACACACACACACACATACTCACGCACACACACACACACACACACACACACATACACATACTCACGCACACACACACTTAACCTACACATGTGAACTTCGAAAGACGCACTCACATTAGATTCCCGTTGAGGTGTGTAGCGGTCTGAACCGATCTGCGTACTTTCATGTAGGACTGTTTCCTGTGTTGTCTTGGATTTCCGTCGGTTCACAAGTGGGACCTTCAATTTCGATGGTTTCTTCTGTTGAGGAAAGAGGGATGTGTTCATAACAGCATTCAGATGTATCAGACGGAGAGATAATCTAAAGGAGATAAATACCGGTTTGCAGTCCTCAATCCCCTTTTGGTCTTCATCTTTGATGTCGCCAGCGCAGAATAGATCTGCCCCCTTCTGGGGAAACACATCCTCCAAGAAGCTCCTCTGGATCAGACAAGAGAAATATGAAACTCAATTACCAGAATACCCAGTTTACGCCCAGATGGTGTCACCATATTTGTTCTTTGTACCCAATAAATGTATTAGAGATTACACAGTGTAAATACAGCACAAATTACATGGTCACTCATAGGAATTTCACACCGGCAAAGAACCGTTCCGGTTCGCGTTCGGGAACCTCCGGAACTTGGTGCTGTCTGGCGAACCAGCCCGCGTTCATAGAAGTGTAACCAGAACCATCCGCGTCATCAACGATGGGTGATAATTGTTTTGATCACTAATGATTAGATTTAGATCAGATTACATTTTGTCTCTTTCCTTCTTGCTGGTCTTTGCAGCCTAGAATAGGACACACCCACTGACGACGTGACTGTTCTACGTTTTGGTTCCTGCTTCTTTGCCGGTGTGAAAGCCCTAACCCTAACCCTAACCCCAACCCCAACCCCAACCCTAACCCTAACCCTAACCCTAACCCTAACCCTAACAGTCACGGCAACTCAAACCTCAGATGGTCTTTGTGGAGAGTAGGGTTGTGTGTTTGCAGGTGCACTCGCCTCAGGACTCTGCAAGAATAACATATAACACACACTTATAACATATAACACACACTTATAACATATAACACACACTTATAACATATAACACACACTTATAACATATAACACACACTTATAACATATAACACACACTTATAACATATAACACACACTTCCACATTCTGGGTTTTGCAAAAAAAACACAAAAACCGACAACAACTTACCTTAGATCTTTGATGATTCAAACGTGGCAATTTCAATGGTTTCTTCTGTTGAGGAGAAGGTAAGTTTGTTATTAGGTTGAATGAAACAGACAGGGAAGGGGGCAGAGAGAGGAATGAAACAGACAGGGAAGGGGGCAGAGAGAGGAATGTAAACAGACAGGGAAGGGGGCAGAGAGAGGAATGTAAACAGACAGGGAAGGGGGCAGAGAGAGGAATGTAAACAGACAGGGAAGGGGGCAGAGAGAGGAATGTAAAAAGAAGAGAGAGATACCGGTCTGCAGTCTTCCATTCTGTTTTGTTCATCATCTTCCAACTCTCCTGTAGAGAAAAGATCTGCTCCCTTCTGAGGGACGTCTTCATCTGAATATCCCTGAAGGAACGTTCAGAAACCATCCATACAGAACACACACACATCACACACACCATACAGATCACACACACATACACACACACCATACAGAACACACACATACACACACACCATACAGATCACACACACACACACACACACACACACACACCATACAGATCATACACGTCACACACACACACACACACACACACACACACACACACATCAGATACTGAAGATCTTCATTGTGCAGTACAGTAGGCTACACATTTGAGACACACACACACACAGAGACACACAGACACACACAGACACAGACACAGACACACACACTACCTTGGTGCGTGGGTGAGGGGTGTAGCCCTTTGTCTCTTCCATAAAATCAAAAAGGTCATCCTGAGAAACCATAAGCAAGTGTTATATATATATATATGTTATATAAGAATATCCAGAGTGCTTTACATACAGTACAAGTGTTATATATATATATATATATGTTATATAAGAATATCCAGAGTGCTTTACATACAGTACAAGTGTTATATATATATATATGTTATATAAGAATAGGGTACCTAACCCTAACCCTACATACAGTAAAAGTGTTATATATATATATGACAAACTCTGGTTACCTTGGTTACCTTGGACTGCTGACGAGGTGTATAACCATGAGCACCTTTCAGTTCATCTTCACGTTTATCCTAAAGAACACAGTATTACACACACACACACACACACAGTATTACCATCACACACACACACACACACACACACACACACACACACACACACACACACACACACAGTATTACCATCACACACACACACACACACACACACACACACACACACACACACACACACACAGTATTACCATCACCAAGACACACACACACACACACACACACAGTATTACCATCACCAAGACATACACACATAACACAACAATGTAGAATAGATAATACAGAAGTATGTACCTCGGAGCCTCTGCGAGGCGTATACCCATGTATACCCCCGTATACAAGATGAGGTTCATCTCGGGGACCCTGCGAGACAGAAACAGTCAGGCTCACTCTTATGGCTTAAGCCCAATCCATGTTTAGAGGTAGCTAGGGTTAGGGTTAGGGCTAGGTAACATTACAATGATCATACTCGTAAGACTTTTCACTTTTCAAAACATGCCGGTCGAGAGAGGACGCTGGCGTTGCTTGTTCGCCGCCCGAAATCTAGATATACCTGCAGTATACCGATTGTGCTACAAAGACACTTAGATTTAGATTTAGTCATCTAAAAATTAATTAAACCCCTACACTTTCTTTTATTTATTTATTTTGTTTCTATTAATTTTACTACTCGATCTTTTCAGTTTGTAAAGCAACTTTGAGTGTCTAGAAATGCACTATAGAAGTCTAATGTTATTATTCACAAAAGACACGAAATTACAGAATGAAATACAATTTGCCCCTCTTACTTTTTTTAAGCTGTTTGAAAAACCTCTTTTCATCTTGACCGTTGTTGTTCTTTTCTGTTCAGAGAAAAATAATAAAAAGTGAAAGTGATCGAGTGCCTAACTAACCCAAGGCCATATTCTTCTGAAAGACTAAAACTATAAAACACAAAACACTTACAAATACAAATACATGGTCACCCGTCCCATCTTGCTCATCTTCCTCCTCAGGGTTTTTATTCAAACTTGTACCCTATACATCAAGAAAGAAAAGCCATTACACAGCAATCTGCATTTGAAATTATCTTTGAAATCGTTGAAATTATCAACATTCTCAATAACATCTTCTTCAGTTTCTAAGTGACAAACACAATGGTCTTACAGAAACTAAAGAAAACATACCACACATTACCTCTAAAACACCCAACACATTATAGAAATGCTGTACCTCTGACCATCGGCGCGGTGAGCGGCCATTTGGACCGGACACTTCTTCATGACTGTAGTCGTCCTAGGATATTATGACAGCATGTATTGTATTAGACTAAAGAGAGAGATTCAGCTACTCTACATAAGACACTAGGGCTGGGTTCAAAAAATCGATTTCCCGATTCTGAATCGATCTTCATTAAATGAGCGATTTATCGATTCATAAGTCCCGAGATCGATCTTTCATTTTATTTTTTTTATTTTTTTTTTTATATATAAACCCCTCAAAAAACGTTCGGAAACGCTTTTTTTGTTGATTATTACCGGTAGGCTATGTTTGTAGCCCCTTTATTTACATCGGCTGCAGTAAAGCACGTTAAAAAACACTTTTTGTAGTTGCAAAATGTTGGTCAATGATGTTCATATGTTCCAATAAAATGTGTTCCAATAAAAAGTACATTCATGTAACTGCTTTGGAGTCAATTCATTGATATGTTTAACAATGCTACATGTTATAGGGTTCCTTGAACCATTTATAGCATTAATTCTGAGAATCTCTTTCATATTCAAGCAAAAAATGTATATTTTAACTAGATCGAATCGGAATCGAATCGAATCGAATCGAATCGTGAGCTCACTGAGCTGGTGAATCGGAATCGAATCGTTTTGGGAAATCAGTGGCGATACCCAGCCCTATAAGACACTACATAATCTACACAGACTAAGCACAGAGATGAATTCAGCAACTAAGCAGAGAGATAGACCGACAGACAGATACTCTATTTTTTTAGACTTGTTTTCATAAACAGAAACAGACAGAACATAACACACCTGAGATGTCCGTCTGGGGGAACGGAGGTCTGAAGCTGTTTCAAGACTTTCAGAGATCATCTTCTCCTGGAGAGAGACAAGAGAGAGACAAGAGAGAGACAAGAGAGAGACAAGAGAGAGACAAGAGAGAGACAAGAGAGAGACAAGAGATAGACAAGAGATAGACAAGAGATAGACAAGAGATCACGTCATTGTTTCACAATAGGTCATTGTATTATAATCACTAAGCACTGACGCGTGCGTATGTGCGTCCGTCCACTCTCTCTCCCTCCCTCTCTCACCTTCGATGCTCTGCGATGCACAAGTGACATTTTGAATTTGAATGGTCTCTTTGTTTTTCCGTTCTCTATTTCATTCTGTTCCTGATCCTCATTCTCTATTGAAGAAAAGAGATCTGCTCCTTTCTGAGGGTAGTCATCCTCCAGAGAGCCTTCCTGGAGAACACATTAACATCAATAATATATCTGCACAAAGACATGTACATGTGTGTTCATACTGGTATATCAGTCTGACTAACCTTTGTCAAACATTGATCCAAAAACACAACAAACTCACCTTTGACCTTCTTCTGAGAGAGGTACTTCTTGCATCCTGTGATTCATAGAATTTCTCCTAGACAAAAATGGAGTAGAGACATTAATATACACAAGACTTGAAGAACATGAACAAGACAACTGACTATCATCCCCAAGCACACCCCATGTATACGGACTACGAAAACTTTAAGCACACAGACACTTTATTACTGAACTATCTATCATTACTAGTTGCATCACTAGTGTATCCTGTCTTAGCTGTAATATCGTCACCTTTATCTTGTATTATGCCTGTTGCCTTATGTCTGGTGCTGCAATGTCAGGAACCAAAGCCTAAGAATTTTACTCTCTTTCTTACACTTGTGTAACGTAACGTAAAAATAAACTTGAAACATTCATGGCTTTTCTACAACGCATACAATCATACAATACAATCTGGTTAGATGACGAACTGCATTTCCTTGTCTTTGCACTTGTCAATGACAATAAGATTGAATCTAATCTAAAAGAAAAAACATGATTTAAGATAATAAATACAATAGGAAATATCTGTTTTTGCAAAACAAACCCTCAAATATGTTGTACAGTTTAATCGGGAATGATATTTAATTGCATCTGTAGTTATTGAACAATACTTGGATGTTATGAAATGTATTATCATAAATAATAAGGTGAGTAGGACGAATCACATTCAAACTGATTCCGTTGTCGATGCAGTTTGGAACATAGATATTATACGAGAGAAGAGCTTCATATTGTTATGTATTCGTTGCGCGGAACTGTTGCGCAGTTTTTGTTCATAAATATATTTAATAAATAGTTTTTGTTTATAAATATATTATAAATATATTTAAGTAGTTCGGCAAATTTTAATTTAATTTTGTCAGTGGTAAATAAAAAATAAACGTTTACAGAGTGGTAACGTGTGTTATAGCGGCTATTTTGCACGGATATGAATACAGGTGTGCCTTGAGATTTTGGCTTGCCCTTTGGTGTGCCTTGGGCACAAACATTTAAACCCTCAGTGTGCCACTGTCACCTTCCTTCAAGTCATGGGCTTGGCTGTCCTACAGTTCAAAGACTGTTTATAACCACATCCAATAGAATGTGAATACAAGACA
>NC_137682.1:235000-257500 GCF_963989245.1 Nansenia antarctica | reverse complement strand
CATCAACACATCAACACAACACATCAACACATCAACACATCAACACAACAACACAACAACACAACAACACAACAACACAACAACACATCAACACATCAACACATCAACACATCAACACAACAACACAACAACACAACAACACATCAACACAACAACACAACAACACATCAACACATCAACACATCAACACAACAACACAACAACACAACAACACAACAACACATCAACACATCAACACATCATCAACACAACAACACAACAACACAACACAACAACACATCAACACAACAACACAACAACACACAACAACACAACAACACATCAACACATCAACACAACAACACAACACATCAACACATCAACACAACAACACAACAACACATCAACACAACACATCAACACAACAACACATCAACACAACAACACATCAACACATCAACAACACATCAACACAACAACACAACACAACACAACACAACAACACATCAACAGATCAACACATCAACACATCAACACAACAACACATCAACACATCAACACAACAACACACCAACACACCAACACATCAACACATCAACACATCAACACATCAACACATCAACACATCAACACATCAACACAACAACACAACAACACAACAACACATCAACACATCAACACATCAACACAACAACACAACACATCAACACATCAACACATCAACACAACAACACAACAACACAACAACACAACAACACAACACATCAACACATCAACACAACAACACAACAACACAACAACACAACAACACAACAACACAACAACACAACAACACAACAACACAACAACACATCAACACAACAACACAACAACACATCAACACATCAACACATCAACACAACAACACAACAACACAACAACACAACAACACATCAACACATCAACACATCATCAACACAACAACACAACAACACAACACAACAACACATCAACACAACAACACAACACAACACAACAACAACACAACAACACAACAACACAACAACACATCAACACATCAACACATCAACACATCAACACATCAACACAACAACACAACAACACAACAACACAACAACACAACAACACAACAACACATCATCAACACAACAACACAACAACACATCAACACAACACATCAACACAACAACACATCAACACAACAACACAACAACACATCAACACATCAACACAACAACACATCAACACATCAACACAACAACACAACAACACAACAACACAACAACACATCAACACATCAACACATCAACACATCAACACAACAACACAACAACACAACAACACAACAACACATCAACACATCAACACAACAACACATCAACACATCAACACAACATCAACACAACAACACAACAACACAACAACACAACACATCAACACAACAACACATCAACACAACAACACAACAACACCAACACATCAACAACACATCAACACATCAACACAACAACACATCAACACATCAACACAACAACACAACAACACATCAACACATCAACACATCAACACATCAACACAACAACACAACAACACATCAACACAACAACACAACACAACACATCAACACAACACAACAACACAACAACACAACCCTCTGGTCACCAGGTCAAATCAGACACCCTCTGATGGGGATCGAACCAGCGACCCGCTGATTGCTGCCAACCTAGGCTACCTGCCGCCCCTCTGCATTACAAAACATACTAATGGGTGTAAGGTGAATCATTGAGGTGGTTGTTGTATAGGAGCTGTAATGAGTATATATGTATATATATATATATATATATATATATATGAGCTGTAATGAGTGGAAGATAGGTATATAGTAGCTCTACCTGAACGGTGTACTTGGAGCGAGGAGCTGCTTTAGGAGTCCTCCGCTCAGGCTACAGAAACACAACAGATGCTGGGTTAGGGTTAGGGTTGGACTGACAGACATCATATCACACAAACTGAATTGACTGACAGACATCATATCACACAAACTGAATTGACTGACAGACATAACAAATATTACATATTTCACAATAGGTTGAGACAGAGATGAAACCTGTATCTAATCTGACATTGGCTTCAGCAATCGTACATTATTTGGAAGCATGGGTGGTTTAGTCCGAGGTGCTGGTCTGGGAGGGCTTTTCACCTGAGAGAACAACATGGCAACATTGACAATTAGAGACGATCACATTAGTAATCAGGTCATATCATCTAGAGTGTTAGAGGAGGTTCTAGAGTGTTAGAGGAGGTTCTAGAGTGTTAGAGGAGGGTCTAGAGTGTTAGAGGAGGTTCTAGAGTGTTAGAGGAGGATCTAGAGTGTTAGAGGAGGATCTAGAGTGTTAGAGGAGGGTCTTCAGAGGATAGAGGCTTGTGAATTACCTGTGTCAATTCGGCTCTACCATGATTTAGTTTGGTGGGGGTGGACTGTGGGAGCACATTATGTTCAGTTCCATCAGGGGTAGTCAGAAAAATATCATATTGTTGATCTGGTGGGGTGTGATAGACGGAATGCTGCGAGTTCGCAGGCTTGTCCTTGAAGAGGTGTGAAGAGGTGAAGACGTCAGGAGTCCTCTCAAACAACGAGAAGGAGGAGATGTCCATGCTGGGAAGGGAGGTGATGTCACAGTTCTTAGTGGGGGAGGACTGGAACGTGCCCTTGCGCTTGGGGGGGAAGCGTTGAAAGATGTCTGTGGTAACGTTGGCGGGAGTATGGAAAAGGTCACTAGACTCAAAGGAGATCGAGGCTTGAAAAAGATTTGAGATTTCAGTGGATGATGCTTGGAATAGGTCGTCTCCTTTAGTAGGAGGGGCTAAGAACAGGTCCTCTCTCTCAGTGGGAGGGGCTTGGAAAAGGTCATGTCCTTTAGTAGGAGGGGCTTGGAAAAGGTCATGTCCTTTCGTGGGAGGGGCTTGGAATAGGTAATCTCCTTTAGTGGGAGGGGCTTGGAATAGGTCATGTCCTTTAGTAGGAGGGGCTTGGAATAGGTCATGTCCTTTCGTGGGAGGGGCTTGGAATAGGTAATCTCCTTTAGTGGGAGGGGCTTGGAAAAGGTCATGTCCTTTAGTAGGAGGGGCTTGGAATAGGTCATGTCCTTTCGTGGGAGGCGTTTGGAATACGTCTGTTGTCTTTGAAGGCGGGGTTTCCTGTGGCTGAAAGGGAGTGGTCCTCAGGGCATCTGGAGTGTCAGATGGAGAGAGTTTTTGAGAGAAGGATGCAGTGTTGAAAAGATTTGATGTCTGTTTGAAGGACGTGGTTTGTGGGTCGGCACCAGTCTGGCTGTCAGGGTCGAGCTCAGAGCTCTGAAACTCAGGTGGAGGAGCAAAGATGGCGGCTAGACTTTGGTCATGTAAATCTTCACGAGCCCCTGAATCCTGACTCTTGTTGTCGTTTTCATCAACAGTCACACTGCTGGGGTCCTGTGGATCAAAGGATCGTCAACAGAATTCATCACATAGTAGAATAAGAAAATGTCACAATAATCAGCTATAACAATAATCAATAATATAGCATTTGATCATTTTTCCACAACCATACAAATCACGTAGCATTATAGAAATTCTATGGCAATACTACTTACTCTGAAGTGAGCATAGAACAATACTACTTACTCTGAAGTGAGCATAGAACGGATTCATCTTAGATAAGCCTTCATTGATCCCGTTCTGTGACGGAAGGGTTAGAAAGAGACATGGAGATGTTCAACGGTTCAACTTGGTTATGCAGTCAAGGACTCCTAACACAAAAACACCAGTTCAGCTTTAGACTCCTAACCATAACCCTAACACAAACACAGCAAGCATTACCTGAGGGGACGAGTGGAATGGATTGGATGCACTCACATCCATCACATCCATCACATCATCCTAGGAGGATGAGAAAGCCAGAGAAGAGAGAGATTAAATTGATTGATTGACAACAGGCTCACATAAATCAAACATCAGTGAAGTGTCCTTTTACGCAGCATATTCATTTCTCAAATATGATCCAATCAGATCTGAAGAAATCATTCACATGATCACTCTACAACAGGGTCACGGAGGGTTTACCCAAACTAGCCCCAATAATAAAAAACATGTTTTATACATTAAAAAATGTTTTCACCTACTTTCTTTTACACTTTTATTGCAAAGTCCTCCTATGTTAGGCTACACACAAGTAATGAGACAATTGGCTTGATAGATTTGCCACATCACCTCACAACATGAGGACCAAAGAGATGTCAATGAAAGTCAAGGAAGTCATTATTAAACCGAACAATTTTGAACACCTTAGGCTGGCCAAAATCCACAGTTTGGAATGTCACCAAAAAGAAACAAAAGCACTGGTGAGCTCAGCCAATCACAAGCAGGGTGGGAGGACGAGGAAGACTTCCACAGTGGAGGACTGAAGATTGCTCACCATAACTACTAAATAAACAAAATCAACCATCCCACAGATCAGGAACACTCTCCAGGAGGTAGACTGTCCCACAGATCAGGAACACTCTCCAGGAGGTAGACTGTCCCACAGATCAGGAACACTCTCCAGGAGGTAGACTGTCCCACAGATCAGGAACACTCTCCAGGAGGTAGACTGTCCCACAGATCAGGAACACTCTCCAGGAGGTAGACTGTCCCACAGATCAGGAACACTCTCCAGGAGGTAGACATGTACTGAAACATGTACTGTATGCACTACGCTTCACTCCGATGGGACCATATACTGAAACATGTACTGTACGCACTACGCTTCACTCCGATGGGACCATATACTGAAACATGTACTGTACGCACTACGCTTCACTCCGATGGGACCATATACTGAAACATGTACTGTATGCACTACGCTTCACTCCGATGGGACCATATACTGAAACATGTACTGTATGCACTACGCTTCACTCCGATGGGACCATATACTGAAACATGTACTGTACGCACTACGCTTCACTCCGATGGGACCATATACTGAAACATGTACTGTACGCACTACGCTTCACTCCGATGGGACCATATACTGAAACATGTACTGTATGCACTACGCTTCACTCCGATGGGACGATATACTGAAACATGTACTGTACGCACTACGCTTCACTCCGATGGGACCATATACTGAAACATGTACTGTATGCACTACGCTTCACTCCGATGGGACCATATACTGAAACATGTACTGTTTGCACTCGCTGCAATGTAAGTCGCTTTGGATAAAAGAATCTGCATCAACCACTAGTCATCCTCAAAAACATGGTCAGGTTTAAACATGGTCAGGTGACAGTTTTAAACATGGTCAGGTGACAGTTTTAAACATGGTCAGGTGACAGTTTTAAACATGGTCAGGTGACAGTTTTAAACATGGTCAGGTGACAGTTTTAAACATGGTCAGGTGACAGTTTTAAACATGGTCAGGTGACAGTTTGCTAAAAAGTATCTAAAAAGCCTGCAGAGGTCTGGGAAAAGGTATTGTGGACAGACAGATAAGATGAATATTATTATGGACCAGACAGGAAAGCTTGGACTGACCAAGTCAATCTTCAGATTTAAAAACATGTTCTTTTTAAGCGACAAGACCTCTAAACAAACAGTAGGATAGCTGCAGTACAGGGTTAGGGTTAGGGTCGCAGGCCTAGCAGAGCATCACCAGAGAAGACTCCCAGCATCTGGTGGGGTCAATGGGTCACCGGCTCCAGGCAGGTATGGCATGGCAGGCAGGTATGGCATGGCAGGCAGGTATGGCATGCAAAGGACTGTCCGCCAAATACTAAACATGAGTGCTTCATTTGGACATTTGATGAATCTGTCCCACAAGCAAATGCCTCCAAAGTCAAAGTGGTTTAAAGTTTTTATAGTTTAAACGCTGGCCTGTACTGAGGACTAACCTGCTTGGCATGGGAGACGTTCATGGAAGATTCACCAGGTTCAGATGTGGACAGACTGTAGTACCCTTCAGTGGACGGGAGAGTCTGGAAGAGAGGAAGAAAGGGGAGATGAATAAAGAGGAAAGAGGAAATATGTGTGTGTGTGTGTGTGTGTGTGTGTGTGTGTGTGTGTGTGTGTGTGTGTGAGAGTGTGTGTGTGTGAGTGTGTGAGTGTGTGAGTGTGTGTGTGTGTGTGAGAGTGTGTGAGTGTGTGTGTGTGTGAGTGTGTGAGTGTGTGTGTGTGTGTGTGTGTGTGTGTGTGTGTGTGTGTGTGTGAGTGTGTGAGTGTGTGTGTGTGTGTGTGTGTGTGTGTGTGTGTGTGTGTGTGAGTGTGTGAGTGTGTGAGTGTGTGTGTGTGTGTGTGAGTGTGTGAGTGTGTGAGTGTGTGTGTGTGTGTGTGTGTGTGTGTGTGTGTGCGTATTAAACTGTGTTTACCGTGTACTGTTTGTGGAAAGGGCTTTGAGAGACTCTTCTCAGCATCCCTCGTAATTTTATAATACTCTGAAAAACACACAACTCATCTTACTGCAGGGTGGATAATGTGTCTCTTCTGTCTAAAGCCTATAGTGAAGTTAGGGTTAGGGTTAGGGTTAACCCTTAGGGTTAGGGTTAGGTAATAGCCTACACTACAAGATGGTGGATGGGTTCCTCTTGAGGGTGTGCAGTAGGTCTACAGGTATGACAACACAGCAGAGGTACTTAACCTCTTAAACACCTGACATCACCAGCTAAAGAGGAATGGCTCATACGTGTAGCTACATTGTTCACATAGTTTGTGGTCAACAACATGCTGAAAATAAAGTGCAACATTCTGAATATTCCCAAAACCTTTCTATGGCAGAAAAAGAACAGGGGCATGTTTCTCTAATCTGCTCACCCATCCCCGTCACCCCCACCCACCCCCCCGTCACCCACCCGTCACCCCACTCACCGGGCGTCTCTCCCCCAGATGCCCCCCCTGGTCCCTCTCCAGCTCCTCGTCCTCCTGACAGAGAAAATGAATGAATGAATGAATGAATGAATGGTCTTTATTGTCATTGATATAGTACAGGTACCATACAACGAAATTTGGGAGGGGGGGGCTCCCCTGGTGCTAGGAAAAAAAATACTAAAAACAAGAAGGGAAAACAGCTGGTTTACATAAATAAAGGCTATGTACACTATCCACTATACTATACAAATAAAACACTGTGCTGTACTCTATGCTATGCTATACCTATTCTAACATTTCCTATTCTCTGAACCGTATGTACCCTAGGGTTGTCATATTGCACAGAAACATCATCAACTCAGGAAACGAAACAAGAATATTCACAGAAAACCTCAACAAAGTCGGAAGATCACGTACATACAGATCAAACGTTTTACGTTTTTCTCACTCCAAATGTAAGCAGCCGACAATAGTTTTCTACTGAGTATTTAGGATACATTACTTGCGTCTCTTACGCACGTGTCAATCGTTTCCATGTCATTAATTAAGACGGACAGGCTGATACATTTGTTTGTTGATAAATTCGCTTACCATGTTTGTAAATATGTCACTTCTTAATACCGTCACACTGTTCGGACACACGGCGATATGAGCCGACTGCTGTTTACCCGACTTGTATCTCAAACTCTTCACTTTTACCCCGCAAATCAAAGCTTCGCGGATGATTGACGCCGTCAACTTTCCCAGGTCTCGTTCATGTTGTTGACAGTGTTCTTCTGTTCCTCCCACTCAGGGTTTTGCATCTGACGCTAAAATGCGATCACACCTGACGGGTGTGTCGCCAAAGCCCGACTGGCTGCGGCTAATCAGCGGGTGATACTGCAGATATACTGCAGGACAGCGCCACCTTGTGGTTACACGAGGGAAGGTCCTCGGGTTTGTTAATGAGGGAGCAGAGACATGAAACCAGTTCGTTAAGATCAATACTTACTTATTTAAATACTCATATTTAATACTTAATAATATTTAATACTTAATAATATTTAATACTTAGTATTAAATGACTAAAATAGATGCTAAGAGAGCCTAAAAAAGGAGTTGTGGTTAAATAACAATATTTTATTTACATTGTTTAAGCTTTCAAATGTTTACTCACTGTACGTGTGTAATATGTGAGTTTCAGACATTGTTGGGTGACATTCTTCTTCTGCATCATATGATATTATAATATGATCATATAAGTGCTACTTCATGGCAACATTAAGAGTTTTTCACACTTGAAAAGTAAATCTTACCTTTTGCTTCTTCAAATCAAATCAAATCAAATCAAATTTTATTTGTATAGCGCATTTCTTACAAGATGCAACTCAATGCGCTTCACACAATGAAAATGTTCAGTCAATCAGTCAATCAATCAATCAATACTGACAGAGCCGCGAGCAGGCAAAAGTAAAAAACCTGTATACTATGTAGCCAGGAAAAAATTCCCTTGCAGCCCTCTACCAATAGAGCGACTACTAGCCAGTTTGCCTACCAGTACCCAGCGGTCCCCCAGGGGAGGCCAGGACCACCGGCACAAAGCAAGCAAGCAAGGGCAAAAACCTGTACACCATGTATCCAGGAAAAATTCCTTGCATATTATCGGCGTACACACTGTCCATAAATTTTGTGTTGTATTTGCATCGTTCTGCATCCATTATGGTCACAGGTCCTGCCAAAAGAGAAACTTAAGCACAGTTATAATGCAACAACACAATAGAGACAGTAAAGATGACAGCAATACAACCTGATGGTGGTCCTGGTACATCCTGGTACCGGTTCCAGTACTGCTCTAGGTGCTATTTGGAGCTGACAGTGCCTCATCAGCACCCGGGTCCATTTTCCTGTCAATACAAATCTCAAAACACGAGTATGGTGTAATGGCCTAGTGATCCTAGTTCTATAATGTCCAATGTCTCCCTTAGTATCAAAAGGCGACATTGAATAAGTAGGTTTTGAGGTCACGCTTAAAAATGTCCTGAGTTTTAGACAACCTCAGGCCCTCAGGTAGGGTGTTCCACAATCTAGGAGCATATATGCTAAAAGCTGATCCTCCAAATCTCTTTGTCCTAGCCTCTGGCACTATTAAAAGTTCCGTGCCACTAGACCGTAGGGGTCTAGCTGGTGTGTATCTTATGAGCATGTCCACCATGTAATTGGGTGCATCACAGTGAAGTGATTTATAAACTAGTAAAAGGATCTTAAAGTCTATTCTATGACTGACAGGGAGCCAGTGTAGTGATCTCAAGACAGGTGTGATGTGCGCTCTTCGTTTGGTCCTAGTAAGGACACGAGCAGCAGCATTTTGAACCATTTGTAGTCTATTTATCATTTTTTTGGGGAGACCTGTCAGGAGAGCATTACAGTAATCTAGCCTACTAGTAACAAACGCATGCATTAATTTTTCAGTGTCTGCCTGGGAGAGAAATGATTGTACCTTAGTGATGTCTTCAAGATGGTCCTGTCTTTTTTGTGAAGATGTCAGCAGTCAATGATCACAGTATTACATGTTTGACACAATGCAGAAAGTGATAACTCGCATCATAATTCTTCAGAATAATCCAGTGAGCGCATTAAATCCGTCCCCTAAGAATGGAAATTGTAACCTCCATTTTACATAATAGAATCCTACCTAGTATATTCATAATAGAATCCTACCTAGTATATTCATATACTACATACATACATATCCTACCTAGTAGATTCATGGTACTATAGAAAATACATGTTGGTAATTATGAACATGTTTGTTGAAACATTTTAAAATATATTTTATATCTTTATAATGATATTTATAAGATAGGTTTCATTCAGAAATTCAGAAATCATTAATTCTGTAATTATAAGTAACTAAGCCGTTTTTTGTTGTTTTATCTCCCCCCCAAAAGTATGCTAGTATTTTAAACTTAAATCACAGCCCATCGAATGACAGCACTCTATAACACCAGAGAGTTAACTATCACACCAGAGAGTTAACTGACACCAGAGAGTTAACTACAACACCAGAGAGTTAACTGACACCAGAGAGTTAACTGACACCAGAGAGTTAACTATAACACCAGAGAGTTAACTGACACCAGAGAGTTAACTATAACACCAGAGAGTTAACTGACACCAGAGAGTTAACTGACACCAGAGAGTTAACTACAACACCAGAGAGTTAACTGACACCAGAGAGTTAACTGACACCAGAGAGTTAACTGACACCAGAGAGTTAACTATAACACCAGAGAGTTAACTGACACCAGAGAGTTAACTGACACCAGAGAGTTAACTGACACCAGAGAGTTAACTGACACCAGAGAGTTAACTGACACCAGAGAGTTAACTATAACACCAGAGAGTTAACTATAACACCAGAGAGTTAACTGACACCAGAGAGTTAACTGACACCAGAGAGTTAACTGACACCAGAGAGTTAACTGACACCAGAGAGTTAACTGACACCAGAGAGTTAACTGACACCAGAGAGTTAACTGACACCAGAGAGTTAACTGACACCAGAGAGTTAACTGACACCAGAGAGTTAACTATAACACCAGAGAGTTAACTGTAACACCAGAGAGTTAACTGACACCAGAGAGTTAACTGACACCAGAGAGTTAACTGACACCAGAGAGTTAACTATAACACCAGAGAGTTAACTGTAACACCAGAGAGTTAACTGACACCAGAGAGTTAACTGACACCAGAGAGTTAACTGACACCAGAGAGTTAACTGACACCAGAGAGTTAACTGACACCAGAGGGTTAACTGACACCAGAGAGTTAACTATAACACCAGAGAGTTAACTGACACCAGAGAGTTAACTGACACCAGAGAGTTAACTATAACACCAGAGAGTTAACTGACACCAGAGAGTTAACTGACACCAGAGAGTTAACTGACACCAGAGAGTTAACTGACACCAGAGAGTTAACTATAACACCAGAGAGTTAACTGACACCAGAGAGTTAACTGACACCAGAGAGTTAACTATAACACCAGAGAGTTAACTATAACACCAGAGAGTTAACTGACACCAGAGAGTTAACTATAACACCAGAGAGTTAACTATAACACCAGAGGGTTAACTGACACCAGAGAGTTAACTGACACCAGAGAGTTAACTATAACACCAGAGAGTTAACTGACACCAGAGAGTTAACTATAACACCAGAGAGTTAACTATAACACCAGAGGGAATCCAAAATGTTCACTATTTTCTGTTTTGGGGAGGATCCAAATATCATCCAAATAAACTACTTTTGCAGTAAAATATTTGTATACGACCATCCATTTAATAAAATACACATATCAAAGAAAAAACATGGTTGTGCTTTGCTATACCTTGTGTGGACGTATTGTAAAAACGAAGGCCTTTTGAAGGCTAGGGTTAGGGTCAGGGTCAGGGTAAGGGTCAGGGTCAGGGTCAGGGTCAGGGTTAGGGTCAGGGTCAGGGTCAGGGTTAGGGTCAGGATCAGGGTCAGGGTCAGGGTCAGGGTCTTGGACATGCTATTACCGTATTTTCCGGACTATAAGTCGCACTTTTTTCATAGTTTGGCTGGTCCTGCGACTTATAGTCAGGTGCGACTTATATATCAATATATATAATTTCATACTTACTGACATGAACCAAGGAGTAAACATTACCGTCTACAGACTATAAGTCGCACTTTTTTCATAGTTTGGCTGGTCCTGTGACTTATAGTCAGGTGCGACTTATATATCAATGTATATACTTTCATACTGACTGACATGAACCAAGGAGTAAACATTACCGTCTACAGCCGACAGAGGGCGCTCTGGGCCGCTCTGGGCTTGTGACAACTATATGCTGCTCCTATACCACTGAAGAAATGAACTAAAACATTAGCTTGTTGAAGCTAAGCAAACGGTAGCTTGGTGAACTTGCTTACTGATAACTTGCTTGTTGGACTCGCTGGCTTGTTATGTTCATTTAGTCTATTCAGCCTCCCAGGTATGTTCTTTATGCTATTGTGTAGCTGAATAACTGTTACTGTTAATGTGTTACGTTAACATACCGGACTTCTATTCAGCCTGTTGTTCTGTGTGCTATTGTGTAGTTGAATAAACCTGCCTTTCCAGATTAAATGTCTGTTCTTGGTCTTGGATTTTGTGAAATACATTTCTAAATAAATGCGACTTATAGTCCAGTGCGACTTATATATGGGTTTCCCCCCCCCCATTTTTTGACTGATGCGACTTATGCTCCGGAGAGACTTATAGTCCGGAAAATACGGTATGTCCAAGACCCTGAGGCAGCTCAGGCTGGGTTACCCATTCATAGTAATGTCCTTCTGTGGGTTGTAAGCGGTATTATATTTTAGGAGGGGAAGGTATGTAGTTGAATGGAACTTGAATTGCTGAAGAAATATTTTAGCATACAGTTTACAGTTCATGCCAACACGCTATCAATCGTTCTTCATTCATCCAAAGTTACTGTAAAAACGACTGTCCTATATGCTAACCTTGTTGATTGTCATTGTTGTTGGGATCAAGTCAAATATAAATGCATTTCATAGGAGTCTCAACGGTCTTTACAATGTATAAGCAGTCAAGAAAGCAAAACAAAGAAAACAAACAATGAGAGGAAATAATAATTGTTCAGAAATAGCAGCAATGAGATCAACGGGAAGTGAAAACAGATGACAACAAATGTTGTCAACAAACAAACAAATAAAACATGTTTAGAAGTCTCCAGGCCAAGTTTACACCACCTCAGAAAAGCATGACAAATATATTTGAACATTTATGTTCCGAAATAATTCAAGAAATGTCCTCCACGATGGAATGGTGACAGCTGGAGCAAGCAGTCAAATTAGCGCAACAGAGATTCAGAGTGGAGGTTAAGTGATGGGTTAGGGTTTAGAGTCACTAAATGGTCAGTTCCAACATAGGATGAAACGTAAAGTCTTCCTTTGGGAAATCATCTTTTTTCCATGTTAATCACCAGTCTTTCATATTCATGATGTCATAAGCACAACCTTATTCTCAGCAGCACCAATAGGACCAGAGAGCCCACATTGAAACACCTGTGAACACACACACACACACACACACACACACAGGGAAATAAATAAGAAACAGAAAGAGTTACTGTATGTATACATTGATTGTTTTTGCGTATCATAATGTGAACAGTTTTGAGATCCTCACCAGTGAGTGTTTGTTTGAAGTCCAGTTTGATGGAGGAGTTGGGTATGGGATGCCCCAGGTAGTTATGTTGTGCAGGTAATGAGTTCGAGCTTGAAGTCACAACTACACTATTGTCCACCACAGGCTTAAGAGAAGAGCTGGTTGGCGCTGTGTATCCTGATATAGAGTTGTTTTTAGTGTCAGTTACAGTAGTTGAAGTGATGTTGGCTGTAGAGACAGGTGTGGCTGTTGCAGATATGTTTGTAGCCACAAGTGAAGTTGGTTCTTGTGTGTTCGCTTCAGCATTTGTTATTTCATTTCCAGGGATCTTTGTTGCCAATGGAGTGCTCGTGGAGACAAATGTGGTTGTAGGCGGTGAGTTGGTTGTTGCAATTGTTTCCATGGCTACAGATTCTGTTGTAGCAACCAGAGTGGCTTTCTCAAGTAGGGTGGTTGAAGAATCAAACATTGTTGTAGGCGATGTTTCGGTGTTGATATGTTGTGGTAACATTGTTTCGGTGTTGATATGTTGTGGTAACATTGTTTCGGTGTTGATATGTTGTGGTAACATTGTTTCGGTGTTGATATGTTGTGGTAACATTGTTTCGGCATTGACAGACATGGTTGTAATCCCTGGAGTAGTTTGATTACCTTTTAATTTAGCCATAAGGTGTGTAGCGGCCTGAGAGACTGTTGTTGCATCTCTCATGGTGGCTAAGGCTGGGGTGGTTGTAGGAGTAACTGTGGTTGTAGGCGTAACTGTGGTTGTAACTGTGGTTGTAACTGTGGTTGTAACTGTGGTTGTAGGAGTAACTGTGGTTGTAACTGTGGTTGTAACTGTGGTTGTAGGAGTAACTGTGGTTGTAACTGTGGTTGTAACTGTGGTTGTAGGTGTAACTGTGGTTGTAGGTGTAACTGTGGTTGTAACTGTGGTTGTAGGTGTAACTGTGGTTGTAAATGTGGTTGTAGGTGTAACTGTGGTTGTAAATGTGGTTGTAGGCGTAACTGTGGTTGTAACTGCGGTTGTAGGTGTAACTGTGGTTGTAACTGTGGTTGTAGGTGTAACTGTGGTTGTAACTGTGGTTGTAGGAGTAACTGTGGTTGTAACTGTGGTTGTAACTGTGGTTGTAGGTGTAACTGTGGTTGTAGGAGTAACTGTGGTTGTAGGTGTAACTGTGGTTGTAGGAGTAACTGTGGTTGTAGGTGTAACTGTGGTTGTAGGAGTAACTGTGGTTGTAGGTGTAACTGTGGTTGTAGGTGTAACTGTGGTTGTAACTGTGGTTGTAGGCGTAACTGTGGTTGTAGGAGTAACTGTGGTTGTAGGAGTAACTGTGGTTGTAGGCGGTGAGTTGGTTGCTGCACTTGTTTCGATGGCTACAGATTCTGTTGTGGCAACCAGAGTGGCTTTCTCAAGTAGGGTGGTTGAAGAATTAAACATTGTTGTAGGCGATGTTTCGGTGTTGATATGTTGTGGTAACATTGTTTCGGTGTTGATATGTTGTGGTAACATTGTTTCGGCATTGACAGACATGGTTGTAATCCCTGGAGTAGTTCGATTACCCTTTAATCTGCACCTCTTTAATTTATTGGGGTGTATAACATTACCTCCTTTTCTTGTCACTTTAGCCATAAGGTGTGTAGCGGCCTGAGAGACTGTTGTTGCAGCTGTCATGGTGGCTAAAGCTGGGGTGGTTGCAGGAGCAAGTGTGGTTGTAGTTGTATGAAGAGGAGTGAAGGTAGGAGTGGCGGTTGTGGTAGTAGTGGATGAGGTTCTGTTTTTCCCTTCGCAGGTGGACATTCCCCAGCAGAGTAGAAGACAAGTGAAAAGGACAATCAAACGCTCCATCTGGAAATGTTTCTGAAAACAGGGAATATCTATTTAGAGTTTATAATGGTGATATTCATTAGCATGTTATACAGTACACCACAAACCTTCAAGATAACATGTCGATATATCAAATCAAATCAAATCAAAGTGTTTATGCACATGATACACATGTACAGTTGCAATCAATTATTCAACCCCCATTGCATATTAGGCTTATTGGCAATGTTAAATTTTTCAGCAGTTTGCAATAAACAAAGTAGACAAGAACAGTTTAAATAGTTCAATAAAACTAATATTACCATAGTTTTTATCCAAATTCAAGACAAAATGCTACTTTAAAATCACTACTGCAGTCTCAAAATGATTCAACCTCCTGTCTCAAGCACACCTGATGCAACTAATAAAAATTACCCAAACCCTTGTTACAACCCCCCTGTTTCTTGAGATAGAACATAAATACCTGGACTGGCTAGGGGTTTGTTGAGAGTGACAATTGATTGCATGTTAGAAATATGGCAAAAGTCAAAAGAATTGTCCAAAAAAGTTCAGCGATGAGATCATTGCCTTGCACAAACAAGGAAAAGGATACAAAAAGATATAAAAAGCACTGAATGTTCCTAGAGATACAGTTGGAAGCATAGTTGGCAAGTTCAAAGTTAAAGGAACAGTGGCTGGTTAGGCTAACGCTAACCCTAACCCTAAGGAACAGTGGCTGGTTAGGCTAACCCTAACCCTAACCCCGACCCTGACCCTAACCCTAACCCTAACCCTAACCCTAACCCTAACCCTGACCCTAACGGGACGTGGCAGGAAGAGGAAGCTTCCACACCAGATTCCTGAGGAGGCAAGTGGTCAGAAACCCCTGAGTGACTGAAAACACCTGCAGCCAAACCTGGTGGCAGCAGCACTGAGGTTCCAGTTTGCACAGTAAGGCGCGTACTACACACTGAAGGGCTCCATGCCCAGACTCCAAGACGTACACCACTACTAACCCAAAAGCACAAGAAAAGTTGGCCATGTTCAAAACCGTTTAAATAAGACACAGAAGTTGTGGAGCGATTAAACAAAACTGGACCTTTTTCGGGCCTAAGGATCAGCGTTATGTCTGGAGGAAGAAGAATGAAGCATATGCTGAAAAGAACCCCCTGCCTGCAGTGAAGCATGGCGGTGGCTCAGTGATGCTCTGGGGCTTTGCTGCCTCTGGCACTGGAAACCTGCAGCGTGTGGAGGGCACGGTGGATTCAGTCAAGTATCAGGAAACCTTAGGAAAAAACGTCATGCCGTCTTGCAGGCAGGGGGTTAGGCAGGAGGGGTAGTCGGCAGGCAGGCAGGGGTCAGGCCGGTAGGGCAGTCAGGCAGGGGAGTAGGTAGGAGGACTGGTAGGGCAGGCAGGCAGGAGGGCAGGTAAGGCAGGAGGGCAGGTAAGGCAGGAGGGCGGGCAGGCAGGCAACAGGAGTCAGGCTGAAAGGAAGTGGAACTGAAGCTAGGATCTGGCAGAGTAGTGAAGGCTGGACCGGGTCTTTATGGAGGACTAACGAGTTGAGATGTAGAGCAGCTGAGCCTGACTCCCGCACACCTGACAACACTCCTGCTGATTAGAGAGAGAGAGAGAGAGAGAGAGAGAGAGAGAGAGGCACTGCCCGCTACCTCGAGGTAGAGGCCGTGACACTTGAACCCCATAGAACATCTCTGGTGGGATTTGAAGAAGAACCCAAGAATATGATTGAATTGGAGCCAATTGCCCATGAGGAATGAGCTAAGATTCCTCAGGAACGCTGTCTGAAGCTGGTGTTTGGCGATGCGTCACGTTTGCAGCAGGTCATAACAGCAAAAGGGTGGTCTACTAAGTACTGAAAATGCTTGTCATGAAGGGGTTGAATCATTGTGAGGCTGCAGTAGTCATTAAAAGTAGCATTTCAATTTTATTCATAGGACATACTTTACCCCATATCTGCTACATAAAATAAAGACCATACCCTCACCTAACTGCACTCTGTACACACAAAATACAGTTGGCACCTTTTTGCACATGGTATGGGACTGCCCTGGAGTTGTGGATTTCTGGAGGAAGGTTTGTGACACATTGTCCCTCATCCTGTCTAAGCAGATCCCACACTCGCCATCAGTCTTATTGCTAAATGACAGTTCAACTCTGGATTTACATACCAAACAAAAACGCATCTGGCTGGCCGGCCTTACAGCGGCCAAAAGGCTTATAGCTTGCAGGTGGAAGTCACCCCATTTCCTGACCACGCAGAGGTGGATCCTTGACTTTATAGACTTAGCCAACATGGAACATTGGATAGCTAATAGGCATCAGGCAATCTCTGATAATGTTTCTTGCTGGGACCAAACCGTCACCATTCTCAAGACGCTACTATAGGCTAATCAAGAAACCCAGCATTTGGTGATGTCCATGGGTTCCAGACTTCAAAGGCAGTCGTTGCTTGCAAAGGATTCTCGACAAAGTATTAAAAATGAACATTTTACTTATAATTATGTTAATTTGTCCAATTACATTTGAGCCCCTGAAAATAGGGGACTGTGTATACAAATGGTTGTATGTAGCCAACTTCAAATGAGCTTCAACATGCCTTTTCTTCAGTAATGGAGTCTTTCGGGGTGATAGTGAACGGAGACTGTGGCGGTATTGCGTATTGCTTTCTTTGTGACAGCTGTCAACGCTGCTTCAATGTCTCTCTGGAGCTCTGCTGGAGTGCTCCTCGTCTCTTGGGTCCTTGGCTCTTCAGACTAACTTTATGATTTCTGCCGGTCAAACATCTTGTGAGGAGCTGGTGTGTGTGGCTGGTTGATGGCTGAGGGATGTTCCTTCCACTTGACCCCCACGGTGCTTATAGGAACATTTAGGAGATTGCTGCTCAACAATGTTGTTTGAGAACATCTTGGGAGAACTCGTTGCTTCTACCCATCATGAGATGTTTCTTTCAGGAAAGCTTTGTGACAAATGATTTGTTTACTTGCATTTAGAAGTGGGAAATCCTTTTTTAAAGAGTGGAAGTACTTACACTAACCCAGGAGCAGAACTCATTAGTGGCATCAGCTGGTTTAGTGATTTTTTTTTACTGTGTTCAATACTTTTTTCCTGTGTCATTCCATGTTATTGCACATAGCTTTTTTTATGGATTGGAATGTTTTTTAGCTGTGTACTTTTAATGATTTAATACCAATGTCTGGTCCAACATTCATGTGTTGAATTGTTGAAGTGTTGAATACTTATGTCCCCCACTGTATATACTGTAATTATGATTGTATACTTATGTCCCCACTGTGTATACTGTAATTATGATTGTATACTTTTTAAATCAGATTTATGTTGTGCTTCTTCTTCTTACCTTCACGGTGAAGATGACGCCCTAGATCAGAGTTAGGGTTAGGGTTAGGGTTCCCACCGAGCAGTACGCTTCTGTTCTAGATCAGAGTTCCCACCGATGCTGTTACCATGGTACCCTTCTGTTCTAGTGTTTGAAATTCTCTTTCAGTTCTTTCCAAAAAATAGAAAAGCTGATGGTAGTATCAATACCCCTTCAAAGTACTGCAACTCTCCTTCAAATGTCAAACATGTCCTTTTTTGTTGTATCCTTGTAGAAAAGACTAGTAAAAAAGTATGTAGTAAACTAGTATCTCTTCAACCCTCCAAGATCAGCCAAGCCCAACAAATCTCCAAATCTTTATCATCCAGTCCTCCATAGGATGAACTGCCTCATGTTCTATTAGAATGACCTTGATTCCATATTCCACATCAATGACTTGTACATACAGATGTCCTCCCCGTCAAATGGCTAAAGGCACCCTCAGGCACCCTCTCCTGTGGTACGGCTGATCATGATATGCTTATCAGCCTTGACAGCTATCTGAGATGTGAATAGTGAATGGAGAATAATGGGAGTAGGGCTGCGTTCAGATTGTACAGAACATGCTACCTCTTTCCTCTTTCCTTCACCTCCCTCATAGACTTTGGCTACCGAGGTCGAGGAAAAGTTACAAGGAAAGGAAGGAAGGAAAGGAAGGATTCTAGACAATCGGAATACAGCCTAAGTGTTCTTCTGAGCAACCTGGTTTGACCCAAACATGGACCTGCATATGAGATGACAGGATAATGATATGATAATGATATGATAATGATATGATAATGATAGGGTTTAAGGTGAGATGACAGGATAATGATAGGGTTTAAGGGTTTAAGGTGAGAGGAGTCAGGTTTCCCTTCTTTACTTGGCCAGGACCCCCATTGTTCTTTGTAAGTGTGTGTGTGTGTGTGTGTGCGTGTGTGTGTGTGCGTGTGTGTGTGTGTGTGTGTTAGCAACAAAGTGAGCAACGCCAAAAGAGAACGTTGACGGAAGAGGGTTGAGCTGAACCTTGGTCATTACTGTAATCACAAGTGTTCACACACACACACACACACACGGAAAATATGGATGGATACACACATAACGCATTCAGTTTACACACAAAGTTCTGTGTTTTTACCCCGAAAAGAAACAGGAATTCCTACAAAAAACAAAACAGCAGTCAAGATTGGTCTTACTTTTTTATGAATACTTACGTTTATTTTGTTTAGGTTGTTCATTATATTACACAGAGAAATTAGCCACACATGTCAATTTGATTGTATTCAGTTATCCTTTATGTTAATAATTATTTCATTAATAATTTTCTGAGCTAAAAGCTAAAAAAAAGTTACACTAGAACTATCTTAGCACACTGGGACGTAAACTAACACTTCACAGAGAAAAACAAAATTGTAAAAAGTAAAGAGTATGAAAAATAATAAAACTAAAACAAAATGGACGAGTATGTACTCACACAGCCCTGCCTCTCTCTCAAACAATAAGAACTTCCCATTTCCCCCTATTTGGTGAACTGTTAGACTCCGCCCATTTTACATTTTTGGGTATCGGCTCCTCCCATTCCTGAAGAGTTGAATCCCATCGCATGATTGGGAGGAGGAGCCTAATCATCTGGGAGGAGCCTAATCATCTGGGAGGAGCCTAATCATCTGGGAGGAGCCTAATCATCTGGGAGGAGCCTAATCATCTTATTCATGATTGGGAGGAGGAGCCTAATCATCTGGGAGGAGCCTAATCATCTTATTCATGATTGGGAGGAGGAGCCTAATCATCTGGGAGGAGCCTAATCATCTTATTCATGATTGGGAGGAGGAGCCTAATCATCTGGGAGGAGCCTAATCATCTTATTCATGATTGGGAGGAGGAGCCTAATCATCTGGGAGGAGCCTAATCATCTTATTCATGATTGGGAGGAGGAGCCTAATCATCTGGGAGGAGCCTAATCATCTTATTCATGATTGGGAGGAGGAGCCTAATCATCTGGGAGGAGCCTAATCATCTTATTCATGATTGGGAGGAGGAGCCTAATCATCTGGGAGGAGCCTAATCATCTTATTCATGATTGGGAGGAGGAGCCTAATCATCTGGGAGGAGCCTAATCATCTTATTCATGATTGGGAGGAGCCTAATCATCTTATTTAGATTCTGCTTTTCACTCCTCTCATCATCATCTACCAACCTGTCTAGATATTTTCTAGAATCAACCTTTCAACATTTTTTCGAGGAACATCGTAGCTATCATCACCATCATAACCATCATCACCATCATCATCGTCATCATCATCGTCATAACCGCCATCATCCTCAACATTCCTGTTGATTCCAGTCTCAATCTCAACTGCCTCATCAACAGTCCCACTCTGCTCTATGTTAAGAAAGTGGGCGAGGGAGAGGAGCAAAGAAGACCAGAATTTTTTTTTTGTAAAAGTACTACTTTAAAAACACGACACCACATGAATGACGGCACGCAACTAAGCACTAAACACACACACAAGCACACAAGCACACACACATCCACGACACAAAAACATACACACAGAAACATACACACAAAAACATACACACAGAAACATACACACAAAAACATACACACAGAAACACACACACAGAAACACACACACACAAACATACACACAGAAACACACACACACACACACACACACACATACACACAAAAACATACACACACACAGAAACATACACACACACACACAAACATACACACAGAAACACACACACACACACACACAGAAACACACACACAGAAACACACACACACACAGAAACACACACACACACACACACACACACACACACACACAGCTCTCCAAGGATTTTCTACTTGGGTCCTTTAACAGAGTCTTCTGTCCATTGGTTCTATCAAGGCAGTGCTACGCTTACCATGGATGTGCTGTTACCATGGATACTGTTACCATGGATGTGCTGTTACCATGGATACTGTTACCATGTGTCACAATCAGATTCAGCTTGACTGAACGTCTATCAGTCATATAAGACTGTTGTAAACCTCATATTATTAGTCTATATGACTCTATAGTCATATCTGTGCTTTTGTAATACACACAGAGGAAAGTAGCTATAATCTCAAATGACCCATTCCTTACATATTGCCAGACACAGTGCATGAAACAGACAGGTATGTAGCTCTGTGCATGAAGGTTGACATAGACAGGAACTTTCGCTTTCATAAACATATACAGTTTAGTGTGCAGTGGAGATTCCCTGTTGGCAGTGAAGGGGCTGGTGCATTGTGGGAAGGAGGTTGGTGTCACTATCATCACCATCGTCTCCAGGATCAGACGACATCATCTACTATCCCCCATTGTGCTTATAGGGTATGAGAGCTTTCCCGCATACACAGACATAGTCATTCCCGCAGCTTTCCCGCAGACATAGTCATGCACCCAAACATACACACTGTGAACGCTTCATTCTCTCTATCATATGTACAATATTACCCCTATGTCTACCCCTGGTGACAGAGCTATAGGCCTAGGCTATCTAGTAAGCTATCAGGTAGAAATACCATTGGTCAATTCAGCTGCCAATCATCTTCAGTGGCTCTTAGACTCAAGTATGTTAGCTGGGTCTGGTAGAAGTTATCCTGGCGAGAACAAGGCTGGTAGATCACAACTTACCAGGATAAACACAGTGACCCCTACTGGCTAAGTCTGGCACTGTATACAAATACAGATAGCCACACTATTTAGTGTCTAATACATGGCCAATCCTACTGCAGTGTGCAAGCTGGGATATTGGGACACAATTGAGAGCAGAATTGGAAGCACTTGCTTGAGTTTGACTATTTGTATCTGTAGGAGTCAGTTAGATAACCCCCTCTTCATCATCCCTCTTCATCATCCCTCTTCATCATCACTCATCCGCATCCTCTTCTGCCGTTCACCCATCACCTTCAACGCAAACACGCACATGCACGCACGCACGCACACACACACACACACACACACACACACACACACAGGCACACACACTCATCGACATAATACAAAAAGAATAACATCCAGTCTATATTCAGGCATGCAGCGAAGGAACACGACCCCCTAACCGCTCACCCATGACCCCCATGGGAAATATTACCGTCATTAACCCTAACCCTATTAAACCTAACCCTACCCTAACCCTATTAACCCTAACCCTATTAACCCCTGACTCTAACCCTAACCCTAACCCTAACCCTAACCCTAACCCTAACCCTAACCCTATTAAACCTAACCCTATTA
>NC_137682.1:220000-225000 GCF_963989245.1 Nansenia antarctica | reverse complement strand
CAAAAACTGCTAAAATTGGAAAACCAAGTATTATTCTCTTTGACAAGAAAACCTGCACTTAATGGACCTATCTCTAAGCCACGCCCCCTTTGAAAACTCAGACAAACAAACAACGCTTCACTGACAGTGACTGACTGACCGACCGTGACTGAATGACATTCAATGACTTACAATCAATGGCGGGAGTTGGCACATTTCTGATTTCTGATTTTCTGAATAGACATGTTTTTTAAAGATTACAAGAATATTTTGTCTAGAAGCTTTTCACCATCAGATATTAGCGAGTTGTTTGTTTTCTGCCTGTAGTGTCTTTTGCTGTGATATGATTGGACAATTTCTATTTTGGGGCGTGGCTTAGCGATAGGTCCATTGGACTGAGGACTGATGAGGAGACAGTGTGGGTGGAAGGGCGAGGTGAAGGACAGATGAAGGACATGTGACACACTCTAGTGTTTTGGTATGTCGGCAACCAATCAAAATGTTCAGACGTTTATTTTGAAATAAATTTCAACGTTGTGGAAAATCACAACACTAGTTGTGTAACATCGCTAGTGCAGCCAAAATACTGCAACGCAACGGATTGGGAGATAATCCCCACTGCTACCTACTTAACTACAACACTACTTTACATTGTTAGCAGGCTCACAAAACAAGCTGTGTTAGTTGACTAGCGATGTGTCACTGATTTTCAACAATGCGGAAATATATTCCCAATTTTCGAAAGAAAAGTCTGAACATTGCATCGGATGCCGATATGAGGACCAAAACACCGTGTCACATGTTGTATGTGAAGAGAAGTGAAGAGAAGTAGAGAGAAGTAGAGAGAAGTAGAGAGAAGTAGAGAGAAGTAGAGAAGTAGAGAGAAGTAGAGAAGTAGAGAAGTAGAGAGAAGTAGAGAGAAGTAAAGAGAAGTAGAGAGAAGCAGAGAGAGTGTAGAGAGAAGTAGAGAGAAGAAGAGAGAAGTAGAGAGAAGTAGAGAGAAGTAGAGAGAAGCAGAGAGAAGTAGAGAGAAGTAGAGAGAAGTAGAGAGAAGTAGAGAGAAGTAGAGAGAAGTAGAGAGAAGTAGAGAGAAGTAGAGAGAAGTAGAGAGAAGTAGAGAGAAGTAGAGAGAAGTAGAGAGAAGCAGAGAGAAGTAGAGAGAAGTAGAGAGAAGTAGAGAGAAGTAGAGAGAAGTAGAGAGAAGTAGAGAGAAGCAGAGAGAAGCAGAGAGAAGTAGAGAGAAGTAGAGAGAAGTAGAGAGAAGTAGAGAGAAGTAGAGAGAAGTAGAGAGAAGTAGAGAGAAGTAGAGAGAAGTAGAGAGAAGTAGAGAGAAGTAAAGAGAAGCAGAGAGAAGCAGAGAGAAGTAGAGAGAAGCAGAGAGAAGTAGAGAGAAGTAGAGAGAAGTAAAGAGAAGCAGAGAGAAGCAGAGAGAAGTAGAGAGAAGTAGAGAGAAGTAGAGAGAAGTAGAGAGAGGTAGAGAGAGGTAGAGAGAAGTAGAGAGAAGTAGAGAGAAGTAGAGAGAGGTAGAGAGAGGTAGAGAGAAGTAGAGAGGGGGAGAGGGGGAAGAGGGTGACCCACTGTCCAGGCCCACGTCGTGGAAGGTGAGGATGGCCGGGCGCCGGGTGTTTGCTGAGCCATGGAGGGTCACATGGAGGAGGCCGTGAGGAGTCTCAATACTGTGCTCCTGGAGAGGAGACACCAAGAGGGTTAGACACACACACTCACACACACACACACACACACTCACACACACACACACACACTCACACACACACACACACACACACACTCACACACACACACACACACACACACTCACACACACTCACACACTCACACACACACACACTCACACACTCACACACACACACACACACTCACACACACTCACACACACACACTCACACACACTCACACACACACTCACACACACACACACACACACACACACACACTCACACACACACACACACTCACACACACACACACACACACACACACTCACACACACACACACACACACACACTCACAGTCACTCACACACTCACACTCACACACACACACACACACACACACACACACAACACACACACACACACACACACACACACACACACACTCACACACACACACACACTCACACACACACACACACACACTCACACACACACACACACACACACACACAGTCACTCACACACTCACACTCACACACACACACATACACACATTCGCACACACAAACACACACGCATGCATGAACATACACACACACACACACACACTCACACACACACACACACACACACACACACACACACATTCGCACACACAAACACACACGCATGCATGAACACACACACACAAACACACACATACACACATTTGCAAACACACACACATGCATGAACACACACACACACACACACAGCCACATATGTCACACGTTCTAATGCTTTGGTCCTCATATCGGGATCTGATGTAATGATCAGACTTTTCTTAAAAAATAATTAATACATTTACACGTTGTTGAAAATCAGTGACACATCGCTAGTCAACTAACACAGCTTGTTGTGTGAGTCTGCTAACAATGCAAAGTAGTGTTATAGTTAACTAGGTAACAATGTAAAGTAGTGTTATAGTTAACTAGGTAGCAGTGGGGATTACTCACCCAACCCATTTCGCTGCAGTGTTTTGGCTTGACTAGTGAGTTTGTGTTGTGATTCTCAACAACGTTGAAACGAAAAGTCTGAACATTTTGATTGGTTGCCAATATGAGGACCAAAGCATTAGAACGTGTCACATATATATAGTGAACATTCCACATACACATGAACACACCGTTGAGTGCATAAACAGCCTTACCTGTCCCTGGTCCAGCAGGAGTCGAGCTGCAACCTCAGCATCCTACAACAACAGAGAAGAACTAACCTCACTTACAGGGACATCACAGGTACATTACAGGTACATTACAGGGACATTACAGGTACATTACAGGTACATTACAGTTACATCACAGGGACATTACAGGTACATTACAGTTACATCACAGGGACATTACAGGTACATTACAGGTACATTACAGGTACATTACAGGTACATTACAGGTACATTACAGGGACATTACAGGTACATTACAGGTACATTACAGGTACATTACAGGTACATTACAGGTACATTACAGGTACATTACAGGTACATTACAGGGACATTACAGGTACATTACAGGTACATTACAGGTACATTACAGGTACATTACAGGTACATTACAGGTACATTACAGGGACATTACAGGTACATTACAGGTACATTACAGGTACATTACAGGTACATTACAGGTACATTACAGGTACATTACAGGGACATTACAGGTACATTACAGTTACATCACAGGGACATTACAGGTACATTACAGGTACATTACAGGTACATTACAGGTACATTACAGGGACATTACAGGTACATTACAGGTACATTACAGGTACATTACAGGTACATTACAGGTACATTACAGGTACATTACAGGTACATTACAGGGACATTACAGGGACATTACAGGGACATTACAGGTACATTACAGGTACATTACAGGTACATTACAGGTACATTACAGGTACATTACAGGGACATTACAGGTACATTACAGGTACATTACAGGGACATTACAGGGACATTACAGGTACATTACAGGTACATTACAGGTACATTACAGGTACATTACAGGGACATTACAGGGACATTACAGGGACATTACAGGTACATTACAGGTACATTACAGGTACATTACAGGTACATTACAGGGACATTACAGGGACATTACAGGTACATTACAGGTACATTACAGGTACATTACAGGTACATTACAGGTACATTACAGGTACATTACAGGTACATTACAGGTACATTACAGGTACATTACAGGTACATTACAGGTACATTACAGGTACATTACAGGGACATTACAGGTACATTACAGGGACATTACAGGTACATTACAGGGACATTACAGGTACATTACAGGTACATTACAGGTACATTACAGGTACATTACAGGTACATTACAGGTACATTACAGGGACATTACAGGTACATTACAGGTACATTACAGGTACATTACAGGGACATTACAGGTACATTACAGGGACATTACAGGTACATTACAGGGACATTACAGGTACATTACACATCACAAAATGTGATATAAGTAATGGTGCCTGTTGCCCATAGGCCATTCCAACATGTCTGCAGCTGTTCATTGGCTCAGCGATCAGGCAGTTTCAACCAGGACTCAAGTTGTAAAAGAAAGTCAGGGGGATGGTGGATTTGATCATATGGGGACAATTTTAGCATCCCCACAGTGTCAGTGACTTCAGTGTCAGTGACTTCAGTGTCAGTGACTTCAGTGTCTTCAGTGTCAGTGACTTCAGTGTCAGTGTCTTCAGTGTCAGTGTCTTCAGTGTCAGTGTCTTCAGTGTCAGTGTCTTCAGTGTCAGTGACTTCAGTGTCAGTGACTTCAGTGTCAGTGACTTCAGTCTCAGTGACTTCAGTCTCAGTGTCTTCAGTGTCAGTGACTTCAGTGTCAGTGACTTCAGTGTCAGTGACTTCAGTGTCAGTGTCTTCAGTGTCAGTGTCTTCAGTGTCAGTGTCTTCAGTGTCAGTGACTTCAGTGTCAGTGTCTTCAGTGTCAGTGACTTCAGTGTCAGTGACTTCAGTGTCAGTGTCTTCAGTGTCTTCAGTGTCAGTGACTTCAGTGTCAGTGTCTTCAGTGTCAGTGACTTCAGTGTCAGTGTCTTCAGTGTCAGTGACTTCAGTGTCAGTGACTTCAGTGTCAGTGACTTCAGTGTCAGTGTCTTCAGTGTCAGTGACTTCAGTGTCAGTCACTTCAGTGTCAGTGACTTCAGTGTCAGTGACTTCAGTGTCAGTGACTTCAGTGTCAGTGACTTCAGTGTCAGTGTCTTCAGTGTCAGTGACTTCAGTGTCAGTGACTTCAGTGTCAGTGACTTCAGTGTCAGTGTCTTCA
>NC_137682.1:212500-215000 GCF_963989245.1 Nansenia antarctica | reverse complement strand
CCAAACCAGGACATGTCCACCCCCAGGCTTCACAGTTGGTATGAGGTTCTTGTGCTCAAATGCTGTCTTTGGTTTGTGCCAAACATATCTTCTGTTACTGTGCCCAAATAATTCAACTTCGGATTCATCTTATTGTTCCAGAAATCCTGGTGTTTGTCTGGTGTTTGTCTGGTGTTTGTCTGGTGTTTGTCTGGTGTTTGTCTGGTGTCTGTCTGGTGTTTGTCTGGTGTCTGTCTGGTGTCTGTCTGGTGTTTGTCTGGTGTCTGTCTGGTGTCTGTCTGGTGTCTGTCTGGTGTCTGTCTGGTGTCTGTCTGGTGTCTGTCTGGTGTCTGTCTGGTGTCTGTCTAGTGTCTGTCTGGTGTCTGTCTGGTGTCTGTCTGGTGTCTGTCTGGTGTCTGTCCGGTGTCTGTCCGGTGTCTGTCCGGTGTTTGTCCGGTGTCTGTCTGGTGTCTGTCTAGTGTCTGTCTGGTGTCTGTCTGGTGTCTGTCTGGTGTCTGTCTGGTGTCTGTCCGGTGTCTGTCCGGTGTCTGTCCGGTGTCTGTCCGGTGTTTGTCCGGTGTTTGTCCGGTGTCTGTCTGGTGTCTGTCTGGTGTCTGTCTGGTGTTTGTCTGGTGTCTGTCTGGTGTCTGTCTGGTGTCTGTCTGGTGTCTGTCTGGTGTTTGTCTGGTGTTTGTCTGGTGTTTGTCTGGTGTCTGTCTGGTGTCTGTCTGGTGTCTGTCTGGTGTCTGTCTGGTGTTTGTCTGGTGTCTGTCTGGTGTCTGTCTGGTGTCTGTCTGGTGTCTGTCTGGTGTTTGTCTGGTGTTTGTCTGGTGTCTGTCTGGTGTCTGTCTGGTGTCTGTCTGGTGTCTGTCTGGTGTTTGTCTGGTGTCTGTCTGGTGTCTGTCTGGTGTTTGTCTGGTGTCTGTCTGGTGTTTGTCTGGTGTCTGTCTGGTGTCTGTCTGGTGTCTGTCTGGTGTCTGTCTGGTGTCTGTCTGGTGTCTGTCTGGTGTCTGTCTGGTGTCTGTCTGGTGTCTGTCTGGTGTCTGTCTGGTGTTTGTCTGGTGTTTGTCTGGTGTCTGTCTGGTGTCTGTCTGGTGTCTGTCTGGTGTCTGTCTGGTGTTTGTCTGGTGTCTGTCTGGTGTCTGTCTGGTGTCTGTCTGGTGTCTGTCTGGTGTCTGTCTGGTGTCTGTCTGGTGTCTGTCTGGTGTCTGTCTGGTGTCTGTCTGGTGTTTGTCTGGTGTCTGTCTGGTGTCTGTCTGGTGTTTGTCTGGTGTTTGTCTGGTGTCTGTCTGGTGTCTGTCTGGTGTCTGTCTGGTGTCTGTCTGGTGTCTGTCTGGTGTCTGTCTGGTGTCTGTCTGGTGTTTGTCTGGTGTTTGTCTGGTGTCTGTCTGGTGTCTGTCTGGTGTCTGTCTGGTGTCTGTCTGGTGTTTGTCTGGTGTCTGTCTGGTGTTTGTCTGGTGTCTGTCTGGTGTTTGTCTGGTGTTTGTCTGGTGTTTGTCTGGTGTCTGTCTGGTGTCTGTCTGGTGTCTGTCTGGTGTCTGTCTGGTGTCTGTCTGGTGTCTGTCTGGTGTCTGTCTGGTGTCTGTCTGGTGTCTGTCTGGTGTTTGTCTGGTGTTTGTCTGGTGTCTGTCTGGTGTCTGTCTGGTGTCTGTCTGGTGTCTGTCTGGTGTCTGTCTGGTGTCTGTCTGGTGTCTGTCTGGTGTCTGTCTGGTGTCTGTCTGGTGTTTGTCTGGTGTCTGTCTGGTGTCTGTCTGGTGTCTGTCTGGTGTCTGTCTGGTGTCTGTCTGGTGTCTGTCTGGTGTTTGTCTGGTGTTTGTCTGGTGTTTGTCTGGTGTTTGTCTGGTGTTTGTCTGGTGTCTGTCTGGTGTCTGTCTGGTGTCTGTCTGGTGTCTGTCTGGTGTCTGTCTGGTGTCTGTCTGGTGTCTGTCTGGTGTCTGTCTGGTGTCTGTCTGGTGTCTGTCTGGTGTCTGTCTGGTGTCTGTCTGGTGTCTGTCTGGTGTCTGTCTGGTGTCTGTCTGGTGTCTGTCTGGTGTCTGTCTGGTGTTTGTCTGGTGTCTGTCTGGTGTCTGTCTGGTGTCTGTCTGGTGTCTGTCTGGTGTCTGTCTGGTGTCTGTCTGGTGTCTGTCTGGTGTCTGTCTGGTGTTTGTCTGGTGTCTGTCTGGTGTCTGTCTGGTGTCTGTCTGGTGTCTGTCTGGTGTCTGTCTGGTGTTTGTCTGGTGTTTGTCTGGTGTCTGTCTGGTGTCTGTCTGGTGTCTGTCTGGTGTCTGTCTGGTGTCTGTCTGGTGTTTGTCTGGTGTCTGTCTGGTGTCTGTCTGGTGTCTGTCTGGTGTCTGTCTGGTGTTTGTCTGGTGTTTGTCTGGTGTCTGTCTGGTGTCTGTCTGGTGTCTGTCTGGTGTCTGTCTGGTGTCTGTCTGGTGTCTGTCTGGTGTCTGTCTGGTGTTTGTCTGGTGTCTGTCTGGTGTCTGTCTGGTGTCTGTCTGGTGTTTGTCTGGTGTCTGTCTGGTGTCTGTCTGGTGTTTGT
>NC_137682.1:205000-207500 GCF_963989245.1 Nansenia antarctica | reverse complement strand
GAACGCTTAAACTGGTATGAACGCTTAAACTGGTATGAACTCTTAAACTGGTATGAACGCTTAAAGTGGTATGAACTCTTAAACTGGTATGAACGCTTAAACTGGTATGAACACGTAAACTGGTATGAACGCTTAAACTGGTATGAACTCGTAAACTGGTATGAACGCTTAAACTGGTACGAACGCTTAAACTGGTATGAACTCTTAAACTGGTATGAACGCTTAAACTGGTATGAACTCTTAAACTGGTATGAACGCTTAAACTGGTATGAACGCTTAAACTGGTATGAACGCTTAAACTGGTATGAACGCTTAAACTGGTATGAACGCTTAAACTGGTATGAACTCTTAAACTGGTATGAACGCTTAAACTGGTATGAACGCTTAAACTGGTATGAACGCTTAAACTGGTATGAACGCTTAAACTGGTATGAACTCTTAAACTGGTATGAACTCTTAAACTGGTATGAACGCTTAAACTGGTATGAACGCTTAAACTGGTATGAACTCTTAAACTGGTATGAACGCTTAAACTGGTATGAACGCGCGCTGGTTCGCCAGAAAGCACCAAGGTTCTGAGACTCCAGAACGGGAACCGGGAACCAGCACAGAGCCTTGCCGGTATTTAAGGCCTAATGTGAGTCATATTAATTAATTACACTGAGTCTAACAGTTTTAGAGTCACTATTGTGATTGGGTTCATCAAAGTGATTCAGCTCATCATTCTTACTGTGAATCAGAATGTCGTCGTCATCTTATTACTATGACTTGAGTTGTTCGCCTTTGGTTCAGTCTATTCCTGTTCTGTTTCAGTTCATGATTAACCACTGTGCTGTTCTTAGAACCACTACAAAGCACCTCCTAAACAAATAGAAATGTGCTCACGCTATGCACACACACATGCACACACGCACGCACGCACAGACGCACGCACACACACACACAGACAGACACAGGCACAGACACACACGCACGCACGCACAGACGCACGCACACACACACACAGACAGACACAGGCACAGACACACACGCACGCACGCACAGACGCACGCACACACACACACACAGACGCACGCACACACACACACACACACACACAGACAGACACAGGCACAGACACGCACGCACGCACGCACACACACAGACACACACACACACACACACACACACACCTGACCTTCTGGGTTTGGCCAGGTCGGAGGATATAAAGGATATCTGGCACAGGCAAATGCCCTGGCTGGATTTGGGGCATCTGAAAGCTCAGTGGCAAACTGGGGGTGATGAGGACGGTGAAACCCACATCCAGGTGACATTGAGAAGCAGCCAGTTAGAGGACATCCAGGTGACATTGAGAAGCAGCCAGTTAGAGGACATTCTTACTAAGATGAAATAGGGAGCATGCATTGCTTCTCTGAAATAGAGGGAGTCTCCCTTTTTCATGGTGTCTTTTTTATTAAACTAGTAGTGGGACTTGCGATGGCAACTCTAATGTTCACATATTTTATTCCAGTAGAGTTACAGTAGTGTATTGTATTGGAGTTTTGAGCTGTTGTTGATATGTGGTGCTGAATGATAAGTGTCCACTTTTTCATTGTTAAATAGTTGTGTAGTCATGGCCACAATTACCAGTACATCCTAATACAGTGATTAGAGTGCTGGTAGTGGATTATGTAAATACATGCAAATCAATCAGATTGATATGCATAACAGAGTCTGTGTTCTTACTTAAAGGCCGAACGACACAACTGAAGATGAGCGTTGATAATAATGCTGCTGTACTGCAGGGAACACTGATGGAGGGACAAATCGGAGGACGATTTTGGAGGACACATTTTGGGAATATATTTGGTTACTTTCTTGCCTGAAAACATTAAAACTTCATAAAATGACATGTCAGGAAGGCCTCAAAGATCTCCAGGGACCCGACCCACCCTGGGCACGTACACTTTACCAGGCTGCCCTCGAAAAGGAGGTTCAGGACCCTGGCCGCTAAGACAAACAGACTGAAGAACTGCTTCTACCACAGGGCCGTCCAGGCCCTGAACACAGCAAAGACCTAGGTTCTGGGCCCTGGACAGTCTGGACGGATTGTATGGCAGCTGCTGGACTGAAAAAATCAGGTGTAGTGCTGAGGCACAAACATGTACATTTTCAAGCCTGCAAACTGTGACACTTTAAATAACGTGAAAAAAATACTATTGTGCAATATGACAACCCTAGTCGACTATCTGTACAGTATAGTATAGTGGATAGTGTACATAGCCTTTATTTATGTAAACCAGCTCCTTCCCTTCTTGTGATTTTTTTTTAAAGTGTTTTTTTTCTTTCCTAAACACCAGGGGAGCCACCCCTCCTAAATTTCGTTGTTTGGTACCTGTACTGTAGCAATGACAATAAAGTCCATTCATTCATTCATTCATTCATTCATAATACTTGCAAAGCCAAAATTACAGCTTTTAGCCAATGGAGGTTTAAAATGGAGAATTTAAAATCCCCGCTG
>NC_137682.1:197500-200000 GCF_963989245.1 Nansenia antarctica | reverse complement strand
TGTGTTGGTCTCTCTCCTCCCCTCTCTCTCTGTGTTGGTCTCTCTCCTCCCCTCTCTCTCTGTGTTGGTCTCTCTCCTCCCCCCTCTCTCTGTGTTGGTCTCTCTCCTCCCCCCCCTCTCTCTGTGTTGGTCTCTCTCCTCCCCCCTCTCTCTGTGTTGGTCTCTCTCCTCCCCCCTCTCTCTGTGTTGGTCTCTCTCCTCCCCCCCTCTCTCTCTGTGTTGGTCTCTCTCCTCCCCCCTCTCTCTGTGTTGGTCTCTCTCCTCCTCCCCCTCTCTCTCTGTGTTGGTCTCTCTCCTCCCCCCTCTCTCTGTGTTGGTCTCTCTCCTCCCCCCTCTCTCTCTGTGTTGGTCTCTCTCCTCCCCCCTCTCTCTGTGTTGGTCTCTCTCCTCCCCCCTCTCTCTCTGTGTTGGTCTCTCTCCTCCCCCCTCTCTCTGTGTTGGTCTCTCTCCTCCCCCCTCTCTCTCTGTGTTGGTCTCTCTCCTCCCCCCTCTCTCTGTGTTGGTCTCTCTCCTCCCCCCTCTCTCTGTGTTGGTCTCTCTCCTCCCCCCTCTCTCTGTGTCTCTCTCCTCCCCCCTCTCTCTCTCTGTGTTGGTCTCTCTCCTCCCCCCTCTCTCTCTCTGTGTTGGTCTCTCTCCTCCTCCCCCTCTCTCTCTGTGTTGGTCTCTCTCCTCCCCCCTCTCTCTGTGTTGGTCTCTCTCCTCCCCCCTCTCTCTCTGTGTTGGTCTCTCTCCTCCCCCCTCTCTCTGTGTTGGTCTCTCTCCTCCCCCCTCTCTCTCTGTGTTGGTCTCTCTCCTCCCCCCTCTCTCTGTGTTGGTCTCTCTCCTCCCCCCTCTCTCTGTGTTGGTCTCTCTCCTCCCCCCTCTCTCTCTGTGTTGGTCTCTCTCCTCCCCCCTCTCTCTCTGTGTTGGTCTCTCTCCTCCCCTCTCTCTCTCTGTGTTGGTCTCTCTCCTCCCCCCTCTCTCTCTGTGTTGGTCTCTCTCCTCCCCCCTCTCTCTGTGTTGGTCTCTCTCCTCCCCCCTCTCTCTGTGTTGGTCTCTCTCCTCCCCCTCTCTCTGTGTTGGTCTCTCTCCTCCCCCCCCTCTCTCTCTGTGTTGGTCTCTCTCCTCCCCTCTCTCTCTCTGTGTTGGTCTCTCTCCTCCCCCCTCCCTCTCTCTGTGTTGGTCTCTCTCCTCCCCCCTCTCTCTCTCTGTGTTGGTCTCTCTCCTCCCCCCTCTCTCTCTGTGTTGGTCTCTCTCCTCCCCCCTCTCTCTGTGTTGGTCTCTCTCCTCCCCCCTCTCTCTCTGTGTTGGTCTCTCTCCTCCCCCTCTCTCTCTGCGTTGGTCTCTCTCCTCCCCCCTCTCTCTCTCTGTGTTGGTCTCCCCCCTCCCCCCTCTCTCTCTCTGTGTTGGTCTCTCTCCTCCCCCCTCTCTCTCTGTGTTGGTCTCTCTCCTCCCCCCTCTCTCTCTGTGTTGGTCTCTCTCCTCCCCCCTCTCTCTGTGTTGGTCTCTCTCCTCCCCCCTCTCTCTCTGTGTTGGTCTCTCTCCTCCCCCCTCTCTCTCTGTGTTGGTCTCTCTCCTCCCCTCTCTCTCTCTGTGTTGGTCTCTCTCCTCCCCCCTCTCTCTCTGTGTTGGTCTCTCTCCTCCCCTCTCTCTCTCTGTGTTGGTCTCTCTCCTCCCCCCTCTCTCTCTGTGTTGGTCTCTCTCCTCCCCCCTCTCTCTGTGTTGGTCTCTCTCCTCCCCCCTCTCTCTGTGTTGGTCTCTCTCCTCCCCCTCTCTCTGTGTTGGTCTCTCTCCTCCCCCCCCTCTCTCTCTGTGTTGGTCTCTCTCCTCCCCTCTCTCTCTCTGTGTTGGTCTCTCTCCTCCCCCCTCCCTCTCTCTGTGTTGGTCTCTCTCCTCCCCCCTCTCTCTCTCTGTGTTGGTCTCTCTCCTCCCCCCTCTCTCTCTGTGTTGGTCTCTCTCCTCCCCCCTCTCTCTGTGTTGGTCTCTCTCCTCCCCCCTCTCTCTCTGTGTTGGTCTCTCTCCTCCCCCTCTCTCTCTGCGTTGGTCTCTCTCCTCCCCCCTCTCTCTCTCTGTGTTGGTCTCCCCCCTCCCCCCTCTCTCTCTCTGTGTTGGTCTCTCTCCTCCCCCCTCTCTCTCTCTGTGTTGGTCTCTCTCCTCCCCCCTCTCTCTCTGTGTTGGTCTCTCTCCTCCCCTCTCTCTCTGTGTTGGTCTCTCTCCTCCCCCCTCTCTCTCTGTGTTGGTCTCTCTCCTCCCCCCTCTCTCTCTGTGTTGGTCTCTCTCCTCCCCCCTCTCTCTCTCTGTGTTGGTCTCTCTCCTCCCCCCTCTCTCTCTGTGTTGGTCTCTCTCCTCCCCCCTCTCTCTCTGTGTTGGTCTCTCTCCTCCCCCCTCTCTCTCTGTGTTGGTCTCTCTCCTCCCCCCTCTCTCTGTGTTGGTCTCTCTCCTCCCCCCTCTCTCTCTCTGTGTTGGTCTCTCTCCTCCCCCCTCCCTCTCTCTGTGTTGGTCTCTCTCCTCCCCCCTCTCT
>NC_137682.1:187500-192500 GCF_963989245.1 Nansenia antarctica | reverse complement strand
TGGTAGACTGGTACATGTAACCAGCCAGAGGCGTGAGAAAGCTGTTCATCATTCAGGAAGCACATCCACTCACATTATGCAGTTAGTCAGGATTCTCTCAACGGTGCACCGGTAGGGAGACAGCAGGGCTTTATTCAGTCTCCTCAGGAAGTATAGATGCTGCAGTGCCTTTTTGACCAGGGTGGAGTTGAGGGTCAAAGAGAGGTCCACTGAGATGTGGACACCCAGGAACTTGAAGCTCCCATTGATGAAGATGGGGGTGTGTTCGCAGCATCTGGTTTTCCTTTAATCCACAATGAGTTCCTCTGTCTTCTTGGTGTTGAGGGCCAGGTTGTTGTCAGCCCACCCCCCCGCCAGATGCTGGACCTCCTCCCTGTACCAGGCCTAACCACCAGGGTGTCATGTGTACCAGGCCTAACCACCAGGGTGTCATGTGTACCAGGCCTAACCACCAGGGTGTCATGTGTACCAGGCCTAACCACCAGGGTGTCATGTGTACCAGGCCTAACCACCAGGGTGTCATGTGTACCAGGCCTAACCACCAGGGTGTCATGTGTACCAGGCCTAACCACCAGGGTGTCATGTGTACCAGGCCTAACCACCAGGGTGTCATGTGCGAACTTGATGATGGTATTGGAGCCATGCACAGGTATGCAGTCGTAGGTGAAGAGGGAGTAGAGGAGAGGGTTCTGCACACAGCCCTGTGGAACAGGGTTCAGGGTGGAGGAGGTGTGGTTGTCAAGCTTAACAAACTGGGATCTGTTGGTCAGGACCAGCAGCCTTGTGTAAATTCACCTTCTTCAATGCACAGCACAGTTCGACATATTTGTGTTCTACATTAAGGCAATTGTTGTTCTTGTTGTAACCTGCTTGATTCTGAATATTTTAGATTAATTTCATTTAAATTCATAGTAAGCAATCATATTTTCTGTTACAGGCACAGTTCTACCAAAAAATGTAAATAAATTAAACTGTCCATGTTTCTGCTGAGTGAAATTCTTACTTATGAAATTAATGTTGGATTTAACTTTTAATTCGATGACAAAGGATACTGTTTTGATGCACTGATTTGCTTTTATGATATTCTAAGATGTGAGAGTTAATAACTACCTTAACCCTAACCCTGTGAATGTGAGAATAGAAATAGAGGTTCAGATATGAGGGGTATGTATACTCACCCATGCAATATTACAATAGTTTAAATAAGGATATATCAGGCTATAGTAAAGGGATACAATAGATGATTGGTTTAAACATGGTTGGATTCTCCTTATGATGCCAAAGGATGTTCTCTCCAACTTAGTTTATTGTCTATTAGTACCCATAGCAGCCAAGAGATCCTTCAGTCTCACCATTCTAACCCTAACCCACATCACACCTAACCCTTAACCCTTAACCCTTAACCCTAACCCTAACCCACATCACACCTAACCCTTAACCCTTAACCCTTAACCCTTAACCCTAACCCTAACCCACAACACACCTAACCCTTAACCCTTAACCCTTAACCTAACCCTAACCCACATCACACCTAACCCTTAACCCTTAACATTAACCCTAACCCACATCACACCTGACCCTTAACCCTTAACCCTTAACCTTAACCCTTAACCCTAACCCTAACCCTAACCCTTAACCCTTAACCCTAACCCACATCACACCTAACCCTTAACCCTTAACCCTTAACCCTTAACCTTAACCTTAACCTTAACCTTAACCCTAACCCACATCACACCTAACCCTTAACCCTTAACCCTTAACCTTAACCTTAACCTTAACCCTAACCCACATCACACCTAACCCTTAACCCTTAACCCTTAACCCTTAACCCTTAACCTTAACCTTAACCTTAACCCTAACCCACATCACACCTAACCCTTAACCCTTAACCCTTAACCCTTAACCTTAACCTTAACCTTAACCCTAACCCACATCACACCTAACCCTTAACCCTTAACCCTTAACCTTAACCCTAACCCACATCACACCTAACCCTTAACCTTAACCCTAACCCACATCACACCTAACCCTTAACTAGGGGTGGGCATCAATGATCGACGATCGATAATTGATCGATAAGGATCTTGGTCGATCACAAAATATTTTGCTCGATAATCTTTTTTTTTTTATTTTTTTATAATAATAAGCATGGAAATTAGTTTGTCCACGTGTCACCAGATTGCGTTCGTCTCTCACCCCTGAACATGTTAACATGATCATCTTTCTGAACAAGAACCAGTAGGCCTGCCGCCTACAGTCTCTCGCTGGAGTTTAAATTTAAGTTAAGCTGGACGCTCTTAAGGACACTAACGTTTTCAGTCATCCTCCTATTTGTGAGTAACTGTTTTTTTACTGCTCCTATGGTGAGTTACTTATTTTCTATATTTTTATTTATAACGTAAAATGTGTTTTTAAGTTAAACAATTTAAGCTACTCACTGCCTTGTTTACGAGGATTGTTATCTGACTGTAGTGTCTAGTTTGAATGTGAATGAATGAATGTGTGCAATAGCAACACAAATCAAGTTTTTTCCCCAAGGGAAAAAAAACTACTTTTTTTTCATCACAGCAACATGGCTTCCTCCCCACACATCATTTTACAATCATTCTTTCTTTCTTTCTTTCTTTCTTTCTTTCTCTCTCTCTCTCTCTCTCTCTCTCTCTCTCTGAATGTTAATATATTCTATTTAGCAGACACTTTTATTCAAGCGACTTAGAACACATTGAGTATATATATATATATGAACACGTATCATTGATATTGTCCCTGCGGGAAAGAGAACAAACACTGTTAGAGACATGTAGGTGTATAAGCCGGTTTGGATCACTTCTGTTTAAAGCTTTTTGTCTTATTCTAAAGGAGACATATAATAATAATAATAATAATCATAATCATAATCATAATCATAATAATAATAATAATATTAATAATAATAATAATTAGACATATGACATTAAAAACAGCGGGGCGGTGTTACCAAAGATAATTTTTAAAAAGAGACGATCAATTCCGGCGCACATACTGTATCACGATGATGAGTGCCTGCCATTGTTCACATCCTTACTTACTCCAAATATCTTTGGTAAAAGTTGCTGTGACTTCCTGGTATGACAGCATATCCCAGAGTCAAACCTGGCAGACCTCATTCAAATAACAACAACAACGTAGGTTTACGCAATAAATGAAATGAGATATGTGGTAAATTCAACCTCAGCATGTATGAAAGCAAAACGCTTGAGACACTGAAGAAACCTGCAGCAGAATGGTGGTGTACCTTTACCAGAAGACACAGGACATCAACAGGGCTGGAGGATAGAAGACACAGGACATCAACAGGGCTGGAGGATAGAAGACACAGGACATCATCAGGACATCAACAGGACATCAACAGGACATCAACAGGGCCAATATCACTGGACATCCAGGAGATGGAGGACAACATGACAGCCATGGAAGCAAGGCTGCAGGATACAGAAGAAGTGGTAAAGATCAGGTATTCTGCACAGGATCAATGATTAGTCAAATGTTTATCAAAGTGGTCAATGATGATCTAATAGTCATCATAATATGCATGAATGCTCTTCTTTTCTAGATATGGACCTGAAACTGGAACACTTCCAGACTCTTAAAGACTTATGATATGTACATAATGATGTTGTGTTATTGTTTGTCATTATGTTATCACACGATAGTTGCCTAGTTCTCAACAGAGAGAGAATTAGGCAAGTTTTGGGTGTTTTGTTTCTGTAATACAATATGGATTAGGTTTGATACAGTAGTTCTTACAATAACTTCCTTTAATATTGTAGCAAAAGGCAGAGTAGAGCAGCCGTGCTAGCTACAACACCAAGCGGGTTAACTCCCTTTCCAGAGATTCTAACAGGCTTGAACAGGCTTGTTACATCATATCCTTATATCATTACATCCTTATATAATTACATCCTTATATCACTCCAGATCAAGCTGAGGGATGCAGAGAGCCAGGGTTAGGGTTAGGGGCCAGGGTTAGGGCCAAGCTGAGGGATGCAGAGAGCCAGGGTTAGGGGCCAGGGTTAGGGGTTAGGGCCAGATGGAACAGCTGGAGAAGGACAGAGAGCCAGGGTTAGGGGCCAGGGTCAGAGCCAGGGTTAGGGGCCAGGGTCAGAGCCAGGGTTAGGGGTCAGGGGTCAGATGGAACAGCTGGAGAAGGACAGAGGGCCAGGGTCAGGGTCAGGGGTCAGGGGTCAGGGTCAGATAGAACAGATGGAGAAGGACAATGGTGAAGCAAGGTGCAATCTTGGCACTCAGAATACATTTTTTTACAACAGCATGTTTGGATACTGGATTCTGATTGGCTGGATTCTGATTGGCTGCAACAGTGGTAAATATCCCAGCAGCCTTCAGTTCAGATCCAGTATCAATGCGCCTCCCAATCAATCTGATTAAGAACACCTGTGCTGACCTACAATGCAATCGTTGATCTTGTTTATGGGACTATATCCTGTGGCGGCAGGATATATGTATTCTGAATAATGACTGTAAATAAATGAATGTAATGTTAAACCTGTGTATTCATTTGTTATATTATGTGGTGGCTGTTTAGCAATTTACCATTCGAGGGCGGGGGGGGGGGGCTTCGCCTCGTGCCACAACCCTGTACCAGTGGTAAATGAGTCCACAACCCCCTTCCTCTCATGGTCAATTGCTTCCATATGATGTATGTAACCAGTAGATGCAACAGTGAACCTAGAAACCCTGACATCCTTACTAACACTATTGGAGCAAGGAATGCATTGTAAGTAGAATCCTTACGCAATTTAGTTTGTCTCTCTGCTGTCCTGTATCCCAGTCTGAAGATGACCTGTCTGTCTCTCTGCTGTCCTGAGAATGACCTGTCTGTCTCTCTGCTGTCCTGTCTCTCTGCTGTCCCGTGTCTCTGCTGTCCTGTATCTCTGCTGATGACCTGTCTGTCTCTCTGCTGTCCTGTATCTCTGCTGGTGACCTGTCTGTCTCTCTGCTGT
>NC_137682.1:135000-182500 GCF_963989245.1 Nansenia antarctica | reverse complement strand
AACATGAAAAGTAATTAGAGTGTCCTTGAGTTTGAGAAAGGCGCCTTTAAATTAATTATATTATTATTGTGATTACAGTAATAAATGTCCCTCTCGTGGTCTTTGTTTGAAATAGCCAGTTGAATATAAATTCACTCTGGATAATAATAACTTTTTATTTGTATAACTATATGTACTATAGCAGCGCGGACGGACTGGATACCATTTCTTTCTGTATTTCCTCTGGAATACAACAGAACCGTTTCCACATGTCCTGTTCATCCCTCCATCTGCTGTCCCCTCCTCCATCTGCTGTCCCCTCCTCCATCTGGTTCTGTTTCCATCCTGTCCTTCTTTAACTCTGCATGACACCAGGGCTCTGAGGAGGGCAAGGAAGATCATGGCAGACCCCTTCCACCCCGGCCACGGCCTCCTCACCCTGCTTCCCTCTGGAAGAAGGTTGCGGCTGCCTAAGGCACTGAAGGCCCGCCACAGGCTCAGCTTCTACCCCTCAGCCGCCAGAGAGACATTATGCAGACACAGGATCACTCACACAACAGACACACAATGACTCACAGAGAGACATATACAGTGGGGGGCAGAACACCTCTCGCTCAGAAATATTCTTCAGCCTTCTTGCATGCCCGGCATGTTTGAGATCTCTCCACAGATTTTCAATAACATTCAAGTCTGGGGACTGTGATGGCCGTTCCAAAACCTTCATCCGTCTTTCCTGGAGGTACTTCAGGGTTGATTTTGAGGTATGCTTCGGGTCATTGTCTTGCTGGAATACCCAACCTCTCTTCAACTTCAATTTCTGGACTGACCTTTGAACATCAGCCTCTAGAATGTCTTGATAATTGGTGGAATCCATTCTTCCTTCCATCCACACAATATTGCCTGTGTCCCCAGCTGCTACACAACCCCAAAGCATAATGGATCCACCTCAATGCTTAACAGCTGGCAAGGTGTTCTTCTCTACAAATGCTTCACCCTTTTTTCTTCATTCAGAGAATCACTGACACGATCACTTGCATAGAGACAGACACAGGATCACTGACACAACAGACACACAATGACTCACAGAGAGACATATACAGTGGGGGGCAGAACACCTCTCGCTCAGAAATATTCTTCAGCCTTCTTTCATGCCCGGCATGTTTGAGATCCACCTCCATGCTTAACAGTTGGCACAGTGTTCTTCTCTACAAATGCTTCACCCTTTTTTCTCCAAACATACCTTCTTTGGATGTGGCCAAAAACGTTTGGTTCCGTCAGTCCAAAGCACATTGTTCCAATAGGCTTCAGGTTTCTCAAGGTTTTCTTTTGTATACTTCAGACACTTAATTTTGTGTTGAGGTCAAAGGAGTTTTTCTGGCAACTCTGCCATGTAGGTCTTTGTTGTTTAAGGTACACTGCATTGTTGTCCTGTGAACAACTAGACCGGTGTCTGCTGCTCTGTTTTGCAGTGATGTGTGGGTTCTTCTGAGGATTTCACACCAGATCTCGGCCATTCTATCTGAACATTTTCTTGGTCTTCCAGATCTTGCCTTGACTTCAGTTATTCCATTTATTTTCCATTTTCTGATGTTTCTGACAGTGGAAATGGGTAGCTTGAAATGTTGCGAGAGTTTTTTGTAGCCTTCTCCTTGATGGTGGAAGTGAACTATCTTGATTTTGACATCCTTGGACAACTGTTTAGAGGAACCCATGGTTTTTAACACCAGACACAACAGCCTCCTAGAAGGCATGGAGTTACTTCAGAATATATAGTTCAACCCTGGAATTATATTCACCTGACTCATTGAAGCCCTAACGAGTAAATCACCTGGGTCTGGGCCTTAGTAAGTATCTTCTCAAAAAGTAACAAAGAATAATCCAGAAGGATTCCCAAACTTTTGCGCAGGGCCCTTTTCCATTCTTATCATCTAAAAACTGTCATGTGGTGTCATGTTTAACTTTTAGCATTTAGCTTGTAGCATTTAGTGTTCAGGTTTGCCTTCAATGACTGGAGATTAAATGTAACAGACATTTAAACCACAGACAGAAGCTCATGTGTGAACTCAGACCACCACCACCACCATTCAAAACACCAGGGCGCAGTAACGGGTACTCCAACATGGACTTCTTTATTCAAATTCACAAGTACAGTAGAGTCATACCGTATGACAAACTTAACTATGTACAGTAGAGTCATACTGTATACATACTGTATGACAAACTTAAAACATCATCCCAGACAGACACACATGGATTACTGCATTACTGAAGGTCAGATAAGGTAAAAGTTTCTTTAGAATTTCCTGACAAACAAACAAAACTGTTTCTGAGCAATGAAAAAGTGAATACTAAAATAATAGTGACTTGACATTTGTTAACATTGTTGTACCCTTTTTTGCCTTTCTTACAAAATGTGAAATCTTCTGACCCAAGAGACAAATTTCAATGCAGCCTCAGAATATAAAATTGTCATGTCACACTGCCACCTGCTGGTAAGGAGACAGCATTACAACACCACACGCATCTCAGCAATGCCATGTTCCTCCAATAAAACCAGAAACAAACAATCATCATGATACAAAACAAAAATATGGATGATGGGAAAACATATAGAAGAGCAAAATCCAGAAAGCTGAGAGGTTTGGAAGGGTATATCGATGTGTGCATGTGCGTGTGTGTATGTGTGTGTGTGTGTGTGTGTGTGTGTGTGTGTGTGTGTGTGTGTGTACCTACGTACGTGTGCATTAGATATCTACAATATATGGTGTTGAAATATCCATATGAATATGTGTTCAGCAAGAGCAACTGTCCATATGCATGTATGTACTGTATGTTTGGATGTACAGTTCTACACATCATTTGTGTATATGTGTGTGCTCCAATAGGCTTAAGAGTCATCTCCATTGGCGCTATCTCCATCATCTTCTCCTTCCTCTTGTTCTCCCTCCTCCTCTTCATCATCATCATCATCCTCCCGTCCGCGACTTTTCACCTGCCGACAAAATACAATGAAGTATAAATACAGAAACATAATTAAACCCCAACTCAGAATCTGTGTTTCATCTCCTGAGATGATTGTATGTATATATATTAGATGATTTTATTTAACAAAAAACATATTTTATTTTATTTTATATTAATATTATTTCCGTTTTGTTCATAAATCTGATTTTTTTTTCCATGGCTAAAACCCAATATTGCAATTGTAAAGCACCTACAGGCCAGAATCCCTATCCGTTTGTATTGAGGGAGGCCAGGCCTCCCCCAGGAAAGTGGTTTCTCATAGAAGTCAATGTAATGCAATTTTTTTCATGGCAATATGTGATTGGCCAAATCACTGAAAATGGGTGGGCAAGGGAGGCCTGGCCTCACCATGCATTGAGTCCAGGGCTGAAAGATTGACATTTTGTTCGTCCAATCACATTAAGTCATTTTGAGAAATCGCCAGTCACTTCAGTCAAAGAAACACTCGCCATAGTGGCTACAATCAACTTGTCCTTTGCAGGACACGTCTAGAACACCCATCATGGCTATTATCCCTGAAAATAATAGCTCATTTGGCCAAATACTTTTGCTTAAAATTACCTCGGAAGTCGGCGAGATTCTGGCGCGATTTATACATCGAATAGATAGACAACATTTAGGATTTATTGAACAGTTTTATTTTTAATGTAGTCCATTTCGTTTTTCCAAAAATTGGCCTCCTCAATTCTGGAAGTCACCAGCCTCCACTGATATATATATGTATTATCTAGTAATTATCTAGTAACCTAAGCAGTAGGGACCAAAATATCACTGCTCAACATCAGAGTTTATTGGATTCTTTTGAATATCTTTTATTTTTTTCGGAAGGAAAGCATCAGAGGATATCTTGACTATTTTGTGTTAACTTTAAAAACATTTATTTTTTAAAATGCCGGTTAAGAGAGGACGCTGGCGTTGCTTGTTCGCCGCTGCTTCTCCGCCCAAAATCTAGGTGTAATTGCAGCACACAGAGTAGATTGTCCTACAAAGACACTAAGACTTAGATTTAGTCATCTAAAAATGTATTAGACCCCTATACTATTTTTTGTTTATTTTTATTTTTACTACTCGATCTTTTCAGTTTGTAAAGCGTCTTTGAGTGTCTAGAAAAGCACTATATAAGTCTAATGTATTATTATTATTATTATTATTATTATGCATTGACTGGCATGGAGTGGCATTGTGTCTTTGATACTGTTCCTCATTCCATTCCCTCATTACAATGAGCCCATCCTCCAATTTCTACTTCCACCAGCCTCCCCTTTGTGTCTCTCATGCTGCCGTACGTCTTTCCTCCTCAACTGCCTTTAATGTTCATTAACTAGATTTATTTCTGCTGTTCTTCCGTCCTTTCTTGCTCTCCATTACTCTACTCTGTATACTATCTAACCCTACCATCCTCTCTTCCTTTGTATACTATCTAACCCTACCAGCCTCTCTTCCTTTGTATACTATCTAACCCTACCATCCTCTCTTCCTTTGTATACTATCTAACCCTACCAGCCTCTCTTCCTTTGTATACTATCTAACCCTACCAGCCTCTCTTCCTTTGTATACTATCTAACCCTACCAGCCTCTCTTCCTTTGTATACTATCTAACCCTACCATCCTCTCTTCCTTTGTATACTATCTAACCCTACCAGCCTCTCTTCCTTTGTATACTATCTAACCCTACCATCCTCTCTTCCTTTGTATACTATCTAACCCTACCAGCCTCTCTTCCTTTGTATACTATCTAACCCTCTCTTCCTCTCTTCCTCTCCCCTCACCTCGTCCTCCTCCAGCAGATCTTCTCCCTCCTCCTCAGAGTCGTTGAGCTCCTCCCTCTCTCTCTCCCTCTTCAGGCTGTCCTCCTTCTTCCCGCTGCAGTGGAGGGGAGACACCTCCCCCGGCTCCGGCTTGGAACTCTTCATGTCTGGACAGAGAGAGAGAGAGAGAGAGACAGACAGAGAGAGAGAGAGAGAGAGAGAGACAGAGAGAGAGACAGAGAGAGAGAAAGAGAGAGAGAGACAGAGAGAGAGAAAGAGAGAGAGACAGAGAGACAGAGAGAGAGAGAGAGAGACAGAGAGAGAGACAGAGAGAGAGAAAGAGAAAGAGAGACAGAGAGAGACAGAGAGAGAGAGAGAGACATAGAGAGAGAGAGAGAGAGAGAGAAAATGGAAATCGGTAATGGTTCACACAGGAAATGTGGAATATTGCTCAAAATACATCAAGCGCTGATGACAAGTACACTTTCTTCACACGTGTTCATGAAAAGCCTAAATCATGGACAATCTACCCTACTAGACATAGTTATGTGGTTTTTCAACACCCTACCTGACTTCATAGTAAACACTTTTATCTCTGCTCCCTACCTGACTTCTTACTGTGGTCTTTCTCCATGCGATCCAGGCTCTCCAGCAGGTAATCCACCTTGTGTTTGATCTGGGTCAGCTCCTTCTTAATGGTCTGCAGGTCGTCTGTCTTCACTGGGGCGGGAGAGGGCAGAGTCAGGTCATCTGCCTTCACTAGGGTGGGAGAAGGGAGACACAGACAGAATATAGGAGTGGGACACCACATAGAAATACCCTAGATATGTGTATGACTTGACTGTGAATATAGATTTATATTATATGCATAGATGTGGCACAAGCACACGTTTCAGTAAGCTGATTTAATTGGAGTAAGGAGTCTGGTGTGTGTGTGTGTGTGTTTAGGGTTAGGGTTACTACTGACCGGCACGCGAGGTCCTCTGGCTGCTCTTGGAGGAGGAGGAGAAGCTGGTCTTGGTGCGTCTGCTCCCCCCGCCACTCACACTGACCCTCGGGCGCTTGGAGGGGATCACCGCCCGAGAGAGGGGGGGCGGGGGAGGGGGCACGCGGGACTGGTATGAGTACATCCTGAAACAGGAATACACACATACGTGAAATATGTAGGAAAACTAAGACATGACTGTTAATAATAAAACACACAACTGAGCTTGAACCTATAAGCACAGTAGAACAAACTGTCAAAGAGAAGCTCAGCCTACCTGTCATAATAATAACCAGCCTACCTGTCATAATAATAACCAGCCTACCTGTCATAATAATAACCAGCCTACCTGTCATAATAATAACCAGCCTACCTGTCATAGTAATCCCTCTGGAAGTCGTAGTCCAGATCAAACGAGGAACTGAGGAGAGAAGGAGAGAAGTAAAACAAATACTCCTTATTCACAGTCCAGATGTCATATACATATATATAAACACACACACATATACTGTATATATATATATGGGTTCAGTCACCTGTACATGTCCCCTGCAGAGCGTTTCACGGTCTTCGATCTGTGAGGCTTCGGTTCACCTGCCAGATTAATGTCTGAGAGAGAGAAATAGAACATGTTTAGAGCCGGGGAAGGCAAAGGGATGGGGGGGGAGGGGCAGATTTAAATTAACACCTGTCCTCACACAGATTACACTTCTCAAATATAATGAGAACAAGGAAAGGGTGACGGGGTGAGGGAGAGGAATATCTAGAGGATGAGTCCTCCCCTGCATCATCCTCCCATCCTCTCCTCCATCATCCTCCCATCCTCTCCTCCATCATCCTCCCATCCTCCCCTCCATCATCCTCCCATCCTCCCCTCCATCATCCTCCCATCCTCCCCTCCATCAACCTCCCATCCTCCCATCCATCATCGTCCCATCCTCTCCTCCATCATCCTCCCCTCCATAACCAAGTACAGGACCTCACCTAGCACCTGACCCACGATCATCCTCCCGTCCTCCCCTCCCACGGCCGTCCGGGCGTTCCTCTCGTTGGCGAACTGGACGAAGGCGAAGCCCTTGTGGACGGAGCAGCCCACGATCTTGCCGTACTTGCTGAAGATGGCCTCCACGTCGGCCTTGGTGACCAGCAGGGTGTTGAGGTTGCCGATAAAGACCCGCGAGTTAAGGGAGCGCAGGTCAGTCTTATTGGTCACGTTGCTGGCCATCAGGCTGCTGGTGGTGGGAGACCGGCTGGAGAGAGAGGAGGAGTGTAGGGGGGGCGGGGAGAGGGGAGACAGGGAGAGAGAGGAGGAGTGTAGGGGGGGGCGGGGAGAGGGGAGACAGGGAGAGAGAGGAGGAGTGTAGGGGGGGCGGGGAGAGGGGAGACAGGGAGAGAGAGGAGGAGTGTAGGGGGGAGAGGGGAGAGGGGAGACAGGGAGAGAGAGGAGGAGTGTAGGGGGGGGCGGGGAGAGGGGAGACAGGGAGAGAGAGGAGGAGTGTAGGGGGGAGAGGGGAGAGGGGAGACAGGGAGAGAGAGGAGGAGTGTAGGGGGGGGCGGGGAGAGGGGAGACAGAGAGAGAGAGGAGGAGTGTAGGGGGGGGCGGGGAGAGGGGAGACAGGGAGAGAGAGGAGGAGTGTAGGGGGGCGGGGAGAGGGGAGACAGGGAGAGAGAGGAGGAGTGTAGGGGGGGCGGGGAGAGAGAGGAGGAGTGTAGGGGGGGAGAGGGGAGACAGAGAGAGAGAGGAGGAGTGTAGGGGGGGGCGGGGAGAGGGGAGACAGGGAGAGAGAGGAGGAGTGTAGGGGGGGCGGGGAGAGGGGAGACAGGGAGAGAGAGGAGGAGTGTAGGGGGGAGAGGGGAGACAGGGAGAGAGAGGAGGAGTGTAGGGGGGGGGAGAGGGGAGACAGGGAGAGAGAGGAGGAGTGTAGGGGGGGGCGGGGAGAGGGGAGACAGGGAGAGAGAGGAGGAGTGTAGGGGGGAGAGGGGAGAGGGGAGACAGAGAGAGAGAGGAGGAGTGTAGGGGGGGGCGGGGAGAGGGGAGACAGGGAGAGAGAGGAGGAGTGTAGGGGGGGCGGGGAGAGGGGAGACAGGGAGAGAGAGGAGGAGTGTAGGGGGGGCGGGGAGAGGGGAGACAGGGAGAGAGAGGAGGAGTGTAGGGGGCGGGGAGAGGGGAGACAGGGAGAGAGAGGAGGAGTGTAGGGGGGGGCGGGGAGAAGGGAGACAGAGAGAGAGAGGAGGAGTGTAGGGGGGGGCGGGGAGAGGGGAGACAGGGAGACAGAGGAGGAGTGTAGGGGGGGGCGGGGAGAGGGGAGACAGGGAGAGAGAGGAGGAGTGTAGGGGGGGGCGGGGAGAGGGGAGACAGGGAGAGAGAGGAGGAGTGTAGGGGGGGGCGGGGAGAGGGGAGACAGGGAGAGAGAGGAGGAGTGTAGGGGGGGGCGGGGAGAGGGGAGACAGGGAGAGAGAGGAATATGCTGAGTGTGTGTCTAAACCTCTCTACCTGCTTGAGGATGCCTTACAAATCAACACATTAAGAGTGTGTGCTGGTAACTATGGAAACTGTCAAATACTGGGGGTTCACTTTGATATAAGGGATTGAAGGGATTGAGGGAAAGCAAAACAGATTGATCAGAGTAGCGTGTAGTTTATCATGAGTTGGGGTGATGTCTACTCAGTAGATCTATCTGAGGTATGCAACAATGCACTGTATGCTTATCCTGGGTTATGCAGATGTGATGATTATTTACCATAGTGGTTCATCAGCCCCTATTAAAGGCATTTCCGCTCTTAGTTTGTTGATTTTGTACATGGGAGGGTGGAGTGGGTATAGTCGTGTGTAGAGTTCTCTCTCTCTCTCTCTCTCACACACACACACACACACACACACACACAGCTTTCAACCTAATTTCAAGGTTTATAGGGGCCTCTATTTGAGGAGAGCATATTTGAGGGGTACACTTACTCCATACTGTCTGTACCCTGGCCGGTGGAGGTCTGCCTGCCTGTCTGATTCTGTAGGAGAGAAGAGTTATGGTCGTTATTGGTCCCCCTGAGCCTGAGCTCAGCGGTGCATTCTGGGAGTTGTAGTGTCTATGGTCAATAACACCGAGAACTAAATCCTCAAAATGGCAGTGCTGCCATTGACTCAGTGCTGCCCCCAAGAGGTACTTGAGGGAAAAAGTACCTCTGGGAAATGTCGGCTTGTGTGGAGGTAAAAACAGATACAGGATCTCCTGTAGGATGATGAATATCATTATGATGTTATACAATACACATATATATGTATACATATACAATACAAGGCATTTCATGACAGGAGCAAAGGTGCAGATTAATTGCATGTGTCAATAAAAACCAAAAGCTCCTAAGACCTACAGATGCACAAACAATACCACCTACAACTAATATGAGGAGCCTGGCTTGAAAGAGTAGACACAAAACATGTGTGGATAGAAGTATTGGTACACAAAGAAATTAGCATGTTATAATGTATGAGGTTGTGTGACTGGCAGGGTTGCCAGATGGGGCGGGGTTCCGCCGAATGGGCTACTGGATTTAGCGGTTATAGACTGGTTAGAATGTAAATTGTCAATCCCATCTGGCAACCCTGGTGACTGGTCAGGCTACTGTCTTTGGTTAAGTACTGTGACTGGACTATAGCCTAACCCTAACCCTAACCCGACACGTGAGGTCTAAAAGCCTGTTATATGTACTGTGTGATGACACCTGTCCAGAGTGTGTACAGCCTTATAAAACCAGCCCAATATCGCAAGCTCACATTCTGCTTGAGCAGACTAGAGCAGCGTTTCTCAACCTTTTTTCAGTCACGGCCTCACCTTCAAAAGTCGATAAAATCTCAAAGCACCCCAGTCTAAAATATAGCTATTCAAAAACGACACTGCATCACCCAGACAGCCCCATACACACACACACACACACACACACACACACACGCACACACACACACACACGCACACACTCACACTCAGCGGCTATTGATACAAATAAAAGTTGTATTATTATTATTGAGAGAGAGAGGAGGTGTGCATCAAAGGCATCAGGCACGTAACCGTGCTGTATAAACATGACACAGTGAATTTATGGAACACATTAATTTTCATATTCTCACATTTGATTGGAAACACCTATCCAGTCCATTCAACGTAAACACCGGGGATGCAGAGTTATTAAGTCAGAAAATGCGTCTCTCTCTCCCGCTGCGCGCATTACCTTGTCTGGATATATTAAATTAATTGCATGAAAACGAAACCGTGCTGCGTTATTTCCCCAACTTTCCAACCCTGCTGAGCTTCCCAAGTCGGACGAGAGAATAATGTCACCGAACAACCATATAGAACATATATATATATATATATATATATATATACATACAGAACAACCACCTCCACACGCTGCCCTGCCCGATCGGACCATTTTACATGTCATTGATTCGCCTTCCAATTGTCCAGTCAGACAGCGGGACCTTTGCTACCTCTTGTGCAGCTTGTGGGCCTAGCATGTGATTAACTATTGCTGTGCATGCTGGCCTAGCATGTGATTAACTATTGCTGTGCATGCTGGCCTAGCATGTTATCAGGGCTGCCAAGTTTCACCAAAAGTTTGGAGTGAGATTTTTTGGCGGTGGAGCGACCCAAAACTGTACTAAACCAGCACAAGAAATGAAAATAATTAACATTTTATAAAACAAGACAAAAATTCAGACAATATATCATATTTATGAAATCTTAATGAACAAATGCAGTAGCCTACAGACTCTAAAAGAAAATTGGGCCCCATCAACAGGACTCAGCCCCTTGGTCAGCAGCAGAAAGACCCTTGGTCGTCATCTTATATACAGTGCATTGCTCATAGATGGCTATCATGTTATACAGTACATACCAGGGTTTTTCCTGGGTCAGAATGAGGGCTTGGTGGTTGATCTTGTGCGCGCGTAGCGCGGCCACATTTTTTTTGAGGGACCCCCAATTGTTGTATTGTAAATTGCAATTACTATTTATTATTACTATTGTAGGAGCCAGATATGGTCCTGTGATACGTGTTGTAATTCACTGTGTGGGCATGGGGTGGCGCTGTCACAATACCTGAGGCAGGTATATAAGGTAGCACATTTGTCGTTGTTGTCGTCAGGTGTTGACCCCGGAAGGGCAAATAGGTTTGACCGCAAGGGCGCTAAGTTTGTTATTGTTATTGTTTGTACCAGTGATTAAGCCATTGATGGCACATAGTAACACAATAAATGTTTATTATGCAGCAAACCAACGACTACGGATCTTATATAACCAACAGCAACAGATCAAACTAGGACGCACGGAGCGTCAACCGGACAATCCGTCGGGTTAGCATCTCAGTAGCAAGTAGTAGACTATGCTCCTTTAACAATTATTATTAATGTACCTGGTTATGTTACAGTAGAGAAACAAATGCATTTAGTAAAGACTTACGCCATATTGGTGCAACCCAGTCCAGTAGGCTACCAGATACGATGTTGTAATGTATGCACATATTTTGCTACCACGGTTGCCAGACAGAATTGACAATGTCCAGCCCAACCGGTCTAAAAGCTGCCAAATCCACCCGTCCAGTGTGACCAAAAGTAGCCCAATCTGGCAACCCTGCTTGCTACGTTCTTGCAGCTCGCGTGAACACAGGTTCTTCCATCAGCGCTCGCCTGCCGCTTCGACTGCAGACTGAAGTTAACGCGCGTGCAGAAAGACGCCACGAAACTCATGTCCGGTAAAAACAAATTGTTATTTCTCGCCGTGAGAAATAGAGATGCGGCGTGAGAGCGTGAGAACTGGTTGAAATGCGTGTGTCTCACGGTGATTGCGTGAGACTTGGCAGCCCTGAATGTGATTAACTATTACTGTGCATGCTGGCCTAGCATGTGATTAACTATTGCTGTGCATGCTGGCCTAGCATGTGATTAACTATGACTGTGCATGCTGGCCTAGCATGTGATTAACTATTACTGTGCATGCTGGCCTAGCATGTGATTAACTATTACTGTGCATGCTGGCCTAGCATGTGATTAACTATTACTGTGCATGCTGGCAATATAACGGGCTCGGCTATAGTGTGTGGCTTCTTCGCCTTAGCAACAATTTGGGCTACGAGGTAACTAGCCTCCAATGCTTTATCAGAAACTTAACTAGCCTCCAATGCTTTATCAGAAACTTAGCTAGCCTCCAATGCTTTATCATAAACTTAGCTAGCCTCCCATGCTTTATCAGAAACTTAACTAGCCTCCCATGCTTTATCTGAAACTTAACTAGCCTCCCATGCTTTATCAGAAACTTAACTAGCCTCCAATGCTTTATCAGAAACTTAGCTAGCCTCCCATGCTTTATCAGAAACTTAACTAGCCTCCCATGCTTTATCTGAAACTTAACTAGCCTCCAATGCTTTATCAGAAACTTAACTAGCCTCCCATGCTTTATCAGAAACTTAACTAGCCTCCAACGCTTTATCAGAAACGTAACTAGCCTCCCATGCTTTATCAGAAACTTAACTAGCCTCCAACGCTTTATCTGAAACTTTAACTAGCCTCCAATGCTTTATCAGAAACTTAACTAGCCTCCAATGCTTTATCAGAAACTTAACTAGCCTCCAATGCTTTATCAGAAACTTAACTAGCCTCCAATGCTTTATCAGAAACTTAACTAGCCTCCAATGCTTTATCAGAAACTTAACTAGCCTCCAATGCTTTATCAGAAACTTAACTAGCCTCCAATGCTTTATCAGAAACTTAACTAGCCTCCCATGCTTTATCAGAAACTTAACTAGCCTCCAATGCTTTATCAGAAACTCAACTAGCCTCCAACGCTTTATCAGAAACTTAACTAGCCTCCCATGCTTTATCAGAAACTTAACTAGCCTCCAATGCTTTATCAGAAACTTAACTAGCCTCCAACGCTTTATCAGAAACTTAACTAGCCTCCAATGCTTTATCAGAAACTTTGGCGCACTTCATCATCACCTGTTCTGGACGGCTATGGTCCTTGCTGCCAGCTTGTGATGGTTTATGATCTGTGGTCAGGTCGTCATGTTCCATCATGCTGCTTGTTTGCTTGTTGTTCATTGTTGCTCTCGAAAATGTCGAAATGTCTTTGCGCGGGAAAAGAAAAAACAATGCAGGCTGCAGTGCAGACACACTGATATGGAGCTATTTTAGTGCCATCAGAAATTGAATTGTATTTGACAGATTTAATTGAATATGAGCACAAATTGAATTGTATTTAGAGAACTGAATTGTATTTTGAGAAAAAACGAATTGTATTTAGAGAAACTGAATGAAAATAATGAAAACTGAATTGAATACAATTCAATCTGTCGAATACAATTCAGTTTGTGCTCAGATTCAATTCAATCTGTCAAATACAATTCAGATCTGTCAAATACAATTCAATTTCTGATGGCACTAAAATAGCTCCATACGCTGACCTCACGCTGAACCCGGTGTTGACATTGTGACATGGGAAAGGGGCGCGAGACAGATTTTGATGATGTATTGCATTTATTTATTTATATAAATATTTATTTATTTATAGATTTATTCATTCATATGAACGTCAGAATATAGAATTATTTGACGGCACCCCTGAAGACGCCAGGCCACTCCCCCTAACTGTCTAAGCCCCTCCCACATGCCAGTGTGCCGCGGCGCCCCGGTTGAGAAACGCTGGACTAGAGTATGTAGTCATGGATCTCAAAGCCCTATATTGCTTTTTTAATTATTATTATTTCCTCCTTTCTTTATACTGTGTTTATGTATTAAATCCTTCATATTGCTTGGCTTGAATTGAAGGGTGAGGATAGGGTCAGGAAGTTTTCTTTGCAAGTATTTACAATAAGAACAAGTAAAATGGCTACCTTTTATACTCTGTGGTTGTGAGGCTTTGCATGCATTTCTGTGAACTCCTGTTTCATTATTTGAAGTGGATTTATTCCAGCGGCCTGTGTCAGAAGCTCGGCGTGGAGCAGAACGTGTTGAAATGTGGGCTGTAGTAAATCCAGCCAGAAACAGAAGGCATCTTGGCCCACATCCACATCTGATTATACAAGCAGACCTTTCTATCCGCAGGTCACATGGCCCAGGCAGGACACCAGGGGTTTAGGCTCAGGCCTCAGTGAGGTGAAATGTTCAGTATGTTGCAGATAGAAATATCATCTATAGAGTTGACATGACAGACACTCACATTCTGTAACACGGCCACTTGTTACTTAATGCATCTGTCTCTCTACGGTGGCCACACTATAATTGCGAATGACAGGGTCTGATGTCGAGTGTCTAACCAAAACTTAATGCACTCTTCAGTAAGTCATTTGGCAGGGTGGATCACTGGTTCCTGGGTGGCTGCCAGCAGCAACATCAGGAGCTTATTCGGGTCACAGAATAAGAATAATGACAGAATGGTTTGGTCAAAAGATATCGACATGGAAAATAGGCAATTATTACATTATTATTATTATTATTAAAATTAAATTTCAATCTGAAATGTTTAAGGTAGCTTTCCCCCTTCTGAACTACACAACGCAGCTGAAAGACAGATGGGTCATGTGACCAATCACAACGCAGGCTAAAAGACAGATGGGTCATGTGACCAATCAGATTAGAGAAGATGGGTGCAGCTGGGACTATTTGGGCCTGTGTTTAACCCTAACCCTCAGTGTTGTATCCGGGTTAGAGTTAGTGTTAGTTAGTGTTGTATCTGTATCCCGCGACGACATGCACTCATACCTGTCTGACCCTCATATCTGTCTGACTCTCATACCTGTCTGACTCTCATACCTGTCTGACTCTCATACCTGTCTGACCCTCATACCTGTCTGACTCTCATACCTGTCTGACCCTCATACCTGTCTGACTCTCATACCTGTCTGACTCTCATACCTGTCTGACCCTCATACCTGTCTGACTCTCATACCTGCCTGACTCTCATACCTGTCTGACTCTCATACCTGTCTGACTCTCATACCTGTCTGACTCTCATACCTGTCTGACTCTCATACCTGTCTGACTCTCATACCTGTCTGACTCTCATACCTGTCTGACTCTCATACCTGTCTGACTCTCATACCTGTCTGACCCTCATACCTGTCTGACCCTCATACCTGTCTGACTCTCATACCTGTCTGACTCTCATACCTGTCTGACTCTCATACCTGTCTGACCCTCATACCTGTCTGACCCTCATACCTGTCTGACCCTCATACCTGTCTGACTCTCATACCTGTCTGACTCTCATACCTGTCTGACTCTCATACCTGTTCAGGTATATCTGAAGTGTTTAACCCTCACCCTCAGTGTTGTATCTGAAGGTGACTCTAGGGGAGACTCTATCTGAAGGTGACTCTAGGGGAGACTCTATCTGAAGGTGACTCTAGGGGAGACGCCTCCCTTAGTGGAGGACAACTAAACCCAGAGGAGACGTTTGACTTCCCTGTCCTCACTGCATACCGTGTTGTTCTTGCTCTTGTGTTGATTAGGGTTAGGGTTATTGTGTGTATTTTGTATTTTACTCTGCTGATATTCAATGTGTTCTTTAGTCATTTCATTTATATGTACACAGGGTGCATCCAAAAAAGAGATCAGTGTCTTTTGCCTGGATAAATAAAGTCATAACTCTTTCCAAACATATTCTTTGGAGGTATTTTGACAAGGGAGCCACAGTGCATATATTTCATTGTTAGCCTTATTAGGTGCTTGATAGAATGAGCTTATCCTGTATTAATATTGCAGGTTAAACATGTAATACCCCCCACTAACAGCTGAGTCTTTTGGATATTAGTTCTTCTACATATATACATGATATACCCCAATGAATCATCATTAGAAGAGGATTATCACAAGGACGGGGTACAAGAGAGAGATGTTGATGCCACACTCAGCTAGGTGCATCATGTTTAGAGGGTCATTCAAGGCTTTCATTGGTGTATGAGGTGAGGTGTGTGTTTCAGTGTTTCAGTGTTTGTGCTTCAACTGTGAAGGAACTGCCAGGGTAGCACTCATGGGATAGATCTATAGACAGACCATTCTAGATCTCTCATAGATTCATTCTATCTTGCATAGATCTATAGACAGACCATTCTAGATCTCTCATAGATTCATTCTATCTTGCATAGATCTATAGACAGACCATTGCGAGTCACTTGTGCAAACAGTTCCAGGGCCCAGTATTTCAAAATGTTTAATCTGGATTAGAATGATCAGGATTATTTTTTACCATCCAGAATCAGACTGATCTATTGTACTCAGAACCAGCCATATGATCGGATCCTGCACAGGATCATTCTGATGAGTAGGTTAGGGTCTGATCCAGATTAAAAGAAATTCTGGGCTCTGGGCCCAGTCGTTCAAAAAGTTTAATCTGGATCAGAATGATCCCGGTTCTTTTTTGCTTTACATATCTGGCTGATTTTGAGTCGTAGACTAACTAACCCTAACCCTCTAAGAGGGGAAATCAGCCAGTTCGATCTGATCCTGGATCTGAGAAAAGAATCAGGATCATTCTGATCCAGATTAAATGTTTTGCACAACTGGGCCCTGGTGATTAGAGGATGTTGGAAGATTTAACTGATCATTGTGATTCTGTTACGGGTCCCTATGAGCCTCTGAAGAGTTCCTCTTCCCATACTGGGTTAGGGTCATTATGTAGCCTGGGTTAGGGTCATTATGTAGCCTGGGTTAGGGTCATTATGTAGCCTGGGTTAGGGTCATTATGTAGCCTGGGTTAGGGTCATTATGTAGCCTGGGTTAGGGTCATTATGTAGCCTGAGTTAGGGTCATTATGTAGCCTGAGTTAGGGTCATTATGTAGCCTGGGTTAGGGTCATTATGTAGCCTGGTGAACATTCAAACAAGTCAAATCATTCTTAATTAGTTTGTTCATATTTCAACAAATCCTTCTATATCTATAGACAGACCATGTTATTATCTATAGACAGACCATGTTATTATCTATAGACAGACCATGTTATTATCTATAGACAGACCATTGTGAGGTCACAGACCATTGTGAGGTCACTGAGGTGGGATGATGCAGTGAGCAGCTTCAGCTTCCCTTTAAGCAGGATAACCTTGGAAGTTGTCTGACCTCTACTCTGACATCATGGCTGTCACCTCAGCCAGAAAGGTGTGTGTGTGTGTGTGTGTGTGTGTGTGTGTGTGTGTGTGTGTCAAGAGGAGGAGAGCAAGCATCAATGGAATCACATTTAGAGCTCATCACTGAGACAGAGCTCATCACTGACACAGAATGAAGCCTTCCCTATGGGAACCCTAACCCTAACCCTATCCTTTCTTCAATGCAAAACATTGAAGGCGTGGAATGTAATTTAGCTAAGGCCTTATTATTAGCTAATTGCTTTCCATGAGTAGCATTGACTTTTAATCACAAAAACTGGGAATGAGGGTGCTCACTAGGGTGCAAACTAATCTTAACTACAAAAATGAAGAGCAGGCCTGGTGACCTATCACAACACACAGGGAGACTATTGTGTATGCTTTGGATATTGTCATAGGGGGAAAACAGGCTACTTCACAAAGGCAAAAAAGTACAAAATCTACACTGGATCTTTAAAAAATTATGCAAAAGTGGAGGTGGAAAAAAACATGGAGACCAACTTACGATTTGTCGCTGTTCAAAAAAGCTGCTTCAAAAACTATAGAGGGGGAAAACAAAAAAGTTAGATTAGAAAAATAAGGCCTTTAAATGTGATGAGCATAAAAGTAAAGCTTTTTCTGATCAAACTTCACCTCTATGTGGGACTACCAAACTACCTACCCCAACCCTCAAATAAATCAGAATGAACTAAGGGCTAGGGTTAGCCCTAACCCTAACCCTGACCCTAACCCTAACCCTAACACTTATCATTAGAGTTCAGATGGAGGCAACACTCAGTGTTCAGATGGTGCAGAGGCATATAAACTACTCATCCTCTCGCCTCCTTCTCAAGATGCATTGGAGGATTGGGGAGGAACCTCAGACCTTCTCCCTTGGTGGGGGGGGGGGGGGGGGGGCAAGGGAGAGCTGAACCAACCTGGCCTCGTCACACCCACAGCATAGCTGCTATAACAGTGCTGGAAAGGATCACAGGAAAATATCCTGCTGTTGGTTGGGATCGGCCCTGTAGTGTGTAAAGCCCCAAAGAGTTTATGTAGTTTTATTTAGTGATGTTTTGCACTATACAGTTCTATCTGCCACATTCTGAACATTGCGTTCGACTGAATACTCCTGGTCAAGCACTTGCATACGGTTTAATGCTGGTATAAAGGTGTAATGCTGGTATAAAGGTTTAATGCTGGTATAAAGGTTTAATGCTGGGATAAAGGTTTAATGCTGGTATAAAGGTGTAATGCTGATATAAAGGTTTAATGCTGGGATAAAGGTGTAATGCTGGTATAAAGGTGTAATGCTGGGATAAAGGTTTAATGCTGGGATAAAGGCAACAGGTGTATCCATAACGAAGGACTCATTAATGACCTCATCAAAACTAACAATTCTGATTAGAGGATGTGTGAAGTTTTAGCTGATCATTGTGATGTCATCATTGTGATCATTGTGATGTCATCATTGTGATCATTGTGATGTCATCATTGTGATCATTGTGATGTCATCATTGTGATCATTGTGATGTCATCATTGTGATCATTGTGATGTCATCATTGTGATCATTGTGATGTCATCATTGTGATCACCATTGTTATTATGTTCATGTAGAGAAGAGTTCCTCTATTACCCATAATGCATCCTACTGCTGGTGCAACATTAAAACAAGTCAGATCATTCTTAGTTAGTTTGTTCATATTTCAACAAATCATTCAGATTTAGTTAGTGTCCATAAACCAATAATAGGCTGATAGACCTTCTGTCTAGACTGTATATTACGGGTTCAAAAGCAAACAAGTAAGTTATGATTCATATCAGCAGACGTGTCAAAGATGCCATCCCCTTATTCACTTCATCAGCAGTTTAGTCTCAAGTGTGATGTTGCAGTGCACCACTCTACAAACTGTGGATGAAAGACCATATCCTACAATTGACGACTGATATAGATGATCTTATGGCACATTTCCGCCCTGACCTTAAGTCCAAGATGTTTGTGTTCCATCTCAGAGGATGGGCCTAGGAGGTCCTCTCAGAGGATGGGCCTAGGAGGTCCTCTGAGATAAAACACAAACATCTTGGACTTAAGGTCAGGGCGGAAATGTGCCATAACATCAGACACTGACTTGGGGCCAAGCGTATGTTTGGGGACCTCGCAGTTTACTTCTCCCTGCTTGCCCCAAGACCTCAAAACCACCTGGGTGAAGGAAACACAACTGAGAGGGAACCAGTCCTGATGCAAAAGCACCATTAGCGTTTTGAGGCTTTTAAGAAATTGGGCCCTGTCTGTTAACCAATGATCATGAAGGAAATGTGACGAGGGAACGAGGCCATTCGAACTAGGCCAAAACGCCTACATATCAAAGGTGATCGCAATTCATTGTTAATATGTAGGCTACATGTATCTATACTAAACGTAATCTAAAAGAGCATTTCTTTAAATAAAGGCAAATCACCACAAGCAGGAAAGAATGAGTTAGGCTAAGAGGCTTTGTGCAATTAGCTGTAGGCCTATGCACTTGAATAATGTTCAATAAAAACAGGTTATGGATGTATTCAGCAATCTGCAGAATAGTTTAATGATTATCAATATCAGCAAAAAATACAATGAGAAGAATGTCGCACATGGTGTTTATGTTCCTTTACACAAACAGAATGGTATTATATATATATTATTATTATATTTATGTTATATAAAACGCACTTTCATTCTTGATAAAAGAAAAAATCTTGCCTCAAAAATTACGTCATGCTCTCAAGCATTTACTGCAGAACTGCGAACCTCGAATATCACCAAAAACATCTTTAACATTCAACTTTAACTACACAACCCTAACCCTACACAGCTGTGCATGGAACAAAGGTTGAGAATAAAAAGCCTTTTAAAAACGTAATTCCAGATGGAAAAAAGACGAGCTAATAAATCATTTGTCCAGCATAGACTTGGATTGGAACCAATCTTCGACATTTCTTTCCTTAAAAATATGAAAATATGACCACAAACAAACAAACAATCTGCCCTTATGGACCCGTGGAAAAACGTTGAAAAGTCTTAAAGTCTTATTTGGAAAAACAAAGTAAAAATGTCTCTGTGGTTCACAGTTCGGTTACCCAGCAGGTAACACCCAGGCCCGCTGTAGACCCGACCCAGCACCCAGGGCTGCAGCAGCACCCGCATCACAAAATGACCGCCGCTAAGCAGCACAGATCAACCACGGTTAACCAGCCAGGAAAACGCATTAAAAATAAAAACAAAAAGTCCCAAAGATAGTTCAAAGTCAGAAAAAATAAAAATTAGAAAAATGCTCTCGATTCAAAATACTCACCAGGAGCTTAATACTAAAAATGAGTAAAATTCGACGTAGTTTTGAATGTCTTTTGATCCGTTTCCGATAGTGAACCAGTACCTGGAACCAGTTACCACGAAATGGCGTCGAGCGGCACACATTAGAGATGGTCACTCCTTATCCGGAATACTGATCTCTGATTGGACCCTTATCCGAAATACTGATCTCTCATTGGACCTACTCAATACTGATCTCTGATTGGACCTACTCAATACTGATCTCTCATTGGACCTCCTTATCCGGAATACTGATCTCTCATTGGACCTGCTCAACAGAAGATAGCGGCGTTCTCTTCGGGTATTGGTGGACACGACGCTCTTCACACCACGCCCCGCCCATTCACACCACGCCCCGCCTCAGGACAGGCGACTGAACATTCCTTCCCTGAAAAGCATAAAATAGTACGTCCGTCGCGCGCACGCACACACACACGCACGCACGCATCCACGCACACGCACGCACACACACACACACGCACACACGCGCGCGCGCACACACACACACACACACACACACACGCACACACCATTTAAACAATGACGTGCACACAGAATTAGAAAAAACTATGTTTAATTGCATGTTTAGTATCCTTACAAGAGACCAGGTATGATTTGAGAGAATGAATGAGTGTTTCATTTTATACACTGACAGAATTGAATTGAACTGATTTAGTGTCTGATAATCTCTAATGGATAAGATTGATTAGAATAGGGGTTAGTATCTGGAGCATTTTGTGTGCACAAAAAAATATTTTACAGCATGGGTGCAACATGTACAGACTTCAGATGTGATAACAGTATGATAACCACAAGCACAGTAAATACTGCCTAAAAGCCCTGCTATGACAGACAGACACAGGCTGGTCGGCTAGTGGACACATTCATTATGTCATTATGTCACCACTTCAGCTTCCCAGAGAGTGGACCTAAAATAAGCAAAGAAACAACACACTTAAAAAATATGTTGGCATGTTCAATGTAGGTATTTTGCTCATGTGTGTGTGTGTGTGTGTGTGTGTGTGTGTGTGTGTGTGTGTGTGTGTGTGTGTGTGTGCGCGTGTGTGTGTGTGTGTGTGTGTGTGTGTGTGTGTGAGTGCATGTGTGTGCGTGTGTGTATGCATGTATGTGTTCATCTCTATGTTTGTGACAAAGTACCTCTTATATTCTTCTTCTTACTACGGTGGCGTGGAAAGGTAAGATCCAGTCGGAAAGTTGTTTCAGGTGTCCTCAATACTTCCTCTAGTTTGGACTGATCCAAACTCTCCTGAGAAATGAGGACATCTTTATTGGTTGACAGTCGTTATCACAGCAGCAGGCGTTAACTACATACAACATTACATCCACATTTAAATGACACTGTTACTTACCACCAATTAAAAACAGTACATGGTCTTGTGACATTACATACATGTAAAAGCTATTTTCTTCCTGTCTCTGTCTCTGTCTCTGTGTGTCTCTGTCTCTGTCTCTGTCTCTGTGTGTGTCTGTGTGTGTGTCTGTCTGCCTGCCTGCCTGCGTGTCTGTCTGTCTGTCTGTCTGTCTCTCTTTCTCTCTGTCTACCTGAGAGAGTGTCTGGTGATGTTTCTGGTTGGGGGGAGGTGTGCTGCGGCGTTCTCCTTCTTTCTCTCTCCCCCTCTCTCTCTCCCTCTGCTGCAAGATGGAGAGGCGAATGGTCCTGTACTCTAGAGAGAAGTCACTGACCGTCTTGCAGAAATCCTCCGCGTTGGTCTCCCTCACCATTGTGCGAGAGTAACCCAGAAACAGGAGGAATGAGTGGAACCTGCATAGAGAGACAGAGAGAGAGAGAGAGAGAGAGAGAGAGAGAGAGAGAGAGAGACAGAGACTGAGAGAGAGATTTTATACAAATCTTTATAGCGATTTTTATACTGATGCATATCATCGTCTAATAGCAGTGGAGGCTGGTGGTAGAAATCGGAGAATGGTGAACACGTGGTTGATACCATTCCTTATTCCATTCCACCCTCATTCACCTCCACTGGCTCCCGGTCAAGTCCCGCATCATATACAAAATCCTCCTCCTCACCTACAAATCCCTTCACTCCTGCGCCCCCCTGTACCTAACTGACCTCCTCTCCCAACATACCCCTTCCCGGAACCTGCGGTCCACAGACATGGGCCTGCTGTCCACCCCCCGCACCAACCTACGGACCTTTGGGGACAGAGCCTTCAGCGTGGCTGCACCTACCCTCTGGAACTCCCTCCCCATAGTGATCCGCAACGCCCCCACCCTGGACTCCTTCAAATTAGCCCTCAAAACCCATCTGTTCTCCAAGGCATTTGGCCCCTAGTCACTGTTTCTGTTTTGCTTTGTTTGTTTTCTGTTTTGTCTGTCTGACCAGTCCCTTTAGAATTGTAAAGGCAAGGCGAGGCTAGTTTATTTGTATAGCACATTTCATACAACAGGGCATTTCAAAGTGCTTTACATACTGTACATTATTTAAAAATACAGCAAGAGGAGCATAAGAAAATAAAAATTACAATGAATAAAAGCAAATATAAGAAGTAAATAGATAAAACATTTAAAAAGACAATAGTTCATGGATAAAAGACATTGATAGAAGTGTTTGTGGCTAATTATAACTGGTGCAAAACATGAAGGTTTTTAGCTTAGATTTAAATATTTTAAGAGTTTGGGCCTGTTTGATTTCTTCAGGGAGTTTGTTCCAGGAGCATGCAGCAGCGTGACTGAAAGCTGCTGCACCGTGTTTTGTTTTTACTCTTGGAATTATTAGCTGATTAGTCTCAGCTGACCTTAGGGACCTTGCGGGAATATAGGGTGGGAGGAGATCTGATATGTATTTTGGTCCAAGACCATTTTGTGATTTGTATGTAAACCTCTCATTCTTGTTATGTTTTTCAGGTGATAGTAGGCTGATTTAGTTATCGAGTTTATGTGGCTGTTGAACTTTAGATCGGAGTCTAGAATTACACCAAGATTTCTGACCTGTTTTTTACTGTGAAGAGAGAGAGAATCAAGTTTTGCACTGACTTTCTTTTGTCAGTTGCACCGAATACAATTATCTCTGTTTTGTCCTTGTTTAGTTGGAGGAAGTTTTGTGTCATCCAGGCGTTTATTTGCTCAATGCAATTACAGAGATTGTCAATGGGACTATAGTCGTTCGGTGAGAGGGCTATGTAGATTTGAGTGTCATCCGCATAGTTGTGGTAGACAATTTGTTCTTTTTTATGATGTGTCCCAATGGAAGCATGTAGAGATTGAATAGAAGGGGGCCAAGGATTGAACAGAAGGGGGCCAAGGATTGACCCCACATGTCATTTTAATTTGGTCAGATACAAAGTTGCCAATGGAGACATAGTAGCTTCTGTCCTGTAGGTAGGATCTAACCCAGTTTAGGGCAGTGCCCGAAAAAAAAAAAAGCAAAAAAGGATGTAAAGCGTCCTTGGGTTTTATGAAAGGCGCTATAGAAATCAAAGTTAATAATAATAATAATAATACATTTTATTTGTAAAGCACTTTACATAAAGAATCTCAAAGTATTATGATTCAGTCACTACCTGTTGATAACTCGTCGATGGACAGCTCTCAGTACCTTCAGCCGCTCCTCACACTCCTTTAGGAATGTTGGTAACCTCTGGCGGAGGTTAGGGCTAGGGCTAGGGTTAGGGTTAGGGTTAGGGCCCTCCTGCAGCCCACCCTCTCCCCTTCCTCCCATTCTCTTTTTATCCTGCCGCTCCAGCAGGTGCAACTGCTCCCATGATGCTTTGCAAATGACCTCCAACTGGGTGAGGCTGGACTGAACCTGGGTGTAGTCGCACTAGTGGAGAGACAGAGATGCATTGAGAAGACAGGAGAGAGGAGACTGAAGTACACACACACACACACACACACACACACACACACCATCCATCCGTACCTTGCTGGCTCGGGTGACAGCTGTGATGTCAGAGTAGAGGTCAGATGACTGTGGGTAGAGCTGTAGCAGCAGAACACACACATGGTGCAGCACGGGCTGATGAGAGTGTGTGTCTCTGACCTGGGACAGCTTCCCCAAATAACTCAGCTCAAAGCCCCGGGCCTGAGAGTGTGTATGAGTGGGACAGAGAAAGAACGTTTAGCCATGGAAGCCAAGAAGAAATGTTAGAACTGGAGAGAGAGGGGAGTTCATATCGGTAGTACCTTGCATCCGTTGAGAAAGTTACCAATTGCTAGCACTGTGGCTAGGATGCATCTGAAGGTTTGATTGGCTGCAAGCTGTTCCATTGCAAGCTTCAAGTGAAAGAGAGGCTCAGCGATTTCCTGGCCACAAAAATGACATGACAGTAATGGATAAGCAGCAGATACTGTATAACTTGTGTGATGTAAACCGAAGCAACACTAGCAGCATTGCGACAACAGATGATTTGATCATTTTCATGACATATAACCTCTCTGGCCCAAATGCTCTACAGTAAAGTAATGCCATAGTAATGCTCTCACACTCCGAAATACCTCCTATTGACTGACTCTCACCCTTTCTAAGGTGTCATAGTCCAGCGCAAAGGCCCAGAGCTGGAACCTGGACTTCAAGTGTGGGATGTCCCCCAGAGTGAGGAGACAGAGCTCAGCCGGGGCCAGAGGGGAGTGGGGAGACTGGGCCAGGGCCTCCCTGATCAGACACAGCTCCTCCTCGCTGGGAACCAGGGTCTGGAGACGCTGTGTAGAGAGAGAGAGAGAGAGAGAGAGAGAGAGAGAGAGAGAGAAACAGACAGAGAGACGTTGCAGTCAAATTGGTCAATTTGGTTAATGAACGGTCAATTAGTGGTCGAGGTGTAAGTCAGAAGAGTACCTGTACGTCCTCTCTATCCAGCACACTGCTGTCCATGCTGTAGATAGCAGGAGGGAGGAGGTGGGTTGGGGGCAGGCTACTAAGGGCGATGGTAATGATGTTACTGCGCTTCACCCCCAACACTGATACAGAGGGCTGCTTCTGAGAGGGAGAGAGAGAAACAGAGAGAGATAGATAGAGAGTGGGGCGAGGTGTGGATGGCTTATAGCATACTCAATACACTCTTGCACATTTACAAAATAGCAAATTAACTATTGTGGTCTGACCACTGTGATTGAGCCTGATACATGTTATTGGTGGTGGACTTCTTCTACTTCTTCTGATTCTGATTCTGATGCATACATGCCACACACTTACTTGCCATCCCTTCACCAAACTGCAGATGGCGCCGTTGCCTTTGGTCTCAAACAGGAGCTCCAGCCTGTTGGTGTCCAGGTGCACCGGCTCCAGCCCGGCCCAGATGCTCTGCGGCCCGAAGCGGCTGACCCGGGGCAGGGGAGGCAGGCTGTAGAGCTCCCTCCAGTGGAGCTTCAGGGTACGACACCCAGGGGGTCTGCCCACAGGAGAGCCAGGGGGCAGGGGAGGGGCAGAGGGGGGCATAGGAGGTGGGATTGGAGGGGACCGGATACCTCCTGTTTTCTGATTGGTTGAATGTCCTCTGTCTTCATCGAGACTGTCCATTCCCAGGTCCTCCTCGTCCCAAAGGTCGGAGAAGTCCAAGGTGTCGAGGCGCAGACAAGGAGCGGGTTTTAAGAACAAGGCCCAGGATTGGTCAAAGCCCATGGTTAGGGGCGTGTCTTTGTTTGGGTCGGATTGCTTCATTGGTCTGTCAGATTTGTCTTTGTTTCGTGAAATAAATCCTGTACTATCCTTTTCAGCTGTAACCTGACAGATCTAGTTCATAGGAAGGAGCCTGGGTTAGGGTCAGGGTCAGGGTCAGGGTCAGGGTCAGGGTCAGCTTGCATCAGATACAAAAGCCAAAAAATAAAATTTGTTATTGAAAGCTGCTGCTTTGTTTTCAGTCGTATGTCCAGAATGTTTAATACAGCAGATGAACACTTCCTATGTTCCTATGTTCATTCCTTCACCATGCAGGTCTGAGAATCAGAGATCCAATATTAACATTAACAAGACATGAGTCTTAAAAATGTAATCTTCATCCAACTCTCTTTGGACACTGTCCGTCGCTCTCGGGCCACCGTTTGCAATCCAAAGCCATACGACCATGAAGACCACGACCATGAAGACCACGACCATGAAGACCACAACCATGAAGACCATGTGACCATGTAACCATCTAACCCTAATGATATTCAACCACCTTTCCTACTTTCATCACAACCCTGTGGTCATCTTCAGGTCCGATGATGATGTTATCCTGCTTCTTGACTCAAGATGATGTTATCCTGCTTGTGCTGTGGAAAGTTATACAAGCTCAAGTCCCGGGGTTAATCTTTTGAATAGACAAACCTTATATATAATATAAATAATAAATAATATACAGTATATATCTCTATAATAGACACCAACTGGGTCTGTTCTGTCCCATCCCTCTGGGTTCTGGTTCTGTTGTGTCCAAGCGTTCTTATGTACTGACCTGCTTCCACGGCAACTCTCTCTCTCTCTCTCTCTCTCTCTCTCTCTCTCTCTCTCTCTCTCTCTGTCTCTCTCTCTGTCTGTGAGTGGTCTCTCTCTCTGAGCAGTATGTGTATCAGTCTCAGTTTATTTGAGTTTCACCCTTTTCCTTCATTTCCTTATCGAGCCAGCATCTCCTGTTTGTCTATACACAACCCCTCTATCTGCCTCTGTTGATCTCCCCCTCCCTCCTTCTCCCCCTCCCTCCTTCTCCCCCTCCCTCCCTCCTTCTCCCCCTCCCTCCCTCCCTCTCCCGCTCCCTCCCTCCCCCTCTCCCTCCCTCCCTCTCTCAATAATGTCCATAATGATCTCGCTCTCCTTCCTCTTAATTACATCTCTATTCATAAAGCATTAACAGTCTGATATGATGTAAATATAACATCTGTGTGTTTCAGAATCACCACCTGAATGATCTTCATGAAGCTGAGACTATGAAGTCTGAGAGGCCAGTGTCACCTGCAGTGACCATAGATCTTTGGTTGGCTATCACTTATAGGCACAGCTATATCGACCTGTTCTCCTTCTCAATCATTTATCGGGGACACACTGTACAATAACAGAATATGATACTTGGTCTGGGCCAAAATGGAAGAAAAAGAGACACAAATACGTTGATATACAGTATGTAATCATATTATCCACTGTCTTCCCCTCAAACATACAGTAATTAATACAGTTTGTCTTTATATTATTCTTGCGATATGTGAGCAACAGAGTGATGATTGTAATAAAACAAGCTAAATGGTTGTGTTCAGTGTGTGGTTGTGTTCAGTGTGGTCTTGCATGGTTGTGTTCAGTGTGTGGTTGTGTTCAGTGTGGTCTTGCATGGTTGTGTTCAGTGTGGTCTTGCATGGTTGTGTTCAGTGTGGTCTTGCATGGTTGTGTTCAGTGTGGTCTTGCATGGTTGTGTTCAGTGTGGTCTTGCATGGTTGTGTTCAGTGTGGTCTTGCATGGTTGTGTTCAGTGTGGTCTTGCATGGTTGTGTTCAGTGTGGTCTTGCATGGTTGTGTTCAGTGTGGTCTTGCATGGTTGTGTTCAGTGTGGTCTTGCATGGTTGTGTTCAGTGTGGTCTTGCATGGTTGTGTTCAGTGTGGTCTTGCATGGTTGTGTTCAGTGTGGTCTTGCATGGTTGTGTTCAGTGTGGTCTTGCATGGTTGTGTTCAGTGTGGTCTTGCATGGTTGTGTTCAGTGTGGTCTTGCATGGTTGTGTTCAGTGTGGTCTTGCATGGTTGTGTTCAGTGTGGTCTTGCATGCTTGTGTTCAGTGTGGTCTTGCATGCTTGTGTTCAGTGTGGTCTTGCATGCTTGACAGGCATAACGAGGACTCCACCTATAGCTGTTAGTCCTCTCTAAACTATGTCACATTGCAACCCTTGATAAACTACTGTCGGCATACAGGAAGTTGTTTTAGATGATGAATGTATGACATTGATAGTGTGAAGTGAGAAGTAATCTTGTTTGGTCTACAACAAGGGTTAGGGTTAGGGTGTTGGATGCAAGCCTGATGTCAAATGGGAACACAATGTTTAGATTTACAGTCTTCATTCACAGAATCAATATGAATGAACATGAATTAATATGTGGCCCTTTTCCATGAACAGCGGCACAATTGAAACTCTAATGTACATGTAGGGTTAGGGTTAGAGCCTGTCTGTCTGTCTGCCTGTCTGCCTGTCTGTCTGTAGGCCTGTCTGTCTGTCTGTCTGTCTGTAGGCCTGTCTGTCTGTAGGCCTGTCTGTCTGTAGGCCTGTCTGTCTGTCTGTCTGTCTGTCATGTACATGTCGGCCTGTCTGTCTGTCTGTCTGTCATGTACATGTCGGCCTGTCTGTCTGTCTGTCTGTCTGTCTGTCTGTCTGTCTGTCATGTACCATAACTGTCTGTCATGTACCATAACTCATTGTAACTGGACAGATACATTTCAACACTTTTTTATTAACTAATTTTACAATTTAAAAAATAAAAACATAGTTTCAAGTAGTTGCACGGGAGCAGCCTGTGTTCTCTCTAATAGGGTTAGGGTTAATACCTTTGAACACAGCTTTCCCCATGGGAAAAGGAAACTTCAGCCTGGTTTCCTTTGATGAAACTGCCCCTCGGAGGTCGGCGCTCTGTCTCTGAACACGCAGTCTGACTCTGAACACGCAGTCTGACTCCAGAACTGTTTGTTTATTTGTAAGCCTCTGGGACTGTGGCGCTATCTGATCTTGGCAGTAATGATGTATAATCATTCCTAATTAGTTCCGAGGAGATCAACAGCTTTGTGTGGCAGCGGGGTCAAATCTAAGAGCTTAATGTTGAAGTCATTACTTTATTATGGCAATAACGGTGTAGTGAGTGTTTGTTCACTTTTTTTTGTCATAACTTGAATACTGTATGCTATTGAAATAAACCAGAACCTCCCTTGATCAGGGAGAAGCGATCACTGGGTCCTACTAGCGGGCAGCACTGCCACCACCTTTGTATAACTGGTGAGGTCCGGAGACAGAGGTCTGAACACATCACTACGCAACACAGGGTTAGCAAAAACCAATAGGCATCTTTTATTTATTCCCACAGGTAAAATTCATGACATGAGGTAAGGACGGACGCTTCCCGAGCCCACAGCCCTCCCACCAGAGCAGGCTGGACGGACGCTTCCCGAGCCCACAGCCCTCCCACCAGAGCAGGCTGGACGGACGCTTCCCGAGCCCACAGCCCTCCCACCAGAGCAGGCTGGACGGACGCTTCCCGAGCCCACAGCCCTCCCACCAGAGCAGCACCCTAACCCTACTGTCGCCCTCCCACCAGAGCTGCTAGGGACTAAACACTGCAAATCAACACGGTAAAAAGGTAAAGGGCAAATCAAGAAAACGCACCAATAAAGGAACAAAACACCGGCCTGCCACACGATTAAAGAATAACACAGCACAATGGGGCGCTCTGCCCAGGAAAAACACGGCTATCACACAGCCCACCCCAAAATAACCACACTAAGCCCAATTTATACTTCTGCGTCGAATTTGGAACGGTGTACTCATAGCGGCATAATAGCGATTTTTTTGGTTATGCTTGTTGTAAATAAAAGTTCTATGATGCATTGAAATGACATTAAACTAAGATAATAGGATGGTTATCATAATTTTTCAAATCTTTATTAATAAGTAATTACAGAAAAAGTAAATGACATGTCTGTCATGGCGTCCGCATTTTGGCCTACGAGAGAATGGGAATCATGTCGGAATCATGTGCTACCAAGCGGACCAATCACAGTGCTTACGGTCTGCGTAGCACTGCTGCGTAGTTACATTGTTGGAGAGGCTCCGGGCCTGCGCAGGAGTATAAATTGGGCTTGAGGAACAAGGTAGGGCACTCTCACCCCTGCTCTTTGCCCTTGTGATACAACCGTTGGCCTCCACATCATTTGCATGCATCCTCTTACTTCTTTAAATCAACAACCATGCATAATCAGTACTTGGCCATCTTTCAAAGGACCTCTCACCAGATGTAGTTGAACCTCTCGGCTCCTCTCTCCGTACTGTTTCAGACTGCTGGGAGCGGACCAGCTCCATTGAGCCCTGATGTCTTTTCACCTGCTTCAGCCAGTCCTGCCACTGAGCATCAGAGGCCACTGCTGCGTACACATCCCTCACCTGGCATAATGAAAGGTACAATATCAAAATGACTCATATTTTGTACATATACTAATATTTCACATAATTGCCCTAACTCCCCATCACTAAACGTTATTATGAGTGTGTGTGTGTGTGTGTGTGTGTGTGTGTGTGTGTGTGTGTGCGTGCGTGGTGTGTGATATATATGCACTTACCATCTCTGGACTGTCCTTCACAAGAGCAACTGAAAGACCACCTGTGGCTGGAGGGACATCCTGGAGAGGTTTTGCTGGCGAGTGGTAGATGTGGTAGATGTGGTAGATGTGGTAGATGTGGTAGATGTGGTAGCCAGTGTGGATCAGAGGTAGGGAGGGAATCTCTTCACTTGGAACTTTTCGGCGCCTCTGGAGCTCTCTGGAGCTCGTGTACACAGGTTTTAAGGGCTTCACGCAGAAGCTGGACAGAGAACATTATGTATTCAACAGAATCAGTCGATCGGCTCAGACTGTGGGTATAAATGAGCTGTTCTTTTTTTCACTCTTTGTATACAAACCTTTCAGAGAGGAGACATACCTGTAACTCACCATCTGATGCCCCTTTCACATTGGCATGAATACTTGCTTTTGAGGAATGAACTATCCATTTTGAGCGAGTGACACGCTTTTGCAGGTTATCAACTAGGTTTTGCAGTTTGTACTAATAGTTTTGAGAAAAGCACTAACTGTTGTGCAAATGTTAATAGTGATGTGAGAAATGCACCAAAGCGACTGAGAAAAACTGTAAGGAGGCTGATAGGTTCATCACAGATAGATAGATAGATAGATAGATAGATAGATAGATAGGTAGATAGATAGATAGATAGGTAGATAGATAGATAGATAGATAGATAGATAGATAGATAGATAGGTAGATAGATCTATAGATAGATAGGTCCACTCCTCTAAGCGCCCATTCGAATGATTGGTGTAAAGCAACAAAGTGTCGCTCTTTTTCCACTTCAACGATTGGTTGAACCAACAGCCTCTCTTCTCTATCCTCCCACCTGATTGGTTGAACCAACAGCCACTCTTCTCTCTCCTCCCACCTGATTGGTTGTACCAACAGCCTCTCTTCTCTCTCCTCCCACCGTTTTGCGCGCTCCCGTTGCTTGTTTTGGAATTGTATTTATGGCACGGCGCGCTCCCGCCGCAACCCGAATCCGAGCTGTCCCTCGCCTCGCTGACGTCATAGCAGATTACAATGTCAGATATTATAGAGGCTTCAGGCTTTATACCCTGCTTCAGGCTTTATAGTTTATACCCTGCTGTTATTATCTTAGTCATTTTTAATAAAGTATTTCGTATTGGACATTTTGTGTGAAGATGGTGCATTCAAGTTAAGGTACTGTACATCGGAGAGTTAAGTTTATAAATGTGCATGTAGTGCTATGTATTATGTTTTGTGTTACATCATTTTGAGTAAATGAAAACTGAAAACTATTAAATGAAAACGATTTACTATGCGCTAGTATACCCCATGTTGTACGTTTTAGAGACAGAGGGATTATATGATTCACGGTAACACCATCCTGGTAGATGGAGTGATCATGAATGAAAAAGTTGCAACGTAGGAAAAGCTCTCTGCATTACGTAATGCTGCTTTAAGATGCGCCTGATACAGCCTATAGTATATATATATATATATATATATATATACGGGACAGAGATGAAATAGACCCTGAGACACACTGTGAACTACTCAAACAGTCCAGCGCGAACTTGTGTTAAGGCATATAGGATAGCTGATCTAATGTTCTATTACTCCAGTAATAGAAGTTGCCAATGTCCTCTTAATCTTACTAATTGCGTTTATATAACATCCAGGTTTGGGTAAAATAGTACAATATTAGAACAATTTATTACAAACATTTTCCATTCATTTTCTATGGCTACCTTCCGACACACTAATGTACTGTTATCATAATATCGTTTTATTTGTATAGTATAGTATAGTGTATAGTGTACATAGCCTTTATTTATGTAAACCAGCTCTTTTCCCTTCTTTTTTTTTTCTTTTTTTTCCCTAGCACCAGGGGAGCCCCCCCTCCCAAATTTCGTTGTTTGGTACCTGTACTATATCAATGACAATAAAGACCATTCATTCATTCATTCATAATACTATGTGTATGACTACTAGGTAGTGTAATTCATGGCAGTGTCAGTATTGTTACAGTTATTACAGTTTCTTATTACCATGATGGTGGAGGTGAGGATGATGGAATGGAATGGAATGGACTTTATTTGTCATTGCTACAGTACAGGTACCAAACAACGAAATTTAGGAGGATGATGGTAATGATGATGATGAAGGGAAGGGGCCGGAGGTGTTCGTCATGTTTAATCCATCATCATCATCATCATCCTCATCATCACTATCAGCATCATCATTTTTATATAACGGCTCCAACGACATGACTGAGACATCCTGCTGTAATCATTGTGACCCATGCAGGTCTATGTACAGGTCTATGTGAGTGTAATGTATTAACCTATGTCATTGTGACCCATGCAGGTCTATGTGAGGGTTAGGGTCATTGTGACCCAGGTCAGAGAGGGCATGCTGCGGAGGGAGTCTGACTCTCACGGCCTGTTTTCCTCTGGAGAGACATCGGACAATGACTGTGAGGTAATGTAGCACTGTGTGTGTGTGTGTGTGTGTGTGTGTGTGTGTGTGTGTGTGTGTCATTAGTAAGTGAGACATAAGGTCAAGCCTGCTGTATGAGAATGTTTATTTAGTGCTATACTCTAAACACACAGCACTATACAGTTACTTTGTAACACTAGTAATGGACTAATGACTTCCAATAAATCATTATTTACTCTCTCTCTCTCTGTCTCTCTCTCTCTCTCTCTGTCTCTCTGTCTCTCTCTCTCTCTCTCTCTCTCTGTCTCTCTCTCTCTCTGTCTCTCTCTCTCTCTGTCTCTCTCTCTCTGTCTCTGTCTCTCTCTCTCTCTGTCTCTCTCTCTCTCTCTGTCTCTCTCTCTCTCTGTCTCTCTCTCTCTCTCTGTCTCTCTCTGTCTCTCTCTCTCTCTCTGTCTCTCTCTCTCTTCTCTCTCTCTCTCTCTGCTTTCCTCTAAGCAGTTGGGGGCAACTAGTGGTGAGGTTGGCATAGTGTGTTTGTGTGAGACATGTCCTTGCACACTCGACACTGAAGCACACACAGGGTCACAGGTAAGAGGTGCACTGTGCATCACCATTAATGTGAGGAGCTCACACACCCACATGCGTAACTCATTTGAGGGTGAGATCCACATGTGTAACTCATTTGAGGGTGAGATCCACATGCGTAACTCATTTGAGGGTGAGATCCACATGTGTAACTCATTTGAGGGTGAGATCCACATGCGTAACTCATTTGCGTAAATCTTACATTGATGTCAATGGTATATTTGCAAAATGATTCGACTTAAGGGCGTGGACCTCAAGTTACGATTCCCCCCTAAATGACTAGTTTCAATAATCCTGCTGTAATATCTAGTTTATTTCTGAGTGACCCTGAACCTTTCTCTCTCTCCTTCTCTGCCCTTGTAATCCCCCCCATATCCCTCCATTCTCTATCTACTATTAAGGACACACTGAAATGTGAACACTGTGGGAAACACAGGCTGGTGATAACCAGCTACTCAGAGGGATATGGCACTGAGGTAGGTGTGTGTGTGTCTTGATGTGTTTGTAGGAAATCTTGATTATTACAATGGATTGGACAATAGCTTCTACTGGCCAATCTATACAAATATGTAGCACCCACCTGGATGATGCCATCATCTATCACAATGGAATGATGTAGAGTGAATCATGCATAATGCACACAAACACACTTAAGTGATGTTTTCTAATTGCATGAGGGTGGGTTCAACAATGCGTCATTGTGGACTCAGAATTACTGTATTTTGTCGAGTGGAGTCTACTAAATGATTCAGTAAAAAAATAAATAATAATCACACTCACACTAAATGCAAACAAATCTTGAATTGATATAAGTATTTGTGTGTGTGTGTGTGTGTGTGTGTGTGTGTGTGTGTGTATGTGTGTGTGTGTGTGTGTGTGTGTGTGTGTGTGTGTGTGTGTGTGTAGGAGGAGTGTGTCCTGTCAGACCCTCAGGGCGAGAGCGATGCAGATGCTGACATTGAGGACACAGACTGCAGGTTTGGGACACACACACGCACACGCACACACACACACACACACGCGCACGCACGTGCACACACACACACATGCACACACACACACACACACAAATTCATCCTATGATACTTACTTACACACTGACTAATTCTCAAATACCCCTTTTCCACCAAGGCAATTTGAGGGCCGGTTTTGAGCCAGTGCCTGATGTTAAACCAGCTGTCAGGGTTAGGGTTAGCCAGGAAAACTGGTTCCAGAGTGGCACCAACAACTGGCTGGTCTAAAACAAAGAACAGCTTACATCAGCTGGGGTTAGGGGTAACCCATGGGGGCGGTATGTATCATTAATTTATTAGATTTGTTTAACTGCAATGTGATTGATACCAGCGAAGTCAATGCTAGGTAACTAACTTTATCGACCTAGCGAGCTAGCTCACAACAAAGGCTAACATTAACATCTTACGTTCACTGTTAATAATAATCAAAACGTGTTAGGTAAACAGGTAAACACCTTTCATCTTGAACGTAACTGCCATCCAGGAGAAGAAGAAGATGGCATGATGACTGGGGGTAGTGGTGGTCTAGTGGATAGTGAGTTGGACTTGTGATCGGAAGGTTGTGAGTTCAAATCCCACCTGAAACCACACCACTACTAGTGTGCCCTTGGGTAAGGCACTTAGCCCTCAGTTACTCCAGGGGGAATGTCCCTGTAATTCGTAATTGTAAGTCGCTTTGGATAAAAGCGTCTGCTAAATGGCAAAATTATTAATTAATTTATGACTGCAGAAAAGTTTTCAGGTAAAAAAAAAAATCATAAACATAAGCTGTTAATGTTAGCCTTTGTCATAAGCTAGCTGGCTAGGTGGGAAAGTGGAGATGTATAGAGACATACAGTATACAGCAACGTAAAGACGTGGCTCTCTAGCCTGTGAAAAAACAAACCTGTTTATATACAAGGTTTGAAAGTCAAACCAACTGTGAACCAGCAATAGCACCAGCCCAGAACTAGAACTAAGTTTGTGTTGGTGGAAAGGGGGTAAAATGTACATGCATTCACATGTCATTGGTTCCACTCTTCACCCTGCTGCTGTGTTTTGATTTGATTGATCCAGACTGCAGGAGCCTGGTTCATTACAACGAATCAGCTCTCGGAGACGAAAACGACCGCAAATAGCACGGCAGGACACAACCGAGAGTGAGGACGATGGTGGGCAAAGTCACAGATCCCATCGCTGGAATCTCAGACTCAGTCCCCACCGAGCACACAACAGGACCATACTAGAGGTAGGCCTACATAGACAATTATAGACACCCGGCTGCTTCCCCTTTCGGGAATCGCTCGCTCGACACTCCCTTCCGGGATCCTCTCGCTTGCGCTTTGCACCCTCTCTCGCTGGGTGGCAGGATCTCCCTGCCTTGTTCACTGCCCCAGGGAACAAACACACACAGGTTCAAAAGACCAGCTGGATGATGAGCCTGATTGCCGACACCTGTTCGCAATCAGCCCCGTCATCCACACTCCACCACAGTCTGGCGCCACCTGCAAGCCAGAACGTGCCATGCTCCCCACACACCCCCACCGCCAGATCAAGGCCGGGGGCATGTCCGGCCGATAGCCTTCTCCCCCCCCCCCTGCATGGGAGAGGGTTAGGGTAAGGGTTAGCATGGGAACCCCCCTGCATGGGAGAGGGTTAGGGTAAGGGTTAGCATGGGAACCCCCCTGCATGGGAGAGGGTTAGGGTAAGGGTTAGCATGGGAACCCCCCTGCATGGGAGAGGGTTAGGGTAAGGGTTAGCATGGGAACCCCCCTGCATGGGAGAGGGTTAGGGTAAGGGTTAGCATGGGAACCCCCCCTGCATGGGAGAGGGTTAGGGTCAGTGATGCCGGTAACGCGATACTAAGTATCGCGATACTCTAATCTGATTACTTTTCCCAGTAACGACTATTCTATCGCGATACTATTTCCAAATCAGTAATCTGATTAAAGTTACTTATTCGAGTGACTGTGCGTTACTATTGCGTTACTACCTCATAACTTAGGCTAAATGCAGTATTTCTTTGTAATGTTCGATAGTAAACAAACATTTATTGCTTTTCTCGCGTCTTGGGGAGTGACGTCAGTGATCACGTTTTCAACACGAGGTGCAGCAGAATCGCTCACGTGTATCACCACGCTGATTGCACAGTGTAAACAGAAGCGTATAATGGAGCGAGAACAGAGATATGCGTTAAATAGCTGGAAATATAGGGATTATTTTGAGTTTGTGTCAGCAAAGGATGACAAGAACATAAATGTTCGTTGTACACTCTGTGCTGGCAAGAAAATATTGTCCTGTGGTAAAAGCCTGAATGGTCAGGGTAGGTTTTAGGTTTTGTGAAACCCCTCCTTGCTAGTTACTGTTAAGGGGAGGCTACCCCCCCTAGACTTTGCCAATAGGCAAAAAAAGAAAGAAAATAGATATCACTATGAACACATTCCCAGTTTGTTATGTACATAAAAACTATGAAAAAATGTATTGCAAGTTTTCTGAATTTATTATTGTTTATGTTTATTATGCAAATTAGATGCTAATTGGACCCAAATCTCCAGGATCACTCACACCATCATATTTGTCAATTTTTTTTTTATTTTTTTTTATTTATGTTGACACATAAGAAAACAAACTTTGCACACAGCAGATTGTGTCTATGTCCTCGTATCAGCCCATACATCAGGAAATACTGTCCATAGTCATAAAAAAATCTATTTTCGCCATGGTTTTGGTATAAAATGTACTATAAACAGGGCTATGAATGATATATCATCAAACTCTTGTGTGCAGAGAAGCAGAATATGGATAGGAAGAAATGTGGAAAGTTTGGTCTGTTTTGGTGCAAGGAAAATCCTTGTGTGTGGACAAGTGTGTGGACAAACACATAAAAACAAATTTTCGGGAAAACAGACTCAAAGTTTTGTATTGTGAAATATGAAACATTTTTATTTGAAACTGCTATTCACAAACACAAAACCTAATCAAACCATTAGCAATAAACATCCTAAACACCTGACTGATAACTGAATAACATAAACTGAACAGAAATGCACACAGGCTACAAATAGTGGCTGTTATGGAATAGAAAGTGTCTCCCTCTCTCACAAACCTCTGGCACCACCATGTAATCAGCACACAGAACTACAGCCAGCCAGCCAGCCAGCCACACACACACACACACACACACACACACACACACACACACACACACACACACACACACACACACACACACACACACACACACACACACACACACACACTTGTGTCAAGCCTAGTTACAGAACCTGGTACTGGTGTGTGAGCACATCTGCCTCTCCTGTGTGTGAGAGAGGGACAGAACCTGGTACTGGCGCCGCAACCGAGTCGGGGCTCGGATATGTGTTCGGCGGGCCCGAGCCGATTCAGGAAATATTAGAACGGCGTCTGTGGCTCGTACGGTTGCGACGCAGCGGTACTTTGACCTGAAGTGCCTAGGCCGAGAAGCCTGAATTTGAGTTATTTTTAAATGCTTTTCGGTCAGCGCGGCCGTTCCGAGGCGCAGAGACGCACCGTTTTCGACGAGGTCATTCGTAAGGGGCTTGGCACCCGTACTCTGTCGAGTTTTTTCTGCTAGGCGCGACCGAAGATGTTCGACATTTGTGAAAACCAGACCTCTAGCTCACTCAGGAGGGGAGTTATGAATTCTGGCCACAGGAGGCCATACAATGGGCTAGAGACTTGAAATCACTTTTGTCTGAAAGCTGGCATCCCACTGATGGTGTGTGTCTTTTTCTGTTCCCCTGGCTACATAGGAAGTGTCCCAAAGGTGAGCCTAAAGTTCAGGAGGTCGCCAATGTTAAACGGCTGAGTGGGGAGGGGTAGTGAGTGACTAAATTGAGTGCTGTTTGGTGATACATTGGGCTAGAGATCTGAAATCACTTTTGGCTGAAAGCTGGCATCCCACTGATGGTGTGTGTCTTTTTCTGTTCCCCTGGCTACATAGGAAGTGTCCCAAAAGTGAGCCTAAAGTTCAGGAGGTCGCCAATGTTAAACGGTGGGTCACAGTGATTGACTAAATTGAGCGCTGTTTGGTGATACATTGGGCTAGAGACTTGAAATCACTTTTGTCTGAAAGCTGGCATCCCACTGATGGTGTGTGTCTTTTTCTGTTCCCCTGGCTACATAGGAAGTGTCCCAAAAGTGTCCCTAAAGTTCAGTAGGTCGCCAATGTTAAACGGCTGAGTGGAGAGGCTAGTTCCGCCTTCCGCGTCACATGGGACACGACAACCAATCACATTCGAGAATTTTCGCATCAACCAATAGAATCGCGTATTCTAAAAGAATGCAACCTATCTATTTTAGTGATTGGTTGCTGATACAAGGGGCGTTGTAAATTTTGGAAGCGGCCATTTTGAGCACAAGAAACACATCTTTCAAACAAGGCCAGGCTTGATGTATTTCAGACAGCAGCCGTTTCGGTAACGCTGTGCGTAAACTACTAACTTTTGGCGAATTTATGAGGATTTTACGGACGCATGCACCACAATCAAGTAAAATAAACAACCAAATGTGTTTTTGTCGACGTTGTATTGTCACTAATATGAAAGAAAACATGTTTAGGAGGCAAAAGAGCAACTCATCTCAAAATCGGGGAAAAATGGGAAATTGCGTTTTGAGGGGGGTAGCCCCACTTAAATAAAGATTATATTTATTTTATTGTTTAAAAACAAGTATTTATGTTGGGTGAGGCAAAGAAAGACTCTTTATTTTGTTGTTTTAAGTTATTGTTTAAAGTTTAATTATGTAATTTAAGTTACTGTTAAAATAAAGTGAGTTTTGGCAAAACCAGTTTTCATTTTTATGTTGCGGGTGGGGGGGGGGGGGGGGGTCGGGTGCCTAGGCAGCTGCCAATAGTAACTAAAAAAGTAACTAGTAATCTAACTTAGTTACTTTTAAAATCAAGTAATCAGTAAAGTAACTAGATTACTTTTTAAAGGAGTAATCAGTAATCAGTAATCAGAATACTTTTTCAAAGTAACTGTGGCAACACTGGTTAGGGTAAGGGTTAGCATGGGAACCCCCCTGCATGGGAGAGGGTTAGGGTAAGGGTTAGCATGGGAACCCCCCTGCATGGGAGAGGGTTAGGGTAAGGGTTAGCATGGGAACCCCCCTGCATGGGAGAGGGTTAGGGTAAGGGTTAGCATGGGAACCCCCCTGCATGGGAGAGGGTTAGGGTAAGGGTTAGCATGGGAACCCCCCCTGCATGGGAGAGGGAGTCAGCCACGACTGTCTGCGCCCCCGGTCGATGGACCACCGTAAAGTTGAAGGGCTGCAACGCGCCCTTGGAATCTGCGTTGGAGTCGGACACTCCTTCTCCACGTGCTGTACCTGCCCTCCCGCTCTGCCAGTCTGGCGCCACCTGCAGGCTGTACCTGCCCTCCCGCTCTGCCAGTCTGGCTCCCCCTGCAGGCCAGAACGTGCTGTACCTGCCCTCCCGCTCTGCCAGTCTGGCTCCCCCTGCAGGCCAGAACGTGCTGTACCTGCCCTCCCGCTCTGCCAGTCTGGCGCCACCTGCAGGCCAGAACGTGCTGTACCTGCCCTCCCGCTCTGCCAGTCTGGCGCCACCTGCAGGCCAGAACGTGCTGTACCTGCCCTCCCGCTCTGCCAGTCTGGCGCCACCTGCAGGCCAGAACGTGCTGTACCTGCCCTCCCGCTCTGCCAGTCTGGCGCCACCTGCAGGCTGTACCTGCCCTCCCGCTCTGCCAGTCTGGCGCCACCTGCAGGCCAGAACGTGCTGTACCTGCCCTCCTGCTCTGCCAGTCTGGCGCCACCTGCAGGCCAGAACGTGCCATGCTCCCCACAGACAACCCATTTCTTCCTCCCGTCATCTAGCCTATTAGTTTGGAAGGATTCTAAGTATCGGGGAGTCATGGTTGTGGTGAGCACACAGTTTCAGTGCTTTGATAACTGATGCTAACAAAGGCGCTATCTACCTTACTCACAAAACAACAAATCACTGTTTGGCTATCCTAAGTAAACAACACAAAATCCTAGTAAACAACACAAATGTAACTCACTAAAACGTACCCAAGAACACAGCAGAAGGTCTGTCTGCAGATGACTGTGCCATGAATAGTGAAGATTCAGAGTTCAGAGATAGAGAATAGTCAGATTCAGAGTCCCGCCAACTTGTTTGGCTCGATTGCGAGGTTTCACAATTCCCGACATGAGGACCCTCTCATGAAACGATATCACATTTATTCCCAATAATTACTGATAGACACTCGATCATATCGGATCCTAGATTAAATGTGAGAATTTAGTCACAATTATGTTATGATGTTTTAACAGAACCTTTATCTAGCACACAACATTACATTCATGTTGCACATTGGAACAATGTGAAAGGAGTATCAACAAAATAACAATTTAACAGTTTCAAAGCAACACATGACTGTAATTTTTCAAATCAAAAGAGAGTGAGATGGTATAGTGGGTCGCCAGAGGGAGACACCTAGGGACCCCATCCTAACCCATCCTAACCCTAACCCTAGGGACCCCATCCTAACCCATCCTAACCCTAACCCTAACCCATCCTAACCCTAACCCTAACCCTAACCCTAACCCATCCTAACCCATCCTAACCCATCCTAACCCTAACTCTACAGCACCATACTAACACACAACTACATCACCATACTACAAGTACAGAATAACACCGGACAAGAGGACCACATCACAAACCAACAGCCCTAAACACACCTAGCACACAGCCACAACTCTACCTTTTGAAAAAGTCTAAACCTTGATAACACTACACACCTGATAACACCAGATGGGATAACACTGGTTCTCCCCCCCCTCTCTCTCTCTCTCTCTCTCTCTCTCTCTCTCTCTCTCTCTCTCTCTCTCTCTCTCTCTCTCTCTCTCTCTCTCTCTCTCTCTCTCTCTCTCTCTTTCAGGAGAGTGTATCGCAGGTACGACCGTTGGTAATCTGTCGGCCCAGTGTCAGCGAGGGACAGAGGGTCCCAGTAGAAGCTCCCAGAAGCCCAAAGTGTCTCATGTCCTTATGGCCCTCATCTCTCTCTCTGCCTCTTATCCTCCTCCTCTCCCTCCCTCTCTCTCTCTCCCTTGTTGTCATTATTATGTCATTCCTCCTGCCTCGGACCAGTACTTGACCCCACTTCTGCATTGTAATAACACTTCTGTAATTTCCCTCTGTTTGTTCCTATGTGTATATACTGTAAACATATGAAGCAATAGCATTTAGATGCTCATAACATCACTCCTCTTCACAGATCTGTGTCGCCTTGTCAAACAGACAGCTTGTGATTTTCATATCTCTCACTCCTGTCTCTATCGCTCTCTCTCACTCTCCCCCTCATTTGCAAAAATAAATCTCTCAGCTCGCTCCTTATGCCAAGGAGGGTGTGATAAGTGGGAGGGGAAGGGTTAACGGGTTGCACAGGGGAAGGGTTAATGGGTTGCACAGGGGAAGGGTTAACGGGTTGCACAACATGTATGGTAGGCTCAATAGGAGAATATGTAAATGACTGAACTCTGCAATCTGCTGTTCCTACCTTAGGGTTAGGGTTACCTACCGACGGCCTTCCAGTAACTGAATCTCTGCACTGTTTCCCTTCTGCCTGGGGTCTATACTATAAAGCACAGACCGATGTCTTCAAATTAGAACTTGGCCTTTTTTAATGGAATGCAGGAGAGCTCCAACTATTGTACTATAGTTTGTTGGTTTCTTTGGCTGTGGAGTACATATTTGAGGGCTCTTATTGTTATTCATGTGAATGTATCAAATATTCACCTTGAAATAACAATAAAACCTTAATATAACAATATTAAACAGTATAACTGGTGCCTACTCAGACTGGCTTGCTGGCAAATGTTGTGCTATTTGTGTTGGCTCATGCTACTTCTTGATTTCAGAAAGATAATAAGGTAGTGCTGTTATACAGCAAATGGGTGGGTGTAGGCTAACTGTTAAGCTAAATATTAGGCCTACCCTGACCTGTATTTTCCTATGAAATGAACATCCCTTTCCCCTGTTTTCCTTAAAGAAATGTTTCCATGTTTTATTTTACGAAGGTTAAAGGAGCAGAGCTTAAGACTGTTGGGAATCTGCCACCTCTGGTCACCATGGCGAAATTCTGTTTGAATTTTCAAGCAACAACATCCTCCCTATTAATAATAATAAAAGAAAACTGAAATTGACTCTCAGACATTAGCTGCTGTGTTTCTGTCAGATATTAGCTGCTGTGTTTCTGCAGGCAGCCACCAGAGACAGAAAGGCGGATGTTGACATCCCTAAAACACTCTGTGACAGTGTTAGTGTGAGGGTTAGTCACTCTGTGACAGTGTTAGTGTGAGGGTTAGTCTCTCTGTGACAGTGTTAGTGTGAGGGTTAGTCACTCTGTGACAGTGTTAGTGTGAGGGTTAGTCACTCTGTGACAGTGTTAGTGTGAGGGTTAGTCACTCTGTGACAGTGTTAGTGTGAGGGTTAGTCTCTCTGTGACAGTGTTAGTGTGAGGGTTAGTCTCTCTGTGACAGTGTTAGTGTGAGGGTTAGTCTCTCTGTGACAGTGTTAGTGTGAGGGTTAGTCTCTCTGTGACAGTGTTAGTGTGAGGGTTAGTCTCTCTGTGACAGTGTTAGTGTGAGGGTTAGTCTCTCTGTGACAGTGTTAGTGTGAGGGTTAGTCTGTGACAGTGTTAGTGTGAGGGTTAGTCTCTCTGTGACAGTGTTAGTGTGAGGGTTAGTCACTCTGTGACAGTGTTAGTGTGAGGGTTAGTCTCTCTGTGACAGTGTTAGTGTGAGGGTTAGTCTCTCTGTGACAGTGTTAGTGTGAGGGTTAGTCTCTCTGTGACAGTGTTAGTGTGAGGGTTAGTCACTCTGTGACAGTGTTAGTGTGAGGGTTAGTCTCTCTGTGACAGTGTTAGTGTGAGGGTTAGTCACTCTGTGACAGTGTTAGTGTGAGGGTCACTCTGTGACAGTGTTAGTGTGAGGGTTAGTCACTCTGTGACAGTGTTAGTGTGAGGGTCACTCTGTGACAGTGTTAGTGTGAGGGTTAGTCTCTCTGTGACAGTGTTAGTGTGAGGGTTAGTCACTCTGTGACAGTGTTAGTGTGAGGGTTAGTCACTCTGTGACAGTGTTAGTGTGAGGGTTAGTCACTCTGTGACAGTGTTAGTGTGAGGGTTAGTCTCTCTGTGACAGTGTTAGTGTGAGGGTTAGTCTCTCTGTGACAGTGTTAGTGTGAGGGTTAGTCTCTCTGTGACAGTGTAAGTGTGAGGGTTAGTCTCTCTGTGACAGTGTTAGTGTGAGGGTTAGTCTCTCTGTGACAGTGTTAGTGTGAGGGTTAGTCTCTCTGTGACAGTGTTAGTGTGAGGGTTAGTCACTCTGTGACAGTGTTAGTGTGAGGGTTAGTCACTCTGTGACAGTGTTAGTGTGAGGGTTAGTCACTCTGTGACAGTGTTAGTGTGAGGGTTAGTCTCTCTGTGACAGTGTTAGTGTGAGGGTTAGTCTCTCTGTGACAGTGTAAGTGTGAGGGTTAGTCTCTCTGTGACAGTGTTAGTGTGAGGGTTAGTCTCTCTGTGACAGTGTTAGTGTGAGGGTTAGTCTCTCTGTGACAGTGTTAGTGTGAGGGTTAGTCTCTCTGTGACAGTGTTAGTGTGAGGGTTAGTCTCTCTGTGACAGTGTTAGTGTGAGGGTTAGTCACTCTGTGACAGTGTTAGTGTGAGGGTTAGTCACTCTGTGACAGTGTTAGTGTGAGGGTTAGTCACTCTGTGACAGTGTTAGTGTGAGGGTTAGTCACTCTGTGACAGTGTTAGTGTGAGGGTTAGTCTCTCTGTGACAGTGTTAGTGTGAGGGTTAGTCACTCTGTGACAGTGTTAGTGTGAGGGTCACTCTGTGACAGTGTTAGTGTGAGGGTTAGTCACTCTGTGACAGTGTTAGTGTGAGGGTTAGTCACTCTGTGACAGTGTTAGTGTGAGGGTTAGTCTCTCTGTGACAGTGTTAGTGTGAGGGTTAGTCTCTCTGTGACAGTGTTAGTGTGAGGGTTAGTCTCTCTGTGACAGTGTTAGTGTGAGGGTTAGTCTCTCTGTGACAGTGTTAGTGTGAGGGTTAGTCTCTCTGTGACAGTGTTAGTGTGAGGGTTAGTCACTCTGTGACAGTGTTAGTGTGAGGGTCACTCTGTGACAGTGTTAGTGTGAGGGTTAGTCACTCTGTGACAGTGTTAGTGTGAGGGTTAGTCACTCTGTGACAGTGTTAGTGTGAGGGTTAGTCACTCTGTGACAGTGTTAGTGTGAGGGTTAGTCTCTCTGTGACAGTGTTAGTGTGAGGGTTAGTCTCTCTGTGACAGTGTTAGTGTGAGGGTTAGTCTCTCTGTGACAGTGTTAGTGTGAGGGTTAGTCACTCTGTGACAGTGTTAGTGTGAGGGTTAGTCTCTCTGTGACAGTGTTAGTGTGAGGGTTAGTCACTCTGTGACAGTGTTAGTGTGAGGGTTAGACACTCTGTGACAGTGTTAGTGTGAGGGTTAGTCACTCTGTGACAGTGTCAGTGTGAGGGTTAGTGACTCTGTGACAGTGTTAGTGTGAGGGTTAGTCTCTCTGTGACAGTGTTAGTGTGAGGGTTAGTCACTCTGTGACAGTGTTAGTGTGAGGGTTAGTCTCTCTGTGACAATGTTAGTGTGAGGGTTAGTCACTCTGTGACAGTGTTAGTGTGAGGGTTAGACACTCTGTGACAGTGTTAGTGTGAGGGTTAGTCACTCTGTGACAGTGTCAGTGTGAGGGTTAGTGACTCTGTGACAGTGTTAGTGTGAGGGTTAGTCACTCTGTGACAGTGTTAGTGTGAGGGTTAGTCTCTCTGTGACAGTGTTAGTGTGAGGGTTAGTCACTCTGTGACAGTGTTAGTGTGAGGGTTAGTCACTCTGTGACAGTGTTAGTGTGAGGGTTAGTCACTCTGTGACAGTGTTAGTGTGAGGGTTAGTCTCTCTGTGACAGTGTTAGTGTGAGGGTTAGTCACTCTGTGACAGTGTTAGTGTGAGGGTTAGTCTCTCTGTGACAGTGTTAGTGTGAGGGTTAGTCACTCTGTGACAGTGTTAGTGTGAGGGTTAGTCTCTCTGTGACAGTGTTAGTGTGAGGGTTAGTCTCTCTGTGACAGTGTTAGTGTGAGGGTTAGTCACTCTGTGACAGTGTTAGTGTGAGGGTTAGTCACTCTGTGACAGTGTTAGTGTGAGGGTTAGTCTCTCTGTGACAGTGTTAGTGTGAGGGTTAGTCACTCTGTGACAGTGTTAGTGTGAGGGTTAGTCTCTCTGTGACAGTGTTAGTGTGAGGGTTAGTCACTCTGTGACAGTGTTAGTGTGAGGGTTAGTCACTCTGTGACAGTGTTAGTGTGAGGGTTAGTCACTCTGTGACAGTGTTAGTGTGAGGGTTAGTCACTCTGTGACAGTGTTAGTGTGAGGGTTAGTCTCTCTGTGACAGTGTTAGTGTGAGGGTTAGTCTCTCTGTGACAGTGTTAGTGTGAGGGTTAGTCACTCTGTGACAGTGTTAGTGTGAGGGTTAGTCACTCTGTGACAGTGTTAGTGTGAGGGTTAGTCACTCTGTGACAGTGTTAGTGTGAGGGTTAGTCACTCTGTGACAGTGTTAGTGTGAGGGTTAGTCACTCTGTGACAGGGTTTCACACACCTGCCACCTGTGTGTTTCACACCTGCCACTCCATTTTAGAAAGCGCTTTTTGGGACCAAAACAGCATTGGTAAATGATCTCATTTCCTGATTGCTACAGATTAAAGATAGTCATTACGACCATTAGAAAGCCTTTAGAAAGCTTGAATGTTGCATATTGCACCTTTAACTTCTGATGAAACTGTACTCCTTGTAGCCCCCTATAATGTAATAAATTCCTGATAATGTAATAAAATGTCCACTTAACTCCATCGAAAATGTAATAATGTAATAAAATAACCTGACATGGTGGGTTAGGGTCACCACAGTATAGAACATTCTTAAATCCAGTGTATACAACAGTCTTAGATTCTTAGACACAAAATGTAGAACTCTGGATTGAAAATGAACATAGTATTACATTATCTGTCAAGTATTACATTATCAGTTTAAAAAAGATCCACCTGAAAGTGTAATAAATTCCCAATAATGTAATAAGGTATTACATTATCGTTAAAAATGTAAAAAAATACAATATCAGTCAGGTTATTTTATTACATTATTGGTCAATTATTACATTATCAGGCGTTATTACATTATAGGGGGCTACACTCCTTGATATTTTTGTGCCCTACTATATGTGAGAGATCGATCCATCTCTGACTTTTTATTGTCATTAGTCTACATCTTTTCTCATTTTCCACATGTATATTTGCCTTTATGTTCCATGGGGCAAGAATAATACATTACAACTCTAATGTATTTTGACAACATGTGTTCAAGTCTTGTTTGTTGTTGTCAAAATAGGGAATATTGAATATTGAATATTGAATCTGTTTATAGTTATTTAGGGATTTGAATTGTGTAGTGGAGAGTCACTGTATATCTGATTTCAAGGAGGAGGAGGAGGGGGAGGAGGAGGGGGAGGAGGAGGAGGGGGAGGAGGAGGAGGAGGAGGGGGAGGAGGAGGAGGAGGAGGAGGAGGAGGGGGAGGAGGAGGAGGAGGAGGGAGAGGGGGAGGAGGAGGAGGGGGAGGGGGAGGAGGAGGAGGGGGAGGAGGAGGAGGAGGAAAGGGAGGAGGAGGAGGAAGGGGAGGAGGAGGAGGAGGGGGAGGGGGAGGAAGGGGAGGAGGAGGAGGAGGAGGAGGAAGGGGAGGAGGAGGAGGAGGAGGAGGGGGAAGGGGAGGAGGAGGAGGAGGAGGAGGGGGAGGAGGAGGAGGAGGAGGAGGAAGGGGAGGAGGAGGAGGAGGAGGAGGAGGAGGAAGGGGAGGAGGAGGAGGAGGGGGAGGAGGAAGGGGAGGAGGAGGAGGAAGGGGAGGAGGAGGAGGAGGGGGAGGAGGAAGGGGAGGAGGAGGAGGAAGGGGAGGAGGAGGAGGAGGGGGAGGAGGAGGAGGAGGGGGAGGAGGAGGAAGGGGAGGGAGAGGG
>NC_137682.1:22500-132500 GCF_963989245.1 Nansenia antarctica | reverse complement strand
CATTATTCTATCCAGACTGTTTGAGAGTCTAGTTTCCTCCTTGTAGCTACAGTATCAGTGCACCCAGGTGGCAGGCTGCAGGTTATGATGTTGTCCACATGAGGGCGCTGGTGATCCCACTGCTTTTCCATGCCATGGAGTGGAATGTTACTGTGCTGCTACACAGCTGGATACATTCATCAATAATAGGAGGCCTTTCATATAAATACATTGGGAAATATAACAGTTTTTTATACTGCTGCTGAAACAATTCGGAGTGCCAGATGTGTGATAGTTTCAACCACTGAATAGGAAATATTCTCATGTGGTTCTAGATTCGCCAATTCGCTTTGTGTTGTGCTGACGACTATTGGCCACCAGATGGCGCCGTGCCTAGTGTTTCTGCTATATGGCCGTGATGATAGCGCCCTCACGTGTTCATACATTAGTATTGCAGTGTATCAATGTACATTGTTTTGATCTCAATCGTTTTAAATAAATAATGTTAACTCATTCATAAAGACAAGTGTAGTGAATCCAGAGGCTGAGATAAGGAGATCAGTGAGAGAGAGAAAGTCTGTAGAACGTTTCCATTACACGCAGCCAGGAAAGCAGAGTGTAAAGTCTGTACTAGTAGGATCTACCAATGCTCACTCAGCTACGCAACAGTTACCGTAGTGGGAGTTACCGTATCATTAATTAAAACATTAAAACAGACTTGTTTTTCTTTCATATGGGTTGGTGTGTGGCCTCTGTTTGCTGCCCTCTACAGGTTGGAGGAGGAACAGCTGGTCTCATCAGGCCTGACCAGCCACACCTGCTGAGGCTCCAGTGGCTGCAGACAGAAGCCCTGCTTCTCCAGTCCTGCGGCCCTTCTTGCTCTCCACGCTATTCTGTTTTGTTGTGGCTTCATGTGGCATTTTAGGTTTACACTGACAACACGGCTTTCACTACATATTCCACTCATCCATACATACACCACTGATGTACTGATTGACACACTCCATTTATGTACACCACTCCATCCAAAATTAAAATTAAATAAATGTAATATATGTTAAAAAGTTACTTTGAATCTTGAGTTAAGTAATACATATTTGTGTTAAATCTGGCGTTGGGAGTGTGTGAGAAAGAGGAGGAGGAGGATGGCCTGGATGTGAAGGAGGCAGCGGCAGGGTTCCACCTGTCTGGAAAACTCACAGAACTGCTGAACCTGTGAGTCTGCTGCACTGACATGACCTGTGATGTGCTGCTTAGTTAAGTTCATCATGTTTCAGCTGATATCTGCTTCTTAAAAACTGTTGTCATTAAAGAATATTTTTGCTGTTTTATATAAAATGCTATACATGTCTTTGATAAAATGGTGGCTGTATCTGACAAACTGTGACAAAGCCACATTGATGTACTGTGTTGTTGTTGTAGACTAATAGCCTACCCTAAATGGTTATTAGTATATATATATATATATAAGTGTTTTTCTGTTATATATATATATACTATATAAGTGTTTTTCTGTTATTATTTTCCTATTGTTGTGATACATAATGTCTTCTTGTTTTGGGGTACTGTCTCTTTAAGCGCTCTGGCGCAGGTGAAGAGACTTGTGTTAATGAAGGTGGAGATTCACCAGGAGAGAGAGAGGACGTACACACACACGCACACACAGCAGAGAGAGAGGAGAGCTAGAAGAGAAGTGTTGGTTCTACACAGTCCCGGTCGACTATATATATGAATGTGTTGCTGTAAGCTTGGAACAAAAGATAGATAAAACGTTCGCATCGCGTTGGAGAGAGGTACTCACGCTGTGGGATATACTTTTTCCAAGGATTATTTTGTTTGAATCTACCGCGCCGCTGAGGACGGACCACTTCAATCAGGTGAGCCAATATGATCCATAATCCATCTGCGTGTTTGTTTGAGAGGACGAGCGTTTGTCTCAATGAACTGACTATTGGGGATTAGACTTTTTTGCCTCGGGGGATTCAAGGAACGGACTTGAACGAATCATTTAGAGCAGTGGTTCCCAACCTTTTTTGTCTTGTGTACCCCTTGAGCTGTTTTGCCATGCCAGAAGTACCCCCTCACTCATGCGTGTTGATTATTTCCCAAACATTTCAATTAAACTCTAACTTGCAAATATAACATGTATTACTGACACACAGAGAGCAAAACCTCTTCTCATTTCTCCAAAACTCTAAACACATTTTCTGCTTTACACACATTTTGCTATTCAAAATGGCACTTTTTAAATGCACTGAACACGGTTTTCTGCACACAACAATCTGACATAAAGTCACATGTTTGCCATTTCAAAACATTGCCATTCAAAATTAGACTACATGAGCTAATTGGCCAATACATGTGCCACCTGGCCACCTCAATGGTTAATTATACAACAGTTAGTTCCGACCAAGTAATTTGATTGGACAAGAGGCATTCCATGAGTTACGATATACAGTATAACAGCACTGGGACTTTTAACTATACGTATCACTCCGCCGCACAGGTGTTCTAAATGACCGTTAATTAGACTACATTGTAGAGCGGACCTGCGCCATCGTACTGCTGTTCTAACCTCCGGACATTTGTAGTGTGAGTTCAAGAGGCGCGTCTGATTCAATTGCTTGTGCTAGAATAGACTGTGTACTACTGGATACCTCACCGTATTCATTGTTAGAGAGTTGACTTATGTTGATATTTGACTATAATGTGCACACTAGAAAACGATGGAGCAGCGTGCTGTCTGATGTCAACTGGTCTGACTCTGAATCACATTCACACATGCCACCAAAGCGACTGTCAACCGAGTCATATTTCACTGGTTGCACAATACATGGAAATGTACAAATACATGTACACGATACAAAGTAGCTAGCCACGATACAAAGTAGCTAGTTTGTGTTCAGATTACTAGGCAACAGTCCAGTTGAAGAACTATTTCTTCTTGACGGAGACAAAATAAATGATTAAATAAACAAACAAATCATAATCTGTTGTCACTTATTACTGTTAACTAATAAATTGCGCTGTAGAACTGTTGTATAAAAGCAATATCACACTCGAGGTCGTGTGTTATAATGAATATCAGCACGGCTGTGATTGTCTTCGGTACTCGGCCTGGCGGCCTCGTACCTATGACCGAATCACAGCCGTGCTGATATTCAGTATAACACACTCCCTCTCGTGTGATATTGCTTAATTGTTACCACTTCAATCAGGGAAAAAAAAACAGTGTACACCTACATGCCCACACACTCACTGAAAATAGAAAAATAAATAATAATGAATTTGATTTGATATCTGTTTCTTTTCCCTTTCTCCTGCTCCTCTTTGGCTTCTGTCTGAGGTGCAGTGATGTCATCCTTTTCTCATCCGTCTTGACTGATGGGGAGAGGAAACAGACAAGATGAGACAGGATACAACTTATCACACACACACACACACACACACACACACACACACACACACACACACACACACACACACACACACACACACACACACACACACACACACACACACACACACACACACACACACACAGAGAGAGAGAGAACACATTCAAGACATTATGATTATCACAAATTCCCTCTCAGGGACAAGAGCTAATTGAACCAGAATATCATCACAAGTGTCAGTTGCACTTGCAATACAGCCACACACACACACACACACACACACACACACACACACACACACACACACACACACACACACACACACACACTTAAACTTCTTATCTAACTCTACTGATTATTAATGAAAATCATTTGAACCACTCCCCTTTAATACATAGATATTTACACCATTGTGAAAAACATTCTGACTCACCCAGTAGCAGTTGCAATTCTTTTTTTCATCAGTTGAGCTTTAATGAGACACTTGAGGTTGCTTCTCTTTTATAATGAATGAATGAATGAATGAATGGTCTTTATTGTCATTGCTATAGTACAGGTACCAAACAACGAAATTTGGGAGGGGTGGCTCCCCTGGTGCTAGGAAAGAAAAAAAAACTAAAAAAACAAGAAGGGAAAGGAGCTGGTTTACATAAATAAAGGCTATGTGCACTATCCACTATACTGTACTGTACAGATAGACGACTAGGGTTGTCATATTGCACATAGTGTTATTGCACATTCATTTAAAGTGTCGCAGTTTGCAGGCTTGAAATGTACACATTTGTGCCTCAGCACTACACCTGATTTTTTCAATCCAGCAGCTGCCATCAATCCGTCCAGACTGTCCAGGGCCCAGAACCTAGGTCTTTGCTGTGTTCAGGGCCTGGATGGCCCTGGGGTAGAAGCTGAAATTCAGTCTGTTTGTCCTTGCGAACATGGTCCTGTACCGCCTTTTCGAGGGCAGCCGGGCAAAGTGTTCGTACCCAGGGTGGGTTGGGTCTCTGGAGATCTTGGAGGCCTTCCTGAGGCAGCGTGTGTTGTACAGCTCTTCCAGAGAGGGGAGGGGGGCGCCGGTGATCTTCTGGGCTGTTCTCACTACTCTCTGTAGCGCAGTTCTCTCTGGCCTCTTTCACACCGGCAGTTCCGAACGCCGGTTCGCGTTCGCGTGCCGAAACCTCAGAACGTTGGCGCTGTCTGGCGAACGAGCCCGCGTTCATACCAGTGTATCGTTCGTGGCTCGTTCGCCAGACAGCGCCAACGTTCGGAGGTTTCGGCACGCGAACGCGAACCGGCGTTCGGAACTGTCGGTGTGTAAGCCCTATCTGCGGTTGTGCAGCTGGAGAACCAGTTGCAGATGCAGTAGGTGAGGATGCTCTCCACTGCGCCGCGGTAGAAGGCCACCAGTATCTTCTGCTTGTTGTGTTCCTTCCTGAGGACTCTCAGGAAGTAGAGCCGCTGTTGTGCCTTCTTGATGGTGGCTGCTGTGTTGTTCTTCCAGGACAGGTCATCCTGTATGTGCACCCCCAGGAATCGGAGGGTTGAGACTCTCTCCATGCTCTCTCCGTCGATGAGCAGGGGCTGTACCTCAGATTTTTTCCTCCTTAAGTCCACGATGATTTCCTGGGTCTTTGACTGGTTCAGCAGCAGGTTGTTAACCTTGCACAGCTTGCTCAGCTGCTCTACCTCATCCCTGTACGCCGCCTCGTCCCCCCCCGAGATGCAGCCCACCACGGTGGTGTCGTCTGCATACTTTACGATGGAGTTGCTGGGGTGGACGGGGGTGAAGTCGTAGGTGTAGAGGTTGTAGAGGATGGGGCTTGCTTAGCACGTAGCCCTGGGGGGACCCAGTGCTGAGTCTGAGGGCTGTGGAGGTGTGGGAGCCCACCCGCACCCTCTGGGGGCGGTCGGACAGGAAGTCCTTGATCCATGCAGAGTGTGATAGTCCCAGGTCTAGTAGTTTGGTCACTAGCCTGTCTGGAAGCTTTGACAGTTCTGGAGGCAGTGTGGCAACAGCAGTCACCAGGCTGCTCTCCACACTCAGTCTGTTCCTTGGCTTGGTTTTGATGTGGGTCAAAGCTGAGAAGGTCACTTCACACATATATGTAGATCCAAAAGGCAAAAGTTCATTCAATGCACACTTTCCCAGCACTGGATATTCCTTTTCAACATCACACCAAAACTCTGTCAATGACTTGTCAGCATGTGCCATCTTCAACCCACGATCAGAGGACATGTCCATCAGATTTTCCTGCAGGCTTGCAGGAAGGCTGCTGCTGCTCCTCTCATTCACTCTGAATGGGTTCCTCACCCAGTCCAGTTTTTCTGACTTTGTTTCAATGTCATGAAAGTACTGGTTGAAGTCAGTGTCAAGTTTGGACAGATGTGCTTTAACTATTTTCACCACAGGACCTCTGTCAGCATCAGTGGTGGCGAGATGGCCATCAAGCAGTGGGAAACAGCTCACATCTCCATCCTTACATTTCCTCTCCCATAATTTAACCTTCTTTATCAATCCATTCACTTTGTCATACATGTTAAGGATGTGTGAGTACTTGCCCTGAAGTGAAAGGTTGAGCTCATTCAGCTTAGTGAAGATATCAGCAAGATATGCCAGCTGCGCAACCGACACTGCATCCTCAAACAGGGCTGCAAGAGGGTGGTCGTTTTCTGTCAGGAAAGCAAACACCTCGTTGCGCAATTCATAGAGCCGCAGCAGCGTTTTGCCACGAGACAGCCAGCGAACGTCTGTGTGAAGCAGTAGCTGCTCATGCTCTGACCCGCTGCCATGACAAAGAGTTTGAAACAGTCTGTGGTTCATTGGCCGGGACTGAATGAAGTTAATCACCTTAACTGCGTCATCCATAACTGCACTTAACTCGGGGCTCATCCTTTTGCTGGCGAGTGCCTCCCGGTGAATAATACAGTGCATCCACTTAATTTCGGGGTTCACCTTCATCACACGCCCAAGCAGCCCACGCACCTTACCCGTCATTGCTGCCGCTCCATCGGTACAGATGTGACTGCAGCATTTCCACTCCAGATCGTTGTCTTTGAAGAAGCTGTCAATAATCAGAAATATTTCCTCGCCAGTTGTCTTTCCTGGCAGCGTCTTGCAAAACAAGATATGCTCATTTATGTCCGACTCTTCTTTATAACGCACAAAAGCCAGCAGCTGAGCCTCCCCACTAACGTCGGTCATTTCATCTAATTGCAAAGCGAACTGACCTGCTTGCTTCATTTTATCCACCACTTGTCCGACAATATTTATGGACATATCATCAATCCGACGGGAGACGGTATTGTTTGATAATGGTACCAACTTGAGCGCGTCAGCTGCTTTGTTGTCTAGCATAGTTTTAGCCAAAATCATAGCGGCAGGCAAAATCAGATCTTCGGCGGTTGAATGTTTTTTTTTTTTACTTAGCCACCAGTAATGAAACAGCATAGGACGCCTCCAGTGCTTTGCTTGACACACTTGCCGCTTTCTTCAGTGTAGCCTGACTTGACTTGAACTCTGACAGTTTTCGCTTGAAAAAGTCGTCAGTTTTACCAACAGTTGCTAGGTGTTTGGTGCTCTGGTGTCGCTGTAAATGGGCTGGCTTCATTGAATTATTAGCCAGGACTTCGCCGCAGAAAAAGCACTGTGGCTGTGGTGGATCAGCCGATGTACATGTAAATCCCCACAAAACATGTTTCCAAATAATAGCGGGGTCCTTTTTTTTTCTTCTCTGATCTGACCGTCTGATCTGCCTCTGATCTAACCGTCTGATCTGCCTCTGATCTGACCGTCTGATCTGACCGTGACTGTAGCTGGTCGTTTTAGCCATCTGTCCATCTTTGCGGTAGGTTGCCAACTGACAGGCCTAGCTGACTATCGCGCGAAAATGATCGTGAACGTGATTTAAATGTGACGTGACTACCACTTGTGTTACAGTCATCACCTGTCGGGGAGGAACTTAAGTTGCAGCGTACCATTTTAACAACAGGTTTATGAAACGACTATATTTAATTATTTTTTTGGAAAGGGAAATAAATTATAATTCCAAATCTTTCCACGTACCCCCTGCAATCCCCTCACATACCCCTAGGGGTCCGCGTACCCCCGGTTGGGAACCACTGATTTAGAGGAGTGAACTTGGGACTTTGTTTGGGACCTTTGTTTTGTTTAATGAATGGACTGTGGAAATAAGAAACATCCTAAACTCCTGTATTCATTTTGAAGCACCTACTTTATAATTCTTGAGAAATTCTGTTTATTATTATTATTGAAGGAGTGAAGTGAATGTATTATTCCTTGGTATTTCATTTGTTCTTTATTGTGTGTGCTTGAAACCCTAAAGATGGTTTAATACATATATTATTTACATTGAAGTTACGGGGTCTGTCTTGCCTTTTTTGTATATCGTACATACTGTACTTGAAGACCCTTTGTGGTTGTTCTGTTTATACCTTTTTTGTGTGATAACACAACTGTTTCCCATAAGTAGGAGGGGGAGTTGTTATCAAACCTTCTATATGGCGATCATGTGATGGGTTTTGACTTCTAACAACTGTCTACTTTGTATCCTTGTCAGATCTGGCCCGTCTCTGAAGAAGGGTAAAAACAGAGTTCTACGGTGTCCATGAGGTAATGGACAACAGCTGAACCATTCAGATTCCCAGATTGATCCTGTGTTTACTCTGTCAAATCAGTGGAAGACGTGTGTGTGTTTGTCTCCAGCGGGCTGCAGGCTGCAACAGGCCCATGAGGTGAGCCATGTGGAAGTGGACGGCTGTGGTGACGCACAGTCGGCAGCAGAGGGCGCTGTTCTGGAGCTGTTTGAGTACGACGACCTCAAGACCAAGAACAAGACCAGTGACCACACAACTACATGGCAGGTAGAGACAATGATACACACACACAGGAGGAACATCCACATGCAGTGATTTGATTTGGATCTCTTTTAGCCCTATTGGGCTACTCTTCCAAGAGTCCATAGCATAAAAACATTTAATACAAATAACAGAAACATAATACATTATACAATTATGAAAAAACCCACATTCGACACATTCACACACATTGATGGTATAATACACACAACACAACCTATTGGTAATAATGCATATATGCCGTACCACCTTGCAATCTAGTTACAATACATCCACTCCAGTATACCATAAACATATAATAATAGTGGTCTTCAATTCAGATTACCTAAATAACATAGCAGTACATTGTCAATACAAATATTACAAATATATAAATATTGGAACACAATTTCCTATGCTTAATGTACCTTGACAAATACCTATACCCCCACTTTACATAATCATACTGAGCCATACTTTACTTCCAATGTTCTTTAAAAGTGCATTTGTTGAATATTTTTTTTAATAAGCACCTAATGGAAACCGGTAAAGCATTCCACAGCTTGACAGCACGATAAGAAAACATTCTTTTACCAGTTACAAGCCTAGTTCTGCGTAGTACATAACCATTTGTGTTAGCTGCTCTTGTGTTTAACCAAGTGTCTCTTTCACCTGCTGGAACCTGCTTTTCTCAAAACACAATTCTGTCCAGTGTTTTATTCTTTGTGTTCACTGTACTGAGGTGTGGGATGGGATGAGAGAGAAGACTCACACACATACTTTCACTCACTCACACACACACACACACACACCAGGGTTTCCGTGAAAAAAAATTGGTGCCGGTCAACGTGTCCGGGAAGATTTCAATGTGTCGGACAAACGGGAGAAATTCCGGTCATCATATTAGAATATAATATAGGTGTTTGTCGCGGTGATTAGCTGTTGTGTAGCCTATGCCATTTAATGTCTATTTCTCATCCGATACGATTAGATCGCGAACTATATATAGGCTTTCATGACTCGCATGCGCTACTATGGCATAATATGTCCAGGGCTGCACGCGCGCCCCACTGGCATATGCCTAGTTTAGCTTTTGATGGCTATTTGAACGGACTGCATCGATCGATCAATGAACGGACTCCACATTACGTTAACTGAAGTGTGTTAAATAGTTTCACGACAGTAATGTAAGGTTTTTATATTCTCTTTCCAGTTTTACCCTTTTTATCAATAAAACAACGTCAATTCTATAACCACGTCTCGCTGATTGGGAAGGCATTAAGTCTAGCTGCCTGTCAAATCATACTTAGGGCTCGGACTCGGGAGTATGAGAATGAGGAGGATGTATCAACTATCTAACAGGAGGCCAGATCGTGTGTTGGCTTAGTTGGTAGTTATATGAGCAAAGGCCCAGTAGGGGGTGGAGGCCGAAAAGACCGAGGACAAGACCGAGTGTTAGCTTAGTTAGTGGCTTAACAGGCGGACACCTATTGGAATGAGAAGGTCGACGGCCTACCTGGGGCCAGACCGCGTGTTAGCCTAGCTGATGGCTAATCAGGTAGCTCTAAGACCCGACCGTGTGTTAGCCTAGCCGATCGCTAGACAGGTGGACGACTAGTGGAGGGAAGGGGGTCGAAAACAAACAGGAGGCCAGATCGTGTGTTAGCTTAGTTGGTAGTATTATGAGCAAAGGCCCAGTAGGGGGTGGAGGCCGAAAAAACCGAGGACTAGACCGAGTGTAAGCTTAGTAGTGGCTTAACAGGCGGACACCTGTTAGAAAGAGAAGGTCGACGGCCTACCTGGGGCCAGACCGCGTGTTAGCCTAGCTGATGTCTAATCAGGTAAACAACTAGTGGAGGGGAGGGGGGTCGAGTGTAGTCAGAGAGCCAGACCGCGTGTTAGCTTAGCTGGTGGCTACCTGTGCAAACGCCCAGTCGAGGACGGAGGCCGGGGACGGCCAGCGAAGGACAAGGCCAAGCGCTAGTAAAGCTAGTAGTTAACCCAGCGAACGCCTATTTAGAGGGAGGAGGCCCCGCTCACAAATAAAACTACCAGACACAGCGCTAGTCATGTTAGCCGTCAGGCCCACCTGCCGCTTGGAGTACCAAAATGGGGGGAGAGAGGGGAAGGAGGTAGTTACCGACTAAAAAACGGAAAAAGGTTCGTCGTGGTGGTCGTTAACCAAGCAAGCAGCTAAAAATACGGATGGAGAAGGAGAGAGAGGAGGTGGGGGGAAGAAATGATCTTACCGTCAGTGATTCAGGTATCTGCAATAAGTCGGTGGAGTGCTATGGTAGGTGCGTGTTAATCTCTCGGTGTGTTAGGTCAGAAAGAACGTCTCTACTAAGGGGGTGCCATTTTATACAGGTGAGATGCCTGCTGGGTAATTAGAGAATTGATTTCAGCTGTGTGGGCCATGGCTGTCGCGCGTGATATCCTCTGGGGGCGGGCCCTCGCTGACGTCAGAGTTTTATCTTTTGGGGGAGATGTCACACTCTGGTGGGTAAAATTGGTAGTGACAGTGCAATCCCGTAAAAACGTGTGGGAGGTCCAGTTTGGAACCAAGTCAGAGGTGTAACTGAATGAAGACACGGGGTAACGAACTTGATGTGGGTAGAAAATTCAACCGATGTCCTGTTAAAAGGGAGAAGTGTTTTTGTAAAGATTTGGAAGGAAAATTAAGGGCTAGTTTTGGGAGTGTTCTGAGGGAAGGTGAGTTGAATTACTTCTAGTTAGTCAGGAGGGGACCAGGCTTGTTAAGATCAAAGATACCAGTAAGGTCGGGTCCCGGTAAGGTCGTAATCGAATATGCAGAGAGTGGTACTGGGTTGAGTCGGTTCTGGCTCTGTGTTATGTGATGGTAGTATCTATTGGAGGGGTGGGTAAAGTAAGAGACTGGGGTGGTAACTAATGGGGTACCGTCCATAGGGTTAATGGGAGATCTAGAAGGTTAGTTCTTATTGAAGAACCGTAAAAATAGCTGATCAATTATGGGGGGTCTAGAAGACTATTAGTGACACGGAGAACCCTGTACCAAGGGTAGGCCATACGAGGTTTAAGGAGAGTACTCAGAAAGGGTCATCACTTGTGATAAGAAAATCTTAAGTGATTGTAGGACCCATCATCATTTGTAACCTCGGTATTAGCCAATACCTTGTGGGAGGGACTCGTAGTCATCCGGGGTCAACAGTGATACTAATATAAAGGATAAGGGTAATAATAGTAATGATAATAATGATAATAAAAAGAAGGATAATGAAATTGTACTGATACTAAAAATAATACTCGTGATAATAAGTGAGGCTGATATGGAAGGAGATAAAAATTGCTGATGTTAGTAATGAAGGTAATAATGGTAATAAGATGATTGGGGTAGTGGTGATGGGAATAATAATGATAAGGATAATAATAATGGAGATAGCAAGGATAATGCTAAAGAAAATCTTAAGGTTGATATGGACAACGAACCCAAAAACTAAGTAGTGGAGATGAGACTAAAGATGAAGAAGAAAATGTTATACTAATGAGGAAAAAGATAGTAATGTTGGTGGTGATGAAAATGTAGATATAAATGGCTAGGGTAATGGGAGTGGGGATACTGGTAGTCTAGATGGTGTATGGAAAGACTAAATAAAGGGAAAATCATATTGATGGTCCTAATATTATTCCTCAGGGATAATGCTTGTAAATTTGGTGGTGCTGAGGGTAATGTTAGTTCTAAAAGTAGACGTGGTCAGCAAAGTAAAGGGTGTTAGGTAATTGATAAGAGGTAGTGAGTGGGGGGTAAGGAGAAACAAGAGGTAAGTCGGGGATACCCGTATAGGAGGATAGTCGGTGGTGGGTCATAGGTACAAGGGGAAAGGTGGTACGGGATAAGTCATGGGTGATAAGGGAGGGGTGGTAGGTCAAAGGTGGATGGTGATAAGAGATAGGTACGGGGGTGGGGGGAGGTTTTGTTTTTTTGGTATTTTTATGTTTTTGTTTGGAAGGTAGTGGTAACCGGGGGCTTCGGGGAGTTATACTATCGGGATTGGTGCCAAGGTGGGTCTGGAGGCTTTGGCGGTGGAATAGCTTTCAAAGACCCATAACCGGGTGATGGGGGTTAGGGATGCTATTAACCGGGTCTTATACTGGGGGGGGCCCTTGGTGCAAGGAGCCTTGCCAGAGAGCCCAAATCTTGGTTCCTGTGGGGGGAGTCCAGTGGATTAGGTCTGGGGAGGTGTGGAAGTCCTGTGGAGAGAGTCTGGGGATGTGGTTGATGGCCTCAATGGAGATATTAAGGTTGGATAGTCTGACCTTCTGGTCCTCGGGTAGGCCAATAGAGAAGTTGATTGAGGGGACCAGGATGGTCGCCCTTGGGAATTTAAATTTAGCCATGTCGACCATGCTCTTTTTTTTTATTCAAAACCTCGCTCGAGTTACTATCCCTGTTGTTGAGGCCAAAAGATAGAATTACTCTCTTGACCTCCGGGAGGGGTCGGGGAATTCCAGAGAGGATAGAGGTAGCGTGGTTAAGCCTGGCGCCCGGGTAGGTGTCAACCTGGATGTTATTATCTCGGATAGGGGGGAGTCTCTTAAGGTTAGAGTCCCCCATGATGATGGTCTTATGTGTGGGGTGGAGGGTCCAAGAGGTTTTATCACCATGATGGTCGTGTATGGTGTGGGGTGCCGTGAGCCTAGGGTCGGTTGGTGGGGTGGGGTTGTCCTTGATCGTGCTGGTGCTAGGGTTGTGTGTCGTGCGGGGTGTTAGGGTAGGATGGAAGCCTAGGGGGAAAGTGATGTTCAGCAGGGAGGGGGGGGGGATTTGGGTTTTTCCTTTTGGAGGTGGGTGTTGATTGGGTGTGTGGGAAGGGGGAGGGGGGTAGGACGGTTTTGTTAGTGGGGTGGGTAGGAGTGGGACCTTGGGGTATTGGGAACGGGTAGAAGGGTGGAGATGGGATAGGGGGTTCCTTGCTGGGGGTACCTGGGGGGTGCGGTCATGAGGTTGTTTGGGATGGGGTTGTCTGATTTGGGGTCCGTGGTAGGGAGAGTGTTTGTGGCGTCTGGCCAACAATGGGGTCGGGGCTGGTGGTGTGGTGGAATGGGATGGGGCAGCCGTATCGTATGTCAGGGTGTCCCTGTGGGGCCAATCAGGTATTGGGGTAGAGAGGGGCCCTGGGGAGAAGGTGATGTCCAACAGAGGGAGGGGGGGTTTTATCCTGATGGGGGGTAGGTGTTGGTCGTGTGTGGGCGGAAGGGGAGAGGGGTAAAGGGGTCTTGGAGAGGGCTCGTCATATCTGGCATTCCCACGGGTCGGGACTGCTGGTATGGTAGGGAAGGGCCGGACGATGCCTTGTGGCTGCGTGTCCCTGTGGGACCAACGGGGTGTTGGGGTAAGTAGGGGGCCTGGGGGGAAGGTGATGTCCATCAAGGGGAGGGGGGGTCTCGTTATGTCGGGGGGTAGGTGTTGGTTTTGTGTGGGAGGAGGGGGAGGAGGGTAGAGGGGTCTAGGGGAGGATTTGTCATATCTGACGTCACGTGGGGTCGGGGCTGCTGGTCTGGTAGGAGGGGGCGGGCTGGTGTCTTGTAGTGGAGTGTCCCTGTGGGGCCAAGGGGGTGTTAGGGTAGGGAGGGGACCTGGGGGGAGGGTGATAGTCATCAGGGGAGGGGGGGTTTTTTCTAAGGTGGGGAGTAGGTGTTGGTCGTGTCTATAGGGAGGGGGAGGGAGGTACAGGGGTCTTGTTTGTGGACGGGAGCGGGTTGAGGCGTAGGGGTGTAGGGGGTATCCCCTCGCTTCTGGGAACCCCCGGAAGGGGCGGACATATGGTCCTGTGGGGGAAGGTTTAGGGGTGGGGGGGCGGTAGTCAGGGGGAGGTTTGCCCATCCTGGTCTTCCAGGCCATGGTGGTGTTGGGTCTGTGGAGAGAAGAAATGGGAAAGGGGAGAGCTGGTGAGAAAATAGTTATCAGTACTAGTGGGAGAGTAGTATTCTACCCTAGTTCATAGCTCATTGAGGCCCAAAGGAGAGAGTGTCTGGAGACGACCGATCCAAGATCTCTCCCTATTCTGTCTCTGGGGGCGGGTCCATGTGGGGTTGTGGTCCAAGCCCATTAGGGTGAGGAAGCTGATATCATGACGGCCGAAGTGTTGTACCAGTAAGGTGTCAGATTTTAGGTGGTGTGTTATATTGTATAGGTGTTGGGTTAGCCGGGTGTCGAGGGAGTTACTCGTTTCACCCACGTATGTAAGGCCACAGAGTCTGCACTTGATGGCATAAATGCAGTTATGGCTCTGTAAGGACAGGGAAGAAGGGGTGGGAAAAATCGAGTGTGTTGATGTGGATCTAATGGAACTAGATTGTTTGAAGTGGGAGTGATTTTTTACGGGTTGGGTATTGAGTGGTCTAAGTTTACTGCGAACCAGAAGACTGCTGAGGTTGGGGTTCCTCTTATAGGCCGAGACTACTCTGTATTTCTGGAAGGGGTCAGAGTTGGACAAAGTGGAAGCGAAGTTGAGTTTAAGGGAGTTGTTAATTAGGACTGTGCTACTGTTGTAGGTGGAGACTAAGGGTAGGATAGTACCCTCCTGGCTGGGACGGGTTTCAAGGAAAGAAACCTTAGCTTTGTGGAGGAGGGAACGAGTGTAGCCCCTGGTCCGGAGGACCCGGAATAGGGTATTACAAGCCATCTCAAAGTCACTGGGTTGGGTACAAATGCGGTGGAATCTAAGTAGTTGGGATTTTACTAGGCCTCTGAAGGTATGGGGGGGGGTGGAAGCTAGTACGGTGGAGGAGGGCATGGGTATCCGTGTCCTTGAAGAACACTTTGATGTCTAGTTTGCCTGTTAAGGGGAAATTGTGGCCTTTGAAAGTCGTGGTGTCTAGGAAATCGATGGAGATGGGATTAAGGTTGTATTTGAGGGTAATAGATTTGTGGTGGGAATTTAGTAGAGAAGCGAATTCCTTAAAATCTTCTCTGGAATGGGGCCAAATGCCCCAAATGTCGTCTAGGTAACGGAGGTAGTGTGATGGTCTGAGAGGGCAGAGGGGGAGGATGGTACTCTCCCATTCTGCCATGTAGATGTCAGCCAGAGCTGGGGCGAATTTTTTACCCATAGCAACTCCCTTGATTTGTAAGTATGTTTGGCCATTGAAGCTGAAGTCGTTTTTGGTGAGTGCTATTTCAAGGAGTCTTATAATTTGGAAATCGGGGCGACCCGCTATCGGGTTATTCAATAGGCATTTGCGGACTGCCGCTAAGCCTGGTGCAGCTTCAATGTTGGTGTATAGGCTGTCTACATCCATGGAAAAAAGGAAGTCGTTGGGGCCCAAAAGGGCTGATTTGACCTTGGCTACAAAGTCGTAGGTGTCTTTGACATAACTGGGGTGAAGGGTGGCTAGGGGGTTAAGGAAATGGTCAATATATTCTGAAATGCCATAGGTTTCACTGCCGCAGTCTGAGATTATAGGTCTGCCCGCTGGTATTTCAAAGGGTGTGGGCCACGAGGAAGGGGGTTTGTGAATTTTGGGGAGGAGGTAGAAGCATCTGGCTCGTGGGTCGTCCTCACCGGCCAGGTAGCGTAATTGTTTATCATCTATGTGGCCTGTGGCGTGTAGTTCTAACAAGATGTCTAGGATTTCTAAGGCTGTGTCGGGGAAGATGGGTGTCGTTAGTTTTGAGTAATATTGTGTTGAATTAAGTTGTCTTAAAGCTTCAGTGATGTATTGGTCTCTGTCCAAGAGGACCACCACTGAGCCTTTGTCTGCTGATTTGATGACTATATGTGGGTCCTGTTGGAGTGCTCTAAGGGCCAAGACTTCTTCAGGTAGTAAGTTGGGGGTTTCCTGGAGTAGGAGCATAGAGGAGGTGGCTTCATTATCTAATTGCCTCAAAAGAGATAGTGGACGGGGGAGTAGAGAGTAGGGAGGTTCCCAGGTGGATTTGGGTAGGAAGCGGGGGATTACTGTTCTGTTGTCGGGGTCGTTGTTGAAAAAGGCTATAAGTTTAAGACGCCTATGGTAGGAAAGAACCTCCGTTTGTAATCGTGAGTGGGCGTTCTTGGTTGCGTCGAGGGTGGGGATGAAGGAAAGGCCCCTCTCGAGTAGAGAAATTTGGGCTGGGGTCGGTCGGAAGGATTTGGAGAGGTTGAGGATACTTTTGGTACCTGTGTCGAGGTGAAGGGGAATAGTGCCGCTCTCCCGCTGGTCTGCGCTAGAGAGGGTTACTAGTTTAAAGACTTCTGCCAATGTGTCCAAATGTTAAACCCAGTACGGGGTGACCAATCAATATTGTTTAGGTAGGTATGGAAGTCCCTTGAGGGGATGAGGGAGATGTGGTTTAAATCCCCAATGGAGTGGTTGAGGTGTTGGAGTCTGGTTATCTGGTCAGGGGGTAAAAGGCGGGAGTAGTTGATTTTGGGAACTAGGATGGTGGCTCTGGGGAATTTTAGTGTTGCTTTAGAGACCATGTTTCTAAGGGATTTCTTGAGGGATTCGTAGGTGCCCTCCATTCTGTTGGAAAAACCAACCGAGAGTATGACTTTTTGGACCTCAGGGTGAGGTAGGGGGATACCTAGGAGTAGGGAGGTCATATGGTGGAGTTTAGCCCCCGGGTAGACATCTACTTGTATCCTGTTGTCTAGGATTTTAGGGAGCGCCCTGAGATTGGAATCTCCAAGTATAACGGTCTTGCGTGTGGGTCGGAGGGTCCAGGAGAAATTATTGTCTGGGTGGGTCTGTGTGGTGGGGGATGGTGTTCTATTTGGGGTGTCGGATGGTCCGGGTCGAACGTAGTCAGGGTTGGTGTATTTGTTGGAAAGAGTTGTCTGGGGTTTAGGGCCGGGCGTAGTTCCGGCAATCTATTGGTGTTAGCTGGTGGGAGTAATTTCGATTTAGATTTATTATTGGTTGGTGCACGGGCAGGGATCAGGTTGGAGGGAAGGGCCCGTCTAAGGGAAATGTTTTTGGTGGGTGTTACACCGTCCCAGTCTTCGTCCGATGACGAAGTTGAGATCGGGGGGTGGGGGTAGGAGGGTCCGTTAAGGGACCACCTGTTATGTGGAATAGGAGGGGAAGAATGTTGGGGTTGGAAGGAGGGGAGGGAGGAGGAGGGAGAGAGGATATGTGTGTTGTAGTTGAGAGGAGGGGGTTGTAGTCGTGCAGGTGGAGTAGGGGGTGATGGGCTGTTCGGGTAACTGAGTTCGCTGCTGGTGGGTGAGATAGGAGGGACCGGGGGCGGAGAGGGTGTTAGGATTTCTGCAGGGGAAGCATGGTAGGGTTGGTAGGGGAAGTGGGGGGAGGGGGGAGAGAGGGTATATGTGTAGTGGTTAGGAGGAAGGGGTCGTGGCCGTACGGGTGGAGTAGGGAGTGATGGGCTATTCGGGTGACTAGGGTGGCTGCTAGTGGGTGAGATGGGGGGGACCAGAGACGGAGAGGGTGTTTGGATTCCTGATGGGCACAAAAGGGGGAGGGGGGAAGGGACGAGAGCCATGGCCATGTTAATGATGCGGTCGGTGAGATTACCGCCAAGGTCGCTGTTGGCCCAACTACAAGCCTGTGGCCAAACTCCTGAGTGTCCTAGGTTGGGTCTTGATTTAAGTGTTGTTGCTAGTGTTTTTATTCTAGAGAGGTAATGTTCCTCCAACAACCGGTAGCTTGTGGTTAAATAAGCCTCGGATGCTAGTTTTAGGTCCTGGACCATGGCTGGGGAAGGGGATGAGGGGGTAAAAGCGGTTTGAAGTTCCTGAACCTTCTTGATGTATCCCTCTGGTAGAATGCCAAATCTGGTGAACATCAAGACTTTGTCCAAGTGGAAGGTAGCTTTAAGAAGTTTGGAAGCCATTTTGGAAGTGACTCTAAGGTCCTCATCAGGGGTTGGGAGTGGGGTGGAGGTTGTAGGTATGGTAGGATGGGGTTGGGAAATGGTGTTGTGTTGTGAGTAGGGTTGGGTATCGTTTGGGTTTTATCCGGTACCGGTTACTAACCGATACTTTAAAAACGGTACCGGTACCAAAACGGTACTTAATTCGGTACTTTTGATTTTTTTAAATGACATATATATATATATATAATAATAATAACACGGTCGACAACATTAAACAGCTTTTCACTTTTTTATTGCTGAGGCACAATATATATTGTTAAATACACACAAATTAAAATAAATGAAAATAAAACTCCTGCTGACTGAGGCACAATAAACATATATATAATATTACAGTTAAATTATGTTTGAATTATGTTAACCCACCACACACTCAAATAAAAATAAATAAAAATAAAACTTCCACCTCAGCAATTCTTTTGCAAAAAGATGAGCATATTTGCCTTCTCTGGCAAAATACGACACCTCTCTTGACTAATTGCATGACCTGCACATGAGAAAACCCTCTCAGATGGTGTGGATGAGGCTTGTACGCACATGTATTTATCTGAAAGCTTAGACAGTATGGGGAGGCTGTCCCGCTTACCCCACCACCAGACTACAGGGTCTTGACCTGATGGGATTGAAGACAAACTTGTGTACATTTCAATTTCTTTCTGGACCACTTCAGTGATGGGGAGGGCCCTATTACTGGTCCCTGTTTCCTGAAGAAGCTCTAGGTCCTCATCCTCAAACAGCTCCTCTAGGGCTGACTTTTTGGCATGCTTCTTGTGCTGAAAAATACATAAAAGTAGTGTTTAGACAAACATACTTAAAAAATTGCATTCGTTCATTTGAGGTATTCCATGATTATTTATGAACTTACATGTTCCTCTGCCTTGTCCTCATCTGAATCTTCTTCCCCTGGCCCTGTGCCCGCCATTGGAAGCTGTAGGCACAATTTTGCACATAAATAGCAATACTTCATCATAGAAACGGTATTATAGGACACATAGTAAACAAGGATGAGGATAAAATACCTGTTCTGTTGCACTGGCACTGGCAACTGCTGCTTTCTTCAACCTCTCCCAGGCATCAGCATATTTAAATCTGCCTTTGAAGCGAGGGTCCATCGAAGTGGCCTCCTGGAGAAAGTTCTGAATATCTGGATTCTGTAAATGAACATGACAAACTGTTTAGTGTCTAACAGTGAAATGATGTGGTTTGCCCTCTTGTAAGCATAGGCTATGCTTGGAAATGGAAAATACCTGGTATCGCTTTTTCAGATCTCCCCAGACCGCCTCTTTCACAGCACGGGTGAACTCAGTGTCGTCTCCTTCAATCACCCTGAAATGCTTCTCCAGCTTGTTCAGGATGGGGAGAATTTCGCCACATGTGGGGGACCTCTCACTGGATACGCAGAGGGTTGAGGTGTACAGCAACTTCATGACGTTCACAAACTCCTCTGCTTTCTGGAAGTCATTGTCTGTGAGCCTTTCCAGCCTGGGTGAAAAAAGAAGATAAAATAAAGAATAAAAAATATCAACAAAGTTGTTTAACAACTGATCTTTTCAAGGTCCACTTCTCCATACTCCATCACACAGGTATAATGTGCAGTGAAATGTTATTGCTAGCTCATAAAGTGTGCTTAAGTAAAATACACCCATCTTGTCCATCACCTGTCTTTCTCCATTGGCTTTCTGAGTCGCTGGTCCAGTGAAGCTGCCTGGATGGCTGGGTACTGCTCCAGAAACCGCTCTACCATCAGGAACAGGGAGTTCCACCGTGTTCTGACATCCAGAATCATGTTGTGTTCTGGCAGGTCTGAAACACATTTTGAATTACAATCTACATTGCTGAAGATGTTTGAAACAAACATAACCTTTTGAGATTTATAGGCGCTACTTACTCAGAAGTCGCTGCTTCTCCCGCAGGACAGGTTTGGACAGGGTGGACCGCTTCAGCCACACCACAACTGTGCGCAGTCTGGCACACCACCGTGTAACTGCACTGATGGAGTAAACCTTCTGGGCTGCAAGGTTTAGGGTATGGGCGAAGCACCCCACTTTTAATAAGGGCAGATTTTTCAATGCAACATCCATGTTGCTGGCATTGTCTACTGTGGCGGCTACAGCTTTTTTGTTTAACTTAAATTCAGCCAGAATGCCATGTATTTCTTCTGCCACCACCAGGCCTGTCTGTGACTCATACACAGCTTTGGTGTTAAGCACCTTCTGCTTAATGTGGCCATGAATCGAGTAGTGCACAGTAACCGTTAAATAGTGGTCCTGTGCCACACTCGTCCACCCATCACAGGTAATAGCAACCACATGTATGTGTGCTAATTCCTTAATGAGGTTTTCTTTTTCTACAGAGTACCATGCAGGAATAAGGGTATTGGACAGAGCATCCCTGGATGGCGGTTTGTAGCGAGGATTGAGGGCGGTGGTCATCTCTCTGTAAACATATTTGAGGATATTTATTATTGTCATTTTGACTTTTGTTTTGTTTTGACATAATTGTCTAATGGCACAGATTTATAAACATAAAGTAAACAAATATTGTTTTCACGTCACTTTACCTGAAACAGGGAGATTCCACAGTGGAAAAGGAATGCAGTCCCTTGACCACAAACCTGGTAACAGCCCTGTGAATTTCCTCCACCTTGTCATTGGTCAAAGTTCCCTTCTTTGCCAAGGTGAATGGGGTCTCTGATGCTGTAGCTGGAGAGCCAACAATATAAACATAGGTTAAATAATGTTACTGTAGCTAAATATTTGCTGCTGCCTGTCTTGGATAGGACCCTCTTGAATGCTGTACCATATAACGACACCTGGGGTCGCTTGGGTGCGGATCAGACGGTCTGCCTGACCTCCACTCACCCCTCACCCTACTCCCCCTCCCCCAGTCCAGCTGGGGCCTACCTACCTGCATGTTTAATCTCTCAATCCCCCGTCCCTTTCCTGGTTAAATAAAACAAAGCAAGAAATCATAGAGGGCGAATGTCCACTGTCCCCCTCTTTAAATAAATAAACGGAAACATTATTACTAACCTGAGGAAATGCTGTCATCATCATCCTCAATGGGAATGGCGATCTCCGCCTCCATCTCTCCGGAGGTGCTTGCTGCTGCTGAGGTGCTTGCCGCCGAAGGGCTGGTGAACTTGCGCAAGCTGTCAAACACGGTGCACCCTTCTGACCTTAAATGTATCGCGTGCGTTGTCAGGTGTTTCATCAAGTTCGATGTGTTGCCTGCTTTACACGCGAATGATTTTAAACATTTTAAGCACTTCGCGTTGTTTTCATCGAGTCGGGTGAAATGCAGCCACACTTTAGAACGCTTCATTGCGGTCTTCGGCATTCTCGGTGACCTCGTAGCTAGGCTAGCTAGCGAAATTAGATAATATGACTATGAGTATGATTATTATGATGATAATAATACTATCAATACAATAATACAATAATACAATCACTTACTATAAACTCACTCTTCTTCTTCTCAACACAACTGCTCACCTCACTACCACGACACGCACTGATTGGAAATTGGAAACAGGCGATGTCACTCACGTGACACGTCACGACTCAAGTCACGTGTGGTTGACTGTTGCATGACACCGGACACCAGTTTTTTTTTTTTTTTTTTGAAAAGTACCGAAATGAGGAACCGAAATCTCCTTTGCGATTCGGTACGGGTACATACCGAATGTAAAGTAACCGGTACCTACCGGTACCGATTTTCGGTACCCAACCCTAGTTGTGAGCTGTTCGTGTGAGTTCTCTGGGATGTTAGGGTGGGATAGGGATCAGGGGAGGGGGCGATGTTCAGAGGGGGGGGTCCTTGTGTTAGTCGGGGACCGGTGTTGGTAGGGTGTTAGAGAAGGGGAAGGGGTGTGGGGGGGTCCTGTCCGTGGGGTGGGTTGGAGTGAGGTATTCTGGTTATAGGGACGGGTAGGAGGATGGTATTGAAGTACCGGACGTATGCCCACGGGGCCCAGAAGGGGGCGGTCAATTGAACGTATGGAAGAAGGAGATGGGGTTTGGGACTGGTGGTCTGGAGTGGGCTTGCTCCTTTTCTCATTGATTAGGGCTGGGGTAGTTGGTCCATTGAGGGGGGTAGAATCGTATTGTGTGGTGGAGTATCCTCGTGGGTCTTATGGGGTGTTGGGGTAGGGGGGGGAATCAGAGGGAGGATGGTATTCGTTGGGGGGGAGGGTTTTTTTGTTATTTTAAGAGGTGGGTATTCGTCTGTTGTGTAGGGAGGGGGAGGGGGGTTAAAGGGTCTTTTGCGTGGAATGGGTCGGAGTGGGAACTCAGAAAGGAAGAGGCGGGTCGGGCGAGAGCTTATGGAATGGAATTTAGGGTTTTGAGGCCGGTGGCCAGGAGGGGGTTTATTCTTCTCGTTGTTTCCGGCCATAGTGGTGGTAAGGTCTGTGGAGAGAAGAGACTAAGTTAATGGAGGAAAATAGAGAGAGGAGAGAGGGTTAGGGTTAGGGTTAGGGTTAGGGTTAGGGTTAGGGTTGGGTTGGGTTTAGGGTTAGGGTTAGGGTTAGGGTTAGGGTTAGGGTTAGGGTAAGGGTTAGGGTTAGGGTTAGGGTTAGGGTTAGGGTTAGGGTTAGGGTTAGGGTTAGAGGGTTAGGGTTAGAGGGTTAGGGTTAGGGTTAGGGTTAGGGTTAGGGTTAGGGTTAGGGTTAGGGTTAGGGGTTAGGGTTAGGGTTAGGGTTTAGGGTTAGGGTTAGGGTTAGGGTTAGGGTTAGGGTTAGGGTTGGGTTAGGGTTAGGGTTAGGGTTAGGGTTAGGGTTAGGGTTAGGGGTTAGGGGTTAGGGTTAGGGTTAGGGTTAGGGTTTAGGGTTAGGGTTAGGGTTAGGGTTAGGGTTGGGTTAGGGTTAGGGTTAGGGTTAGGGTTAGGGTTAGGGTTAGGGGTTAGGGTTAGGGTTAGGTTTAGTCGGGGTTAGGGTTAGGGTTAGGGTTAGGGTTAGGGTTAGGGTTAGGGTTAGGGTTAGGGTTAGGTTTTTGATTGAGAGCACCGAGTGTAAGAAACCATGTAAAACATGAAGTGAAAGACTCAGTTCTTCGAGCCTCGCACGAGTGATGCACAGGGTGTATGCACGCTCACTACACACAATTAGATCCGGTCCAAATGTCATATGTACAAGCCCCAGGGGGCTATCTGAACGTCCATTGTAATGAAAACAAGTGGGTTCGGTCAGGCCAAGAGTAAAGTTTGTATATTAATATTAATAAGGGAGGGGGTTGGGGTGTGGGGGGTAATAGGGGGGGGGGGGGGGGGGGGGGGGGGTTTTAGGTGATTTTGTTCAGTCATAAGTCCCTTACTTGGCACTTAGACAAAGACCTAAGCACCTTACTTGGCAACCGGTCACTATGTTAGGGGCCAGGATGAGGCATGGGAAATAGAGGTCCAGAATGCCTTACAGGGCACCTGGACAAAAAGACTTAGGCACCTTACTTGGCAACCGATCACTATGTTGGGGGCCAGGATGAGGCATGGGGAAATAAAGGTCCAGAATGCCTTACAGGGCACCTGGACAAAAAGACTTAGGCACCTTACTTGGCAACCGATCACTATGTTAGGGGCCAGGATGAGGCATGGGGAAATAGAGGTCCAGAATGCCTTACAGGGCACCTGGACAAAAAGACTTAGGCACCTTACTTGGCAACCGATCACTATGTTGGGGGCCAGGATGCAGCACGGGAATAGAGGTCCAGAATGCCTTACATGACACCTGGACAAAAGACCACCTTAATTGGCAGCCGGCGAATATGTTAGGGGCCAGGATGGGACATGGGGTATTCGTCGTGAGACATAGGGTTTAGGGTTAGGGTTAGGGTTAGGGTGGAAAAGGGGAGAGAGGAGTGGGGGAGGTCCACATGTCATATGTAGAAGCCCCAGGGGGCTATCTGAACGTCCATTGTAATGAAAACAAGTGGGTTCGGTCAGGCCAAGAGTAAAGTTTGTATGATAGTATTGGTAAGGGAGGGGGTTGGGGTGTTCAGGTAATGGTTTGAATTGCATCATTAGAGGGTTCTAGTTTAAGAAGATAAATATGGGATCACATCATCAGTTGTCACCAAAGGATCACTGGGCGTTTCGGCCATGAAACAAGACACCCTCACCTAAGGTTGGCCCACTGGGGGAGATCAGAGCCCCAGTGTGTGTCCCTCGGGTCAATTGGTTTGGGGAATAGGTTTTTGTTTGGGAGAGTGAAGGGTAAGAAACTAATTTGGAATCTCACAAGGGGTCCAATAGATCCCAGGAGAGAGACTGTATTATATGCGTTCAGGGTGAGAGAACTAGTTTGGAATCTCTTCCAGGGTCCGGTAGGCCCCAGGAGAGAGTCTGTATTGTAAGAGTTAGGTTAGGGTCGTGGTAAAGTTTGTAAGAAGGAGGGGGGTCGATTACAACACAAAAAGCAGGCCGCGTGTTAGCCAAACCCATAGCTTCACCTGCAAAGGCCCAATAAAGTAGGGAGGCCGAAAACAATAAAAGACCGGACAGAGCGCTAGCCTGGCTAATAGCAACCTGTGCAAACGTAACCAGAGGAGGGACTGGGGTCGAATACAACCAGAAGCCCCGACCGCGTGTTAGCATAGCTAATAGCTACCCTGCAGACGTCTAAAAGGAGGAAGGGGCCCGAGTACAAACACAAACACAACAAAGCGCTAGCAGTGCTAGCCGCTAACCCTGCAGGCTGCTAGCAGTACAAACGAGAAGAGAGAGAGAGGGAGAGAGAATGGGGGAAGAAAAAGAGTGAACTCACCGTCAGTGACTAAGGTTTCTGTAGTTAGATGGTAGAGCGCTGTGGTAAGCACATGTACATCTCTCCGTGTGTTTGTTGGGAAAGAACGTTCCTAGTGAGGGGAGTGGCGTTTTAAACAGGTGAGAAGCCTGCTGGGTAATTAGAAAAGTGATTTCAGCTGTGCCAGTCAAGGCTGTCACCAGTGATTTTCCACTGGAGGCGGGCCCTGGCTGAAGTCAGTGTTTTAACACTGGGGGTGATGTCGCACTCTAGTGGGTAAAATTGGTAGTGACAGTCCAGTACATTAAATCCTGGAAACGGCCCAGCCTGGACCCAAGTCAGAGGTGTAACTAAATGGGGAAGAGGGGTAAAAAATTATGTGTGGGTAGAAATACAACCGGTGTCCTGCTAGAAGGGAGAGGTGTTTTTGCAAGGAATTTAGAGGGATAATTTAAGGGTTAGGGTTAGGTTAAGGGTTGGGGTTAGGGCCAGGGTTGGGGTTAAGGTTAGGGTTAGGGATAGGGTTAAGGTTAGGGTTAGGGTTAGGGTTAGGGTTAGGGCTAGGGTTAGGGTTAGGGTTAGGGTCAGGGCTAGGGTTAGGGTTAGGGTTAGGGTTAGGGCTAGGGTTAGGGTTAGGGTTAGGGTTAGGGTTAGGGTTAGGGCTAGGGTTAAGGTTACGGTTAAGGTTAGGGTTGGGGTTAGGGTTAGGGGTCGGGTTATGGTAGGGGGGTGGGTGGAAGAGGGGAAAGAAAGGTAGGGGGGTGGGAGGGTGGGGGTGGGGGGGTTTTGGTGGTTTTGTTCAGTCATAAGTCCCTTACTTGGCACTTAGACAAAGACCTAAGCACCTTACTTGGCAACCGGTCACTATGTTGGGGGCCAGGATGAGGCATGGGAAATAGAGGTCCAGAATGCCTTACAGGGCACCTGGACAAAAAGACTTAGGCACCTTACTTGGCAACCGATCACTATGTTGGGGGCCAGGATGAGGCATGGGGAAATAAAGGTCCAGAATGCCTTACAGGGCACCTGGACAAAAAGACTTAGGCACCTTACTTGGCAACCGATCACTATGTTAGGGGCCAGGATGAGGCATGGGGAAATAGAGGTCCAGAATGCCTTACAGGGCACCTGGACAAAAAGACTTAGGCACCTTACTTGGCAACCGATCACTATGTTGGGGGCCAGGATGCAGCACGGGAATAGAGGTCCAGAATGCCTTACATGACACCTGGACAAAAGACCACCTTACTTGGCAGCCGGCGAATATGTTAGGGGCCAGGATGGGACATGGGGTATTGGGCGTCAAACGAAAGGTAGGGGGGTGGGGGGGTAGGGGTGGGGGGTTTTGGTGGTTTTGTTCAGTCATAAGTCCCTTACTTGGCACTTAGACAAAGACCTAAGCACCTTACTTGGCAACCGGTCACTATGTTAGGGGCCAGGATGAGGCATGGGAAATAGAGGTCCAGAATGCCTTACAGGGCACCTGGACAAAAAGACTTAGGCACCTTACTTGGCAACCGATCACTATGTTAGGGGCCAGGCTGAGGCATGGGGAAATAGAGGTCCAGAATGCCTTACAGGGCACCTGGACAAAAAGACTTAGGCACCTTACTTGGCAACCGATCACTATGTTGGGGGCCAGGATGCAGCACGGGAATAGAGGTCCAGAATGCCTTACATGACACCTGGACAAAAGACCACCTTAATTGGCAGCCGGCGAATATGTTAGGGGCCAGGATGGGACATGGGGTATTGGGTGTCAAACGTACCATACTTGGCGCGTGGATAAAAAAGTGAGAGAGGGACCGGTTATTCGCCTCCGACACTAGTTCTCAGTACCCTTGACGCTCCTTCATGTGTATCATGAGGGACCTTAATACTGTATCCCTAGAGCTGGAAGTTTTCACCGTTGGCCATGTGTCATAGGGTCCGGAGTAAGAGTGTCAGGATCTGGCTGGTTAGGTTTTTGATTGAGAGCACCGAGTGTAAGAAACCATGTAAAACATGAAGTGAAAGACTCAGTTCTTCGAGCCTCGCACGAGTGATGCACAGGGTGTATGCACGCTCACTACACACAATTAGATCCGGTCCAAATGTCATATGTACAAGCCCCAGGGGGCTATCTGAACGTCCATTGTAATGAAAACAAGTGGGTTCGGTCAGGCCAAGAGTAAAGTTTGTATATTAATATTAATAAGGGAGGGGGTTGGGGTGTGGGGGGTAATAGGGGGGGGGGGGGGGGGGGGGGGGGGTTTTAGGTGATTTTGTTCAGTCATAAGTCCCTTACTTGGCACTTAGACAAAGACCTAAGCACCTTACTTGGCAACCGGTCACTATGTTAGGGGCCAGGATGAGGCATGGGAAATAGAGGTCCAGAATGCCTTACAGGGCACCTGGACAAAAAGACTTAGGCACCTTACTTGGCAACCGATCACTATGTTGGGGGCCAGGATGAGGCATGGGGAAATAAAGGTCCAGAATGCCTTACAGGGCACCTGGACAAAAAGACTTAGGCACCTTACTTGGCAACCGATCACTATGTTAGGGGCCAGGATGAGGCATGGGGAAATAGAGGTCCAGAATGCCTTACAGGGCACCTGGACAAAAAGACTTAGGCACCTTACTTGGCAACCGATCACTATGTTGGGGGCCAGGATGCAGCACGGGAATAGAGGTCCAGAATGCCTTACATGACACCTGGACAAAAGACCACCTTAATTGGCAGCCGGCGAATATGTTAGGGGCCAGGATGGGACATGGGGTATTCGTCGTGAGACATAGGGTTTAGGGTTAGGGTTAGGGTTAGGGTGGAAAAGGGGAGAGAGGAGTGGGGGAGGTCCACATGTCATATGTAGAAGCCCCAGGGGGCTATCTGAACGTCCATTGTAATGAAAACAAGTGGGTTCGGTCAGGCCAAGAGTAAAGTTTGTATGATAGTATTGGTAAGGGAGGGGGTTGGGGTGTTCAGGTAATGGTTTGAATTGCATCATTAGAGGGTTCTAGTTTAAGAAGATAAATATGGGATCACATCATCAGTTGTCACCAAAGGATCACTGGGCGTTTCGGCCATGAAACAAGACACCCTCACCTAAGGTTGGCCCACTGGGGGAGATCAGAGCCCCAGTGTGTGTCCCTCGGGTCAATTGGTTTGGGGAATAGGTTTTTGTTTGGGAGAGTGAAGGGTAAGAAACTAATTTGGAATCTCACAAGGGGTCCAATAGATCCCAGGAGAGAGACTGTATTATATGCGTTCAGGGTGAGAGAACTAGTTTGGAATCTCTTCCAGGGTCCGGTAGGCCCCAGGAGAGAGTCTGTATTGTAAGAGTTAGGTTAGGGTCGTGGTAAAGTTTGTAAGAAGGAGGGGGGTCGATTACAACACAAAAAGCAGGCCGCGTGTTAGCCAAACCCATAGCTTCACCTGCAAAGGCCCAATAAAGTAGGGAGGCCGAAAACAATAAAAGACCGGACAGAGCGCTAGCCTGGCTAATAGCAACCTGTGCAAACGTAACCAGAGGAGGGACTGGGGTCGAATACAACCAGAAGCCCCGACCGCGTGTTAGCATAGCTAATAGCTACCCTGCAGACGTCTAAAAGGAGGAAGGGGCCCGAGTACAAACACAAACACAACAAAGCGCTAGCAGTGCTAGCCGCTAACCCTGCAGGCTGCTAGCAGTACAAACGAGAAGAGAGAGAGAGGGAGAGAGAATGGGGGAAGAAAAAGAGTGAACTCACCGTCAGTGACTAAGGTTTCTGTAGTTAGATGGTAGAGCGCTGTGGTAAGCACATGTACATCTCTCCGTGTGTTTGTTGGGAAAGAACGTTCCTAGTGAGGGGAGTGGCGTTTTAAACAGGTGAGAAGCCTGCTGGGTAATTAGAAAAGTGATTTCAGCTGTGCCAGTCAAGGCTGTCACCAGTGATTTTCCACTGGAGGCGGGCCCTGGCTGAAGTCAGTGTTTTAACACTGGGGGTGATGTCGCACTCTAGTGGGTAAAATTGGTAGTGACAGTCCAGTACATTAAATCCTGGAAACGGCCCAGCCTGGACCCAAGTCAGAGGTGTAACTAAATGGGGAAGAGGGGTAAAAAATTATGTGTGGGTAGAAATACAACCGGTGTCCTGCTAGAAGGGAGAGGTGTTTTTGCAAGGAATTTAGAGGGATAATTTAAGGGTTAGGGTTAGGTTAAGGGTTGGGGTTAGGGCCAGGGTTGGGGTTAAGGTTAGGGTTAGGGATAGGGTTAAGGTTAGGGTTAGGGTTAGGGTTAGGGTTAGGGCTAGGGTTAGGGTTAGGGTTAGGGTCAGGGCTAGGGTTAGGGTTAGGGTTAGGGTTAGGGCTAGGGTTAGGGTTAGGGTTAGGGTTAGGGTTAGGGTTAGGGCTAGGGTTAAGGTTACGGTTAAGGTTAGGGTTGGGGTTAGGGTTAGGGGTCGGGTTATGGTAGGGGGGTGGGTGGAAGAGGGGAAAGAAAGGTAGGGGGGTGGGAGGGTGGGGGTGGGGGGGTTTTGGTGGTTTTGTTCAGTCATAAGTCCCTTACTTGGCACTTAGACAAAGACCTAAGCACCTTACTTGGCAACCGGTCACTATGTTGGGGGCCAGGATGAGGCATGGGAAATAGAGGTCCAGAATGCCTTACAGGGCACCTGGACAAAAAGACTTAGGCACCTTACTTGGCAACCGATCACTATGTTGGGGGCCAGGATGAGGCATGGGGAAATAAAGGTCCAGAATGCCTTACAGGGCACCTGGACAAAAAGACTTAGGCACCTTACTTGGCAACCGATCACTATGTTAGGGGCCAGGATGAGGCATGGGGAAATAGAGGTCCAGAATGCCTTACAGGGCACCTGGACAAAAAGACTTAGGCACCTTACTTGGCAACCGATCACTATGTTGGGGGCCAGGATGCAGCACGGGAATAGAGGTCCAGAATGCCTTACATGACACCTGGACAAAAGACCACCTTACTTGGCAGCCGGCGAATATGTTAGGGGCCAGGATGGGACATGGGGTATTGGGCGTCAAACGAAAGGTAGGGGGGTGGGGGGGTAGGGGTGGGGGGTTTTGGTGGTTTTGTTCAGTCATAAGTCCCTTACTTGGCACTTAGACAAAGACCTAAGCACCTTACTTGGCAACCGGTCACTATGTTAGGGGCCAGGATGAGGCATGGGAAATAGAGGTCCAGAATGCCTTACAGGGCACCTGGACAAAAAGACTTAGGCACCTTACTTGGCAACCGATCACTATGTTAGGGGCCAGGCTGAGGCATGGGGAAATAGAGGTCCAGAATGCCTTACAGGGCACCTGGACAAAAAGACTTAGGCACCTTACTTGGCAACCGATCACTATGTTGGGGGCCAGGATGCAGCACGGGAATAGAGGTCCAGAATGCCTTACATGACACCTGGACAAAAGACCACCTTAATTGGCAGCCGGCGAATATGTTAGGGGCCAGGATGGGACATGGGGTATTGGGTGTCAAACGTACCATACTTGGCGCGTGGATAAAAAAGTGAGAGAGGGACCGGTTATTCGCCTCCGACACTAGTTCTCAGTACCCTTGACGCTCCTTCATGTGTATCATGAGGGACCTTAATACTGTATCCCTAGAGCTGGAAGTTTTCACCGTTGGCCATGTGTCATAGGGTCCGGAGTAAGAGTGTCAGGATCTGGCTGGTTAGGTTTTTGATTGAGAGCACCGAGTGTAAGAAACCATGTAAAACATGAAGTGAAAGACTCAGTTCTTCGAGCCTCGCACGAGTGATGCACAGGGTGTATGCACGCTCACTACACACAATTAGATCCGGTCCAAATGTCATATGTACAAGCCCCAGGGGGCTATCTGAACGTCCATTGTAATGAAAACAAGTGGGTTCGGTCAGGCCAAGAGTAAAGTTTGTATATTAATATTAATAAGGGAGGGGGTTGGGGTGTGGGGGGTAATAGGGGGGGGGGGGGGGGGGGGGGGGGGTTTTAGGTGATTTTGTTCAGTCATAAGTCCCTTACTTGGCACTTAGACAAAGACCTAAGCACCTTACTTGGCAACCGGTCACTATGTTAGGGGCCAGGATGAGGCATGGGAAATAGAGGTCCAGAATGCCTTACAGGGCACCTGGACAAAAAGACTTAGGCACCTTACTTGGCAACCGATCACTATGTTGGGGGCCAGGATGAGGCATGGGGAAATAAAGGTCCAGAATGCCTTACAGGGCACCTGGACAAAAAGACTTAGGCACCTTACTTGGCAACCGATCACTATGTTAGGGGCCAGGATGAGGCATGGGGAAATAGAGGTCCAGAATGCCTTACAGGGCACCTGGACAAAAAGACTTAGGCACCTTACTTGGCAACCGATCACTATGTTGGGGGCCAGGATGCAGCACGGGAATAGAGGTCCAGAATGCCTTACATGACACCTGGACAAAAGACCACCTTAATTGGCAGCCGGCGAATATGTTAGGGGCCAGGATGGGACATGGGGTATTCGTCGTGAGACATAGGGTTTAGGGTTAGGGTTAGGGTTAGGGTGGAAAAGGGGAGAGAGGAGTGGGGGAGGTCCACATGTCATATGTAGAAGCCCCAGGGGGCTATCTGAACGTCCATTGTAATGAAAACAAGTGGGTTCGGTCAGGCCAAGAGTAAAGTTTGTATGATAGTATTGGTAAGGGAGGGGGTTGGGGTGTTCAGGTAATGGTTTGAATTGCATCATTAGAGGGTTCTAGTTTAAGAAGATAAATATGGGATCACATCATCAGTTGTCACCAAAGGATCACTGGGCGTTTCGGCCATGAAACAAGACACCCTCACCTAAGGTTGGCCCACTGGGGGAGATCAGAGCCCCAGTGTGTGTCCCTCGGGTCAATTGGTTTGGGGAATAGGTTTTTGTTTGGGAGAGTGAAGGGTAAGAAACTAATTTGGAATCTCACAAGGGGTCCAATAGATCCCAGGAGAGAGACTGTATTATATGCGTTCAGGGTGAGAGAACTAGTTTGGAATCTCTTCCAGGGTCCGGTAGGCCCCAGGAGAGAGTCTGTATTGTAAGAGTTAGGTTAGGGTCGTGGTAAAGTTTGTAAGAAGGAGGGGGGTCGATTACAACACAAAAAGCAGGCCGCGTGTTAGCCAAACCCATAGCTTCACCTGCAAAGGCCCAATAAAGTAGGGAGGCCGAAAACAATAAAAGACCGGACAGAGCGCTAGCCTGGCTAATAGCAACCTGTGCAAACGTAACCAGAGGAGGGACTGGGGTCGAATACAACCAGAAGCCCCGACCGCGTGTTAGCATAGCTAATAGCTACCCTGCAGACGTCTAAAAGGAGGAAGGGGCCCGAGTACAAACACAAACACAACAAAGCGCTAGCAGTGCTAGCCGCTAACCCTGCAGGCTGCTAGCAGTACAAACGAGAAGAGAGAGAGAGGGAGAGAGAATGGGGGAAGAAAAAGAGTGAACTCACCGTCAGTGACTAAGGTTTCTGTAGTTAGATGGTAGAGCGCTGTGGTAAGCACATGTACATCTCTCCGTGTGTTTGTTGGGAAAGAACGTTCCTAGTGAGGGGAGTGGCGTTTTAAACAGGTGAGAAGCCTGCTGGGTAATTAGAAAAGTGATTTCAGCTGTGCCAGTCAAGGCTGTCACCAGTGATTTTCCACTGGAGGCGGGCCCTGGCTGAAGTCAGTGTTTTAACACTGGGGGTGATGTCGCACTCTAGTGGGTAAAATTGGTAGTGACAGTCCAGTACATTAAATCCTGGAAACGGCCCAGCCTGGACCCAAGTCAGAGGTGTAACTAAATGGGGAAGAGGGGTAAAAAATTATGTGTGGGTAGAAATACAACCGGTGTCCTGCTAGAAGGGAGAGGTGTTTTTGCAAGGAATTTAGAGGGATAATTTAAGGGTTAGGGTTAGGTTAAGGGTTGGGGTTAGGGCCAGGGTTGGGGTTAAGGTTAGGGTTAGGGATAGGGTTAAGGTTAGGGTTAGGGTTAGGGTTAGGGTTAGGGCTAGGGTTAGGGTTAGGGTTAGGGTCAGGGCTAGGGTTAGGGTTAGGGTTAGGGTTAGGGCTAGGGTTAGGGTTAGGGTTAGGGTTAGGGTTAGGGTTAGGGCTAGGGTTAAGGTTACGGTTAAGGTTAGGGTTGGGGTTAGGGTTAGGGGTCGGGTTATGGTAGGGGGGTGGGTGGAAGAGGGGAAAGAAAGGTAGGGGGGTGGGAGGGTGGGGGTGGGGGGGTTTTGGTGGTTTTGTTCAGTCATAAGTCCCTTACTTGGCACTTAGACAAAGACCTAAGCACCTTACTTGGCAACCGGTCACTATGTTGGGGGCCAGGATGAGGCATGGGAAATAGAGGTCCAGAATGCCTTACAGGGCACCTGGACAAAAAGACTTAGGCACCTTACTTGGCAACCGATCACTATGTTGGGGGCCAGGATGAGGCATGGGGAAATAAAGGTCCAGAATGCCTTACAGGGCACCTGGACAAAAAGACTTAGGCACCTTACTTGGCAACCGATCACTATGTTAGGGGCCAGGATGAGGCATGGGGAAATAGAGGTCCAGAATGCCTTACAGGGCACCTGGACAAAAAGACTTAGGCACCTTACTTGGCAACCGATCACTATGTTGGGGGCCAGGATGCAGCACGGGAATAGAGGTCCAGAATGCCTTACATGACACCTGGACAAAAGACCACCTTACTTGGCAGCCGGCGAATATGTTAGGGGCCAGGATGGGACATGGGGTATTGGGCGTCAAACGAAAGGTAGGGGGGTGGGGGGGTAGGGGTGGGGGGTTTTGGTGGTTTTGTTCAGTCATAAGTCCCTTACTTGGCACTTAGACAAAGACCTAAGCACCTTACTTGGCAACCGGTCACTATGTTAGGGGCCAGGATGAGGCATGGGAAATAGAGGTCCAGAATGCCTTACAGGGCACCTGGACAAAAAGACTTAGGCACCTTACTTGGCAACCGATCACTATGTTAGGGGCCAGGCTGAGGCATGGGGAAATAGAGGTCCAGAATGCCTTACAGGGCACCTGGACAAAAAGACTTAGGCACCTTACTTGGCAACCGATCACTATGTTGGGGGCCAGGATGCAGCACGGGAATAGAGGTCCAGAATGCCTTACATGACACCTGGACAAAAGACCACCTTAATTGGCAGCCGGCGAATATGTTAGGGGCCAGGATGGGACATGGGGTATTGGGTGTCAAACGTACCATACTTGGCGCGTGGATAAAAAAGTGAGAGAGGGACCGGTTATTCGCCTCCGACACTAGTTCTCAGTACCCTTGACGCTCCTTCATGTGTATCATGAGGGACCTTAATACTGTATCCCTAGAGCTGGAAGTTTTCACCGTTGGCCATGTGTCATAGGGTCCGGAGTAAGAGTGTCAGGATCTGGCTGGTTAGGTTTTTGATTGAGAGCACCGAGTGTAAGAAACCATGTAAAACATGAAGTGAAAGACTCAGTTCTTCGAGCCTCGCACGAGTGATGCACAGGGTGTATGCACGCTCACTACACACAATTAGATCCGGTCCAAATGTCATATGTACAAGCCCCAGGGGGCTATCTGAACGTCCATTGTAATGAAAACAAGTGGGTTCGGTCAGGCCAAGAGTAAAGTTTGTATATTAATATTAATAAGGGAGGGGGTTGGGGTGTGGGGGGTAATAGGGGGGGGGGGGGGGGGGGGGGGGGGTTTTAGGTGATTTTGTTCAGTCATAAGTCCCTTACTTGGCACTTAGACAAAGACCTAAGCACCTTACTTGGCAACCGGTCACTATGTTAGGGGCCAGGATGAGGCATGGGAAATAGAGGTCCAGAATGCCTTACAGGGCACCTGGACAAAAAGACTTAGGCACCTTACTTGGCAACCGATCACTATGTTGGGGGCCAGGATGAGGCATGGGGAAATAAAGGTCCAGAATGCCTTACAGGGCACCTGGACAAAAAGACTTAGGCACCTTACTTGGCAACCGATCACTATGTTAGGGGCCAGGATGAGGCATGGGGAAATAGAGGTCCAGAATGCCTTACAGGGCACCTGGACAAAAAGACTTAGGCACCTTACTTGGCAACCGATCACTATGTTGGGGGCCAGGATGCAGCACGGGAATAGAGGTCCAGAATGCCTTACATGACACCTGGACAAAAGACCACCTTAATTGGCAGCCGGCGAATATGTTAGGGGCCAGGATGGGACATGGGGTATTCGTCGTGAGACATAGGGTTTAGGGTTAGGGTTAGGGTTAGGGTGGAAAAGGGGAGAGAGGAGTGGGGGAGGTCCACATGTCATATGTAGAAGCCCCAGGGGGCTATCTGAACGTCCATTGTAATGAAAACAAGTGGGTTCGGTCAGGCCAAGAGTAAAGTTTGTATGATAGTATTGGTAAGGGAGGGGGTTGGGGTGTTCAGGTAATGGTTTGAATTGCATCATTAGAGGGTTCTAGTTTAAGAAGATAAATATGGGATCACATCATCAGTTGTCACCAAAGGATCACTGGGCGTTTCGGCCATGAAACAAGACACCCTCACCTAAGGTTGGCCCACTGGGGGAGATCAGAGCCCCAGTGTGTGTCCCTCGGGTCAATTGGTTTGGGGAATAGGTTTTTGTTTGGGAGAGTGAAGGGTAAGAAACTAATTTGGAATCTCACAAGGGGTCCAATAGATCCCAGGAGAGAGACTGTATTATATGCGTTCAGGGTGAGAGAACTAGTTTGGAATCTCTTCCAGGGTCCGGTAGGCCCCAGGAGAGAGTCTGTATTGTAAGAGTTAGGTTAGGGTCGTGGTAAAGTTTGTAAGAAGGAGGGGGGTCGATTACAACACAAAAAGCAGGCCGCGTGTTAGCCAAACCCATAGCTTCACCTGCAAAGGCCCAATAAAGTAGGGAGGCCGAAAACAATAAAAGACCGGACAGAGCGCTAGCCTGGCTAATAGCAACCTGTGCAAACGTAACCAGAGGAGGGACTGGGGTCGAATACAACCAGAAGCCCCGACCGCGTGTTAGCATAGCTAATAGCTACCCTGCAGACGTCTAAAAGGAGGAAGGGGCCCGAGTACAAACACAAACACAACAAAGCGCTAGCAGTGCTAGCCGCTAACCCTGCAGGCTGCTAGCAGTACAAACGAGAAGAGAGAGAGAGGGAGAGAGAATGGGGGAAGAAAAAGAGTGAACTCACCGTCAGTGACTAAGGTTTCTGTAGTTAGATGGTAGAGCGCTGTGGTAAGCACATGTACATCTCTCCGTGTGTTTGTTGGGAAAGAACGTTCCTAGTGAGGGGAGTGGCGTTTTAAACAGGTGAGAAGCCTGCTGGGTAATTAGAAAAGTGATTTCAGCTGTGCCAGTCAAGGCTGTCACCAGTGATTTTCCACTGGAGGCGGGCCCTGGCTGAAGTCAGTGTTTTAACACTGGGGGTGATGTCGCACTCTAGTGGGTAAAATTGGTAGTGACAGTCCAGTACATTAAATCCTGGAAACGGCCCAGCCTGGACCCAAGTCAGAGGTGTAACTAAATGGGGAAGAGGGGTAAAAAATTATGTGTGGGTAGAAATACAACCGGTGTCCTGCTAGAAGGGAGAGGTGTTTTTGCAAGGAATTTAGAGGGATAATTTAAGGGTTAGGGTTAGGTTAAGGGTTGGGGTTAGGGCCAGGGTTGGGGTTAAGGTTAGGGTTAGGGATAGGGTTAAGGTTAGGGTTAGGGTTAGGGTTAGGGTTAGGGCTAGGGTTAGGGTTAGGGTTAGGGTCAGGGCTAGGGTTAGGGTTAGGGTTAGGGTTAGGGCTAGGGTTAGGGTTAGGGTTAGGGTTAGGGCTAGGGCTAGGGCTAGGGTTAAGGTTACGGTTAAGGTTAGGGTTGGGGTTAGGGTTAGGGGTCGGGTTATGGTAGGGGGGTGGGTGGAAGAGGGGAAAGAAAGGTAGGGGGGTGGGAGGGTGGGGGTGGGGGGGTTTTGGTGGTTTTGTTCAGTCATAAGTCCCTTACTTGGCACTTAGACAAAGACCTAAGCACCTTACTTGGCAACCGGTCACTATGTTGGGGGCCAGGATGAGGCATGGGAAATAGAGGTCCAGAATGCCTTACAGGGCACCTGGACAAAAAGACTTAGGCACCTTACTTGGCAACCGATCACTATGTTGGGGGCCAGGATGAGGCATGGGGAAATAAAGGTCCAGAATGCCTTACAGGGCACCTGGACAAAAAGACTTAGGCACCTTACTTGGCAACCGATCACTATGTTAGGGGCCAGGATGAGGCATGGGGAAATAGAGGTCCAGAATGCCTTACAGGGCACCTGGACAAAAAGACTTAGGCACCTTACTTGGCAACCGATCACTATGTTGGGGGCCAGGATGCAGCACGGGAATAGAGGTCCAGAATGCCTTACATGACACCTGGACAAAAGACCACCTTACTTGGCAGCCGGCGAATATGTTAGGGGCCAGGATGGGACATGGGGTATTGGGCGTCAAACGAAAGGTAGGGGGGTGGGGGGGTAGGGGTGGGGGGTTTTGGTGGTTTTGTTCAGTCATAAGTCCCTTACTTGGCACTTAGACAAAGACCTAAGCACCTTACTTGGCAACCGGTCACTATGTTAGGGGCCAGGATGAGGCATGGGAAATAGAGGTCCAGAATGCCTTACAGGGCACCTGGACAAAAAGACTTAGGCACCTTACTTGGCAACCGATCACTATGTTAGGGGCCAGGCTGAGGCATGGGGAAATAGAGGTCCAGAATGCCTTACAGGGCACCTGGACAAAAAGACTTAGGCACCTTACTTGGCAACCGATCACTATGTTGGGGGCCAGGATGCAGCACGGGAATAGAGGTCCAGAATGCCTTACATGACACCTGGACAAAAGACCACCTTAATTGGCAGCCGGCGAATATGTTAGGGGCCAGGATGGGACATGGGGTATTGGGTGTCAAACGTACCATACTTGGCGCGTGGATAAAAAAGTGAGAGAGGGACCGGTTATTCGCCTCCGACACTAGTTCTCAGTACCCTTGACGCTCCTTCATGTGTATCATGAGGGACCTTAATACTGTATCCCTAGAGCTGGAAGTTTTCACCGTTGGCCATGTGTCATAGGGTCCGGAGTAAGAGTGTCAGGATCTGGCTGGTTAGGTTTTTGATTGAGAGCACCGAGTGTAAGAAACCATGTAAAACATGAAGTGAAAGACTCAGTTCTTCGAGCCTCGCACGAGTGATGCACAGGGTGTATGCACGCTCACTACACACAATTAGATCCGGTCCAAATGTCATATGTACAAGCCCCAGGGGGCTATCTGAACGTCCATTGTAATGAAAACAAGTGGGTTCGGTCAGGCCAAGAGTAAAGTTTGTATATTAATATTAATAAGGGAGGGGGTTGGGGTGTGGGGGGTAATAGGGGGGGGGGGGGGGGGGGGGGGGGGTTTTAGGTGATTTTGTTCAGTCATAAGTCCCTTACTTGGCACTTAGACAAAGACCTAAGCACCTTACTTGGCAACCGGTCACTATGTTAGGGGCCAGGATGAGGCATGGGAAATAGAGGTCCAGAATGCCTTACAGGGCACCTGGACAAAAAGACTTAGGCACCTTACTTGGCAACCGATCACTATGTTGGGGGCCAGGATGAGGCATGGGGAAATAAAGGTCCAGAATGCCTTACAGGGCACCTGGACAAAAAGACTTAGGCACCTTACTTGGCAACCGATCACTATGTTAGGGGCCAGGATGAGGCATGGGGAAATAGAGGTCCAGAATGCCTTACAGGGCACCTGGACAAAAAGACTTAGGCACCTTACTTGGCAACCGATCACTATGTTGGGGGCCAGGATGCAGCACGGGAATAGAGGTCCAGAATGCCTTACATGACACCTGGACAAAAGACCACCTTAATTGGCAGCCGGCGAATATGTTAGGGGCCAGGATGGGACATGGGGTATTCGTCGTGAGACATAGGGTTTAGGGTTAGGGTTAGGGTTAGGGTGGAAAAGGGGAGAGAGGAGTGGGGGAGGTCCACATGTCATATGTAGAAGCCCCAGGGGGCTATCTGAACGTCCATTGTAATGAAAACAAGTGGGTTCGGTCAGGCCAAGAGTAAAGTTTGTATGATAGTATTGGTAAGGGAGGGGGTTGGGGTGTTCAGGTAATGGTTTGAATTGCATCATTAGAGGGTTCTAGTTTAAGAAGATAAATATGGGATCACATCATCAGTTGTCACCAAAGGATCACTGGGCGTTTCGGCCATGAAACAAGACACCCTCACCTAAGGTTGGCCCACTGGGGGAGATCAGAGCCCCAGTGTGTGTCCCTCGGGTCAATTGGTTTGGGGAATAGGTTTTTGTTTGGGAGAGTGAAGGGTAAGAAACTAATTTGGAATCTCACAAGGGGTCCAATAGATCCCAGGAGAGAGACTGTATTATATGCGTTCAGGGTGAGAGAACTAGTTTGGAATCTCTTCCAGGGTCCGGTAGGCCCCAGGAGAGAGTCTGTATTGTAAGAGTTAGGTTAGGGTCGTGGTAAAGTTTGTAAGAAGGAGGGGGGTCGATTACAACACAAAAAGCAGGCCGCGTGTTAGCCAAACCCATAGCTTCACCTGCAAAGGCCCAATAAAGTAGGGAGGCCGAAAACAATAAAAGACCGGACAGAGCGCTAGCCTGGCTAATAGCAACCTGTGCAAACGTAACCAGAGGAGGGACTGGGGTCGAATACAACCAGAAGCCCCGACCGCGTGTTAGCATAGCTAATAGCTACCCTGCAGACGTCTAAAAGGAGGAAGGGGCCCGAGTACAAACACAAACACAACAAAGCGCTAGCAGTGCTAGCCGCTAACCCTGCAGGCTGCTAGCAGTACAAACGAGAAGAGAGAGAGAGGGAGAGAGAATGGGGGAAGAAAAAGAGTGAACTCACCGTCAGTGACTAAGGTTTCTGTAGTTAGATGGTAGAGCGCTGTGGTAAGCACATGTACATCTCTCCGTGTGTTTGTTGGGAAAGAACGTTCCTAGTGAGGGGAGTGGCGTTTTAAACAGGTGAGAAGCCTGCTGGGTAATTAGAAAAGTGATTTCAGCTGTGCCAGTCAAGGCTGTCACCAGTGATTTTCCACTGGAGGCGGGCCCTGGCTGAAGTCAGTGTTTTAACACTGGGGGTGATGTCGCACTCTAGTGGGTAAAATTGGTAGTGACAGTCCAGTACATTAAATCCTGGAAACGGCCCAGCCTGGACCCAAGTCAGAGGTGTAACTAAATGGGGAAGAGGGGTAAAAAATTATGTGTGGGTAGAAATACAACCGGTGTCCTGCTAGAAGGGAGAGGTGTTTTTGCAAGGAATTTAGAGGGATAATTTAAGGGTTAGGGTTAGGTTAAGGGTTGGGGTTAGGGCCAGGGTTGGGGTTAAGGTTAGGGTTAGGGATAGGGTTAAGGTTAGGGTTAGGGTTAGGGTTAGGGTTAGGGCTAGGGTTAGGGTTAGGGTTAGGGTCAGGGCTAGGGTTAGGGTTAGGGTTAGGGTTAGGGCTAGGGTTAGGGTTAGGGTTAGGGTTAGGGTTAGGGTTAGGGCTAGGGTTAAGGTTACGGTTAAGGTTAGGGTTGGGGTTAGGGTTAGGGGTCGGGTTATGGTAGGGGGGTGGGTGGAAGAGGGGAAAGAAAGGTAGGGGGGTGGGAGGGTGGGGGTGGGGGGGTTTTGGTGGTTTTGTTCAGTCATAAGTCCCTTACTTGGCACTTAGACAAAGACCTAAGCACCTTACTTGGCAACCGGTCACTATGTTGGGGGCCAGGATGAGGCATGGGAAATAGAGGTCCAGAATGCCTTACAGGGCACCTGGACAAAAAGACTTAGGCACCTTACTTGGCAACCGATCACTATGTTGGGGGCCAGGATGAGGCATGGGGAAATAAAGGTCCAGAATGCCTTACAGGGCACCTGGACAAAAAGACTTAGGCACCTTACTTGGCAACCGATCACTATGTTAGGGGCCAGGATGAGGCATGGGGAAATAGAGGTCCAGAATGCCTTACAGGGCACCTGGACAAAAAGACTTAGGCACCTTACTTGGCAACCGATCACTATGTTGGGGGCCAGGATGCAGCACGGGAATAGAGGTCCAGAATGCCTTACATGACACCTGGACAAAAGACCACCTTACTTGGCAGCCGGCGAATATGTTAGGGGCCAGGATGGGACATGGGGTATTGGGCGTCAAACGAAAGGTAGGGGGGTGGGGGGGTAGGGGTGGGGGGTTTTGGTGGTTTTGTTCAGTCATAAGTCCCTTACTTGGCACTTAGACAAAGACCTAAGCACCTTACTTGGCAACCGGTCACTATGTTAGGGGCCAGGATGAGGCATGGGAAATAGAGGTCCAGAATGCCTTACAGGGCACCTGGACAAAAAGACTTAGGCACCTTACTTGGCAACCGATCACTATGTTAGGGGCCAGGCTGAGGCATGGGGAAATAGAGGTCCAGAATGCCTTACAGGGCACCTGGACAAAAAGACTTAGGCACCTTACTTGGCAACCGATCACTATGTTGGGGGCCAGGATGCAGCACGGGAATAGAGGTCCAGAATGCCTTACATGACACCTGGACAAAAGACCACCTTAATTGGCAGCCGGCGAATATGTTAGGGGCCAGGATGGGACATGGGGTATTGGGTGTCAAACGTACCATACTTGGCGCGTGGATAAAAAAGTGAGAGAGGGACCGGTTATTCGCCTCCGACACTAGTTCTCAGTACCCTTGACGCTCCTTCATGTGTATCATGAGGGACCTTAATACTGTATCCCTAGAGCTGGAAGTTTTCACCGTTGGCCATGTGTCATAGGGTCCGGAGTAAGAGTGTCAGGATCTGGCTGGTTAGGTTTTTGATTGAGAGCACCGAGTGTAAGAAACCATGTAAAACATGAAGTGAAAGACTCAGTTCTTCGAGCCTCGCACGAGTGATGCACAGGGTGTATGCACGCTCACTACACACAATTAGATCCGGTCCAAATGTCATATGTACAAGCCCCAGGGGGCTATCTGAACGTCCATTGTAATGAAAACAAGTGGGTTCGGTCAGGCCAAGAGTAAAGTTTGTATATTAATATTAATAAGGGAGGGGGTTGGGGTGTGGGGGGTAATAGGGGGGGGGGGGGGGGGGGGGGGGGGTTTAGGTGATTTTGTTCAGTCATAAGTCCCTTACTTGGCACTTAGACAAAGACCTAAGCACCTTACTTGGCAACCGGTCACTATGTTAGGGGCCAGGATGAGGCATGGGAAATAGAGGTCCAGAATGCCTTACAGGGCACCTGGACAAAAAGACTTAGGCACCTTACTTGGCAACCGATCACTATGTTGGGGGCCAGGATGAGGCATGGGGAAATAAAGGTCCAGAATGCCTTACAGGGCACCTGGACAAAAAGACTTAGGCACCTTACTTGGCAACCGATCACTATGTTAGGGGCCAGGATGAGGCATGGGGAAATAGAGGTCCAGAATGCCTTACAGGGCACCTGGACAAAAAGACTTAGGCACCTTACTTGGCAACCGATCACTATGTTGGGGGCCAGGATGCAGCACGGGAATAGAGGTCCAGAATGCCTTACATGACACCTGGACAAAAGACCACCTTAATTGGCAGCCGGCGAATATGTTAGGGGCCAGGATGGGACATGGGGTATTCGTCGTGAGACATAGGGTTTAGGGTTAGGGTTAGGGTTAGGGTGGAAAAGGGGAGAGAGGAGTGGGGGAGGTCCACATGTCATATGTAGAAGCCCCAGGGGGCTATCTGAACGTCCATTGTAATGAAAACAAGTGGGTTCGGTCAGGCCAAGAGTAAAGTTTGTATGATAGTATTGGTAAGGGAGGGGGTTGGGGTGTTCAGGTAATGGTTTGAATTGCATCATTAGAGGGTTCTAGTTTAAGAAGATAAATATGGGATCACATCATCAGTTGTCACCAAAGGATCACTGGGCGTTTCGGCCATGAAACAAGACACCCTCACCTAAGGTTGGCCCACTGGGGGAGATCAGAGCCCCAGTGTGTGTCCCTCGGGTCAATTGGTTTGGGGAATAGGTTTTTGTTTGGGAGAGTGAAGGGTAAGAAACTAATTTGGAATCTCACAAGGGGTCCAATAGATCCCAGGAGAGAGACTGTATTATATGCGTTCAGGGTGAGAGAACTAGTTTGGAATCTCTTCCAGGGTCCGGTAGGCCCCAGGAGAGAGTCTGTATTGTAAGAGTTAGGTTAGGGTCGTGGTAAAGTTTGTAAGAAGGAGGGGGGTCGATTACAACACAAAAAGCAGGCCGCGTGTTAGCCAAACCCATAGCTTCACCTGCAAAGGCCCAATAAAGTAGGGAGGCCGAAAACAATAAAAGACCGGACAGAGCGCTAGCCTGGCTAATAGCAACCTGTGCAAACGTAACCAGAGGAGGGACTGGGGTCGAATACAACCAGAAGCCCCGACCGCGTGTTAGCATAGCTAATAGCTACCCTGCAGACGTCTAAAAGGAGGAAGGGGCCCGAGTACAAACACAAACACAACAAAGCGCTAGCAGTGCTAGCCGCTAACCCTGCAGGCTGCTAGCAGTACAAACGAGAAGAGAGAGAGAGGGAGAGAGAATGGGGGAAGAAAAAGAGTGAACTCACCGTCAGTGACTAAGGTTTCTGTAGTTAGATGGTAGAGCGCTGTGGTAAGCACATGTACATCTCTCCGTGTGTTTGTTGGGAAAGAACGTTCCTAGTGAGGGGAGTGGCGTTTTAAACAGGTGAGAAGCCTGCTGGGTAATTAGAAAAGTGATTTCAGCTGTGCCAGTCAAGGCTGTCACCAGTGATTTTCCACTGGAGGCGGGCCCTGGCTGAAGTCAGTGTTTTAACACTGGGGGTGATGTCGCACTCTAGTGGGTAAAATTGGTAGTGACAGTCCAGTACATTAAATCCTGGAAACGGCCCAGCCTGGACCCAAGTCAGAGGTGTAACTAAATGGGGAAGAGGGGTAAAAAATTATGTGTGGGTAGAAATACAACCGGTGTCCTGCTAGAAGGGAGAGGTGTTTTTGCAAGGAATTTAGAGGGATAATTTAAGGGTTAGGGTTAGGTTAAGGGTTGGGGTTAGGGCCAGGGTTGGGGTTAAGGTTAGGGTTAGGGATAGGGTTAAGGTTAGGGTTAGGGTTAGGGTTAGGGTTAGGGCTAGGGTTAGGGTTAGGGTTAGGGTCAGGGCTAGGGTTAGGGTTAGGGTTAGGGTTAGGGCTAGGGTTAGGGTTAGGGTTAGGGTTAGGGTTAGGGTTAGGGCTAGGGTTAAGGTTACGGTTAAGGTTAGGGTTGGGGTTAGGGTTAGGGGTCGGGTTATGGTAGGGGGGTGGGTGGAAGAGGGGAAAGAAAGGTAGGGGGGTGGGAGGGTGGGGGTGGGGGGGTTTTGGTGGTTTTGTTCAGTCATAAGTCCCTTACTTGGCACTTAGACAAAGACCTAAGCACCTTACTTGGCAACCGGTCACTATGTTGGGGGCCAGGATGAGGCATGGGAAATAGAGGTCCAGAATGCCTTACAGGGCACCTGGACAAAAAGACTTAGGCACCTTACTTGGCAACCGATCACTATGTTGGGGGCCAGGATGAGGCATGGGGAAATAAAGGTCCAGAATGCCTTACAGGGCACCTGGACAAAAAGACTTAGGCACCTTACTTGGCAACCGATCACTATGTTAGGGGCCAGGATGAGGCATGGGGAAATAGAGGTCCAGAATGCCTTACAGGGCACCTGGACAAAAAGACTTAGGCACCTTACTTGGCAACCGATCACTATGTTGGGGGCCAGGATGCAGCACGGGAATAGAGGTCCAGAATGCCTTACATGACACCTGGACAAAAGACCACCTTACTTGGCAGCCGGCGAATATGTTAGGGGCCAGGATGGGACATGGGGTATTGGGCGTCAAACGAAAGGTAGGGGGGTGGGGGGGTAGGGGTGGGGGGTTTTGGTGGTTTTGTTCAGTCATAAGTCCCTTACTTGGCACTTAGACAAAGACCTAAGCACCTTACTTGGCAACCGGTCACTATGTTAGGGGCCAGGATGAGGCATGGGAAATAGAGGTCCAGAATGCCTTACAGGGCACCTGGACAAAAAGACTTAGGCACCTTACTTGGCAACCGATCACTATGTTAGGGGCCAGGCTGAGGCATGGGGAAATAGAGGTCCAGAATGCCTTACAGGGCACCTGGACAAAAAGACTTAGGCACCTTACTTGGCAACCGATCACTATGTTGGGGGCCAGGATGCAGCACGGGAATAGAGGTCCAGAATGCCTTACATGACACCTGGACAAAAGACCACCTTAATTGGCAGCCGGCGAATATGTTAGGGGCCAGGATGGGACATGGGGTATTGGGTGTCAAACGTACCATACTTGGCGCGTGGATAAAAAAGTGAGAGAGGGACCGGTTATTCGCCTCCGACACTAGTTCTCAGTACCCTTGACGCTCCTTCATGTGTATCATGAGGGACCTTAATACTGTATCCCTAGAGCTGGAAGTTTTCACCGTTGGCCATGTGTCATAGGGTCCGGAGTAAGAGTGTCAGGATCTGGCTGGTTAGGTTTTTGATTGAGAGCACCGAGTGTAAGAAACCATGTAAAACATGAAGTGAAAGACTCAGTTCTTCGAGCCTCGCACGAGTGATGCACAGGGTGTATGCACGCTCACTACACACAATTAGATCCGGTCCAAATGTCATATGTACAAGCCCCAGGGGGCTATCTGAACGTCCATTGTAATGAAAACAAGTGGGTTCGGTCAGGCCAAGAGTAAAGTTTGTATATTAATATTAATAAGGGAGGGGGTTGGGGTGTGGGGGGTAATAGGGGGGTGGGGGGGGGGGGGGGGGGTTTTAGGTGATTTTGTTCAGTCATAAGTCCCTTACTTGGCACTTAGACAAAGACCTAAGCACCTTACTTGGCAACCGGTCACTATGTTAGGGGCCAGGATGAGGCATGGGAAATAGAGGTCCAGAATGCCTTACAGGGCACCTGGACAAAAAGACTTAGGCACCTTACTTGGCAACCGATCACTATGTTGGGGGCCAGGATGAGGCATGGGGAAATAAAGGTCCAGAATGCCTTACAGGGCACCTGGACAAAAAGACTTAGGCACCTTACTTGGCAACCGATCACTATGTTAGGGGCCAGGATGAGGCATGGGGAAATAGAGGTCCAGAATGCCTTACAGGGCACCTGGACAAAAAGACTTAGGCACCTTACTTGGCAACCGATCACTATGTTGGGGGCCAGGATGCAGCACGGGAATAGAGGTCCAGAATGCCTTACATGACACCTGGACAAAAGACCACCTTAATTGGCAGCCGGCGAATATGTTAGGGGCCAGGATGGGACATGGGGTATTCGTCGTGAGACATAGGGTTTAGGGTTAGGGTTAGGGTTAGGGTGGAAAAGGGGAGAGAGGAGTGGGGGAGGTCCACATGTCATATGTAGAAGCCCCAGGGGGCTATCTGAACGTCCATTGTAATGAAAACAAGTGGGTTCGGTCAGGCCAAGAGTAAAGTTTGTATGATAGTATTGGTAAGGGAGGGGGTTGGGGTGTTCAGGTAATGGTTTGAATTGCATCATTAGAGGGTTCTAGTTTAAGAAGATAAATATGGGATCACATCATCAGTTGTCACCAAAGGATCACTGGGCGTTTCGGCCATGAAACAAGACACCCTCACCTAAGGTTGGCCCACTGGGGGAGATCAGAGCCCCAGTGTGTGTCCCTCGGGTCAATTGGTTTGGGGAATAGGTTTTTGTTTGGGAGAGTGAAGGGTAAGAAACTAATTTGGAATCTCACAAGGGGTCCAATAGATCCCAGGAGAGAGACTGTATTATATGCGTTCAGGGTGAGAGAACTAGTTTGGAATCTCTTCCAGGGTCCGGTAGGCCCCAGGAGAGAGTCTGTATTGTAAGAGTTAGGTTAGGGTCGTGGTAAAGTTTGTAAGAAGGAGGGGGGTCGATTACAACACAAAAAGCAGGCCGCGTGTTAGCCAAACCCATAGCTTCACCTGCAAAGGCCCAATAAAGTAGGGAGGCCGAAAACAATAAAAGACCGGACAGAGCGCTAGCCTGGCTAATAGCAACCTGTGCAAACGTAACCAGAGGAGGGACTGGGGTCGAATACAACCAGAAGCCCCGACCGCGTGTTAGCATAGCTAATAGCTACCCTGCAGACGTCTAAAAGGAGGAAGGGGCCCGAGTACAAACACAAACACAACAAAGCGCTAGCAGTGCTAGCCGCTAACCCTGCAGGCTGCTAGCAGTACAAACGAGAAGAGAGAGAGAGGGAGAGAGAATGGGGGAAGAAAAAGAGTGAACTCACCGTCAGTGACTAAGGTTTCTGTAGTTAGATGGTAGAGCGCTGTGGTAAGCACATGTACATCTCTCCGTGTGTTTGTTGGGAAAGAACGTTCCTAGTGAGGGGAGTGGCGTTTTAAACAGGTGAGAAGCCTGCTGGGTAATTAGAAAAGTGATTTCAGCTGTGCCAGTCAAGGCTGTCACCAGTGATTTTCCACTGGAGGCGGGCCCTGGCTGAAGTCAGTGTTTTAACACTGGGGGTGATGTCGCACTCTAGTGGGTAAAATTGGTAGTGACAGTCCAGTACATTAAATCCTGGAAACGGCCCAGCCTGGACCCAAGTCAGAGGTGTAACTAAATGGGGAAGAGGGGTAAAAAATTATGTGTGGGTAGAAATACAACCGGTGTCCTGCTAGAAGGGAGAGGTGTTTTTGCAAGGAATTTAGAGGGATAATTTAAGGGTTAGGGTTAGGTTAAGGGTTGGGGTTAGGGCCAGGGTTGGGGTTAAGGTTAGGGTTAGGGATAGGGTTAAGGTTAGGGTTAGGGTTAGGGTTAGGGTTAGGGCTAGGGTTAGGGTTAGGGTTAGGGTCAGGGCTAGGGTTAGGGTTAGGGTTAGGGTTAGGGCTAGGGTTAGGGTTAGGGTTAGGGTTAGGGTTAGGGTTAGGGCTAGGGTTAAGGTTACGGTTAAGGTTAGGGTTGGGGTTAGGGTTAGGGGTCGGGTTATGGTAGGGGGGTGGGTGGAAGAGGGGAAAGAAAGGTAGGGGGGTGGGAGGGTGGGGGTGGGGGGGTTTTGGTGGTTTTGTTCAGTCATAAGTCCCTTACTTGGCACTTAGACAAAGACCTAAGCACCTTACTTGGCAACCGGTCACTATGTTGGGGGCCAGGATGAGGCATGGGAAATAGAGGTCCAGAATGCCTTACAGGGCACCTGGACAAAAAGACTTAGGCACCTTACTTGGCAACCGATCACTATGTTGGGGGCCAGGATGAGGCATGGGGAAATAAAGGTCCAGAATGCCTTACAGGGCACCTGGACAAAAAGACTTAGGCACCTTACTTGGCAACCGATCACTATGTTAGGGGCCAGGATGAGGCATGGGGAAATAGAGGTCCAGAATGCCTTACAGGGCACCTGGACAAAAAGACTTAGGCACCTTACTTGGCAACCGATCACTATGTTGGGGGCCAGGATGCAGCACGGGAATAGAGGTCCAGAATGCCTTACATGACACCTGGACAAAAGACCACCTTACTTGGCAGCCGGCGAATATGTTAGGGGCCAGGATGGGACATGGGGTATTGGGCGTCAAACGAAAGGTAGGGGGGTGGGGGGGTAGGGGTGGGGGGTTTTGGTGGTTTTGTTCAGTCATAAGTCCCTTACTTGGCACTTAGACAAAGACCTAAGCACCTTACTTGGCAACCGGTCACTATGTTAGGGGCCAGGATGAGGCATGGGAAATAGAGGTCCAGAATGCCTTACAGGGCACCTGGACAAAAAGACTTAGGCACCTTACTTGGCAACCGATCACTATGTTAGGGGCCAGGCTGAGGCATGGGGAAATAGAGGTCCAGAATGCCTTACAGGGCACCTGGACAAAAAGACTTAGGCACCTTACTTGGCAACCGATCACTATGTTGGGGGCCAGGATGCAGCACGGGAATAGAGGTCCAGAATGCCTTACATGACACCTGGACAAAAGACCACCTTAATTGGCAGCCGGCGAATATGTTAGGGGCCAGGATGGGACATGGGGTATTGGGTGTCAAACGTACCATACTTGGCGCGTGGATAAAAAAGTGAGAGAGGGACCGGTTATTCGCCTCCGACACTAGTTCTCAGTACCCTTGACGCTCCTTCATGTGTATCATGAGGGACCTTAATACTGTATCCCTAGAGCTGGAAGTTTTCACCGTTGGCCATGTGTCATAGGGTCCGGAGTAAGAGTGTCAGGATCTGGCTGGTTAGGTTTTTGATTGAGAGCACCGAGTGTAAGAAACCATGTAAAACATGAAGTGAAAGACTCAGTTCTTCGAGCCTCGCACGAGTGATGCACAGGGTGTATGCACGCTCACTACACACAATTAGATCCGGTCCAAATGTCATATGTACAAGCCCCAGGGGGCTATCTGAACGTCCATTGTAATGAAAACAAGTGGGTTCGGTCAGGCCAAGAGTAAAGTTTGTATATTAATATTAATAAGGGAGGGGGTTGGGGTGTGGGGGGTAATAGGGGGGGGGGGGGGGGGGGGGGGGGTTTTAGGTGATTTTGTTCAGTCATAAGTCCCTTACTTGGCACTTAGGCAAAGACCTAAGCACCTTACTTGGCAACCGGTCACTATGTTAGGGGCCAGGATGAGGCATGGGAAATAGAGGTCCAGAATGCCTTACAGGGCACCTGGACAAAAAGACTTAGGCACCTTACTTGGCAACCGATCACTATGTTGGGGGCCAGGATGAGGCATGGGGAAATAAAGGTCCAGAATGCCTTACAGGGCACCTGGACAAAAAGACTTAGGCACCTTACTTGGCAACCGATCACTATGTTAGGGGCCAGGATGAGGCATGGGGAAATAGAGGTCCAGAATGCCTTACAGGGCACCTGGACAAAAAGACTTAGGCACCTTACTTGGCAACCGATCACTATGTTGGGGGCCAGGATGCAGCACGGGAATAGAGGTCCAGAATGCCTTACATGACACCTGGACAAAAGACCACCTTAATTGGCAGCCGGCGAATATGTTAGGGGCCAGGATGGGACATGGGGTATTCGTCGTGAGACATAGGGTTTAGGGTTAGGGTTAGGGTGGAAAAGGGGAGAGAGGAGTGGGGGAGGTCCACATGTCATATGTAGAAGCCCCAGGGGGCTATCTGAACGTCCATTGTAATGAAAACAAGTGGGTTCGGTCAGGCCAAGAGTAAAGTTTGTATGATAGTATTGGTAAGGGAGGGGGTTGGGGTGTTCAGGTAATGGTTTGAATTGCATCATTAGAGGGTTCTAGTTTAAGAAGATAAATATGGGATCACATCATCAGTTGTCACCAAAGGATCACTGGGCGTTTCGGCCATGAAACAAGACACCCTCACCTAAGGTTGGCCCACTGGGGGAGATCAGAGCCCCAGTGTGTGTCCCTCGGGTCAATTGGTTTGGGGAATAGGTTTTTGTTTGGGAGAGTGAAGGGTAAGAAACTAATTTGGAATCTCACAAGGGGTCCAATAGATCCCAGGAGAGAGACTGTATTATATGCGTTCAGGGTGAGAGAACTAGTTTGGAATCTCTTCCAGGGTCCGGTAGGCCCCAGGAGAGAGTCTGTATTGTAAGAGTTAGGTTAGGGTCGTGGTAAAGTTTGTAAGAAGGAGGGGGGTCGATTACAACACAAAAAGCAGGCCGCGTGTTAGCCAAACCCATAGCTTCACCTGCAAAGGCCCAATAAAGTAGGGAGGCCGAAAAAAATAAAAGACCGGACAGAGCGCTAGCCTGGCTAATAGCAACCTGTGCAAACGTAACCAGAGGAGGGACTGGGGTCGAATACAACCAGAAGCCCCGACCGCGTGTTAGCATAGCTAATAGCTACCCTGCAGACGTCTAAAAGGAGGAAGGGGCCCGAGTACAAACACAAACACAACAAAGCGCTAGCAGTGCTAGCCGCTAACCCTGCAGGCTGCTAGCAGTACAAACGAGAAGAGAGAGAGAGGGAGAGAGAATGGGGGAAGAAAAAGAGTGAACTCACCGTCAGTGACTAAGGTTTCTGTAGTTAGATGGTAGAGCGCTGTGGTAAGCACATGTACATCTCTCCGTGTGTTTGTTGGGAAAGAACGTTCCTAGTGAGGGGAGTGGCGTTTTAAACAGGTGAGAAGCCTGCTGGGTAATTAGAAAAGTGATTTCAGCTGTGCCAGTCAAGGCTGTCACCAGTGATTTTCCACTGGAGGCGGGCCCTGGCTGAAGTCAGTGTTTTAACACTGGGGGTGATGTCGCACTCTAGTGGGTAAAATTGGTAGTGACAGTCCAGTACATTAAATCCTGGAAACGGCCCAGCCTGGACCCAAGTCAGAGGTGTAACTAAATGGGGAAGAGGGGTAAAAAATTATGTGTGGGTAGAAATACAACCGGTGTCCTGCTAGAAGGGAGAGGTGTTTTTGCAAGGAATTTAGAGGGATAATTTAAGGGTTAGGGTTAGGTTAAGGGTTGGGGTTAGGGCCAGGGTTGGGGTTAAGGTTAGGGTTAGGGATAGGGTTAAGGTTAGGGTTAGGGTTAGGGTTAGGGTTAGGGCTAGGGTTAGGGTTAGGGTTAGGGTCAGGGCTAGGGTTAGGGTTAGGGTTAGGGTTAGGGCTAGGGTTAGGGTTAGGGTTAGGGCTAGGGTTAAGGTTACGGTTAAGGTTAGGGTTGGGGTTAGGGTTAGGGGTCGGGTTATGGTAGGGGGGTGGGTGGAAGAGGGGAAAGAAAGGTAGGGGGGTGGGAGGGTGGGGGTGGGGGGGTTTTGGTGGTTTTGTTCAGTCATAAGTCCCTTACTTGGCACTTAGACAAAGACCTAAGCACCTTACTTGGCAACCGGTCACTATGTTGGGGGCCAGGATGAGGCATGGGAAATAGAGGTCCAGAATGCCTTACAGGGCACCTGGACAAAAAGACTTAGGCACCTTACTTGGCAACCGATCACTATGTTGGGGGCCAGGATGAGGCATGGGGAAATAAAGGTCCAGAATGCCTTACAGGGCACCTGGACAAAAAGACTTAGGCACCTTACTTGGCAACCGATCACTATGTTAGGGGCCAGGATGAGGCATGGGGAAATAGAGGTCCAGAATGCCTTACAGGGCACCTGGACAAAAAGACTTAGGCACCTTACTTGGCAACCGATCACTATGTTGGGGGCCAGGATGCAGCACGGGAATAGAGGTCCAGAATGCCTTACATGACACCTGGACAAAAGACCACCTTACTTGGCAGCCGGCGAATATGTTAGGGGCCAGGATGGGACATGGGGTATTGGGCGTCAAACGAAAGGTAGGGGGGTGGGGGGGTAGGGGTGGGGGGTTTTGGTGGTTTTGTTCAGTCATAAGTCCCTTACTTGGCACTTAGACAAAGACCTAAGCACCTTACTTGGCAACCGGTCACTATGTTAGGGGCCAGGATGAGGCATGGGAAATAGAGGTCCAGAATGCCTTACAGGGCACCTGGACAAAAAGACTTAGGCACCTTACTTGGCAACCGATCACTATGTTAGGGGCCAGGCTGAGGCATGGGGAAATAGAGGTCCAGAATGCCTTACAGGGCACCTGGACAAAAAGACTTAGGCACCTTACTTGGCAACCGATCACTATGTTGGGGGCCAGGATGCAGCACGGGAATAGAGGTCCAGAATGCCTTACATGACACCTGGACAAAAGACCACCTTAATTGGCAGCCGGCGAATATGTTAGGGGCCAGGATGGGACATGGGGTATTCGTCGTGAGACATAGGGTTTAGGGTTAGGGTTAGGGTTAGGGTGGAAAAGGGGAGAGAGGAGTGGGGGAGGTCCACATGTCATATGTAGAAGCCCCAGGGGGCTATCTGAACGTCCATTGTAATGAAAACAAGTGGGTTCGGTCAGGCCAAGAGTAAAGTTTGTATGATAGTATTGGTAAGGGAGGGGGTTGGGGTGTTCAGGTAATGGTTTGAATTGCATCATTAGAGGGTTCTAGTTTAAGAAGATAAATATGGGATCACATCATCAGTTGTCACCAAAGGATCACTGGGCGTTTCGGCCATGAAACAAGACACCCTCACCTAAGGTTGGCCCACTGGGGGAGATCAGAGCCCCAGTGTGTGTCCCTCGGGTCAATTGGTTTGGGGAATAGGTTTTTGTTTGGGAGAGTGAAGGGTAAGAAACTAATTTGGAATCTCACAAGGGGTCCAATAGATCCCAGGAGAGAGACTGTATTATATGCGTTCAGGGTGAGAGAACTAGTTTGGAATCTCTTCCAGGGTCCGGTAGGCCCCAGGAGAGAGTCTGTATTGTAAGAGTTAGGTTAGGGTCGTGGTAAAGTTTGTAAGAAGGAGGGGGGTCGATTACAACACAAAAAGCAGGCCGCGTGTTAGCCAAACCCATAGCTTCACCTGCAAAGGCCCAATAAAGTAGGGAGGCCGAAAACAATAAAAGACCGGACAGAGCGCTAGCCTGGCTAATAGCAACCTGTGCAAACGTAACCAGAGGAGGGACTGGGGTCGAATACAACCAGAAGCCCCGACCGCGTGTTAGCATAGCTAATAGCTACCCTGCAGACGTCTAAAAGGAGGAAGGGGCCCGAGTACAAACACAAACACAACAAAGCGCTAGCAGTGCTAGCCGCTAACCCTGCAGGCTGCTAGCAGTACAAACGAGAAGAGAGAGAGAGGGAGAGAGAATGGGGGAAGAAAAAGAGTGAACTCACCGTCAGTGACTAAGGTTTCTGTAGTTAGATGGTAGAGCGCTGTGGTAAGCACATGTACATCTCTCCGTGTGTTTGTTGGGAAAGAACGTTCCTAGTGAGGGGAGTGGCGTTTTAAACAGGTGAGAAGCCTGCTGGGTAATTAGAAAAGTGATTTCAGCTGTGCCAGTCAAGGCTGTCACCAGTGATTTTCCACTGGAGGCGGGCCCTGGCTGAAGTCAGTGTTTTAACACTGGGGGTGATGTCGCACTCTAGTGGGTAAAATTGGTAGTGACAGTCCAGTACATTAAATCCTGGAAACGGCCCAGCCTGGACCCAAGTCAGAGGTGTAACTAAATGGGGAAGAGGGGTAAAAAATTATGTGTGGGTAGAAATACAACCGGTGTCCTGCTAGAAGGGAGAGGTGTTTTTGCAAGGAATTTAGAGGGATAATTTAAGGGTTAGGGTTAGGTTAAGGGTTGGGGTTAGGGCCAGGGTTGGGGTTAAGGTTAGGGTTAGGGATAGGGTTAAGGTTAGGGTTAGGGTTAGGGTTAGGGTTAGGGCTAGGGTTAGGGTTAGGGTTAGGGTCAGGGCTAGGGTTAGGGTTAGGGTTAGGGTTAGGGCTAGGGTTAGGGTTAGGGTTAGGGTTAGGGTTAGGGTTAGGGCTAGGGTTAAGGTTACGGTTAAGGTTAGGGTTGGGGTTAGGGTTAGGGGTCGGGTTATGGTAGGGGGGTGGGTGGAAGAGGGGAAAGAAAGGTAGGGGGGTGGGAGGGTGGGGGTGGGGGGGTTTTGGTGGTTTTGTTCAGTCATAAGTCCCTTACTTGGCACTTAGACAAAGACCTAAGCACCTTACTTGGCAACCGGTCACTATGTTGGGGGCCAGGATGAGGCATGGGAAATAGAGGTCCAGAATGCCTTACAGGGCACCTGGACAAAAAGACTTAGGCACCTTACTTGGCAACCGATCACTATGTTGGGGGCCAGGATGAGGCATGGGGAAATAAAGGTCCAGAATGCCTTACAGGGCACCTGGACAAAAAGACTTAGGCACCTTACTTGGCAACCGATCACTATGTTAGGGGCCAGGATGAGGCATGGGGAAATAGAGGTCCAGAATGCCTTACAGGGCACCTGGACAAAAAGACTTAGGCACCTTACTTGGCAACCGATCACTATGTTGGGGGCCAGGATGCAGCACGGGAATAGAGGTCCAGAATGCCTTACATGACACCTGGACAAAAGACCACCTTACTTGGCAGCCGGCGAATATGTTAGGGGCCAGGATGGGACATGGGGTATTGGGCGTCAAACGAAAGGTAGGGGGGTGGGGGGGTAGGGGTGGGGGGTTTTGGTGGTTTTGTTCAGTCATAAGTCCCTTACTTGGCACTTAGACAAAGACCTAAGCACCTTACTTGGCAACCGGTCACTATGTTAGGGGCCAGGATGAGGCATGGGAAATAGAGGTCCAGAATGCCTTACAGGGCACCTGGACAAAAAGACTTAGGCACCTTACTTGGCAACCGATCACTATGTTAGGGGCCAGGCTGAGGCATGGGGAAATAGAGGTCCAGAATGCCTTACAGGGCACCTGGACAAAAAGACTTAGGCACCTTACTTGGCAACCGATCACTATGTTGGGGGCCAGGATGCAGCACGGGAATAGAGGTCCAGAATGCCTTACATGACACCTGGACAAAAGACCACCTTAATTGGCAGCCGGCGAATATGTTAGGGGCCAGGATGGGACATGGGGTATTGGGTGTCAAACGTACCATACTTGGCGCGTGGATAAAAAAGTGAGAGAGGGACCGGTTATTCGCCTCCGACACTAGTTCTCAGTACCCTTGACGCTCCTTCATGTGTATCATGAGGGACCTTAATACTGTATCCCTAGAGCTGGAAGTTTTCACCGTTGGCCATGTGTCATAGGGTCCGGAGTAAGAGTGTCAGGATCTGGCTGGTTAGGTTTTTGATTGAGAGCACCGAGTGTAAGAAACCATGTAAAACATGAAGTGAAAGACTCAGTTCTTCGAGCCTCGCACGAGTGATGCACAGGGTGTATGCACGCTCACTACACACAATTAGATCCGGTCCAAATGTCATATGTACAAGCCCCAGGGGGCTATCTGAACGTCCATTGTAATGAAAACAAGTGGGTTCGGTCAGGCCAAGAGTAAAGTTTGTATATTAATATTAATAAGGGAGGGGGTTGGGGTGTGGGGGGTAATAGGGGGGGGGGGGGGGGGGGGGGGGGGTTTTAGGTGATTTTGTTCAGTCATAAGTCCCTTACTTGGCACTTAGACAAAGACCTAAGCACCTTACTTGGCAACCGGTCACTATGTTAGGGGCCAGGATGAGGCATGGGAAATAGAGGTCCAGAATGCCTTACAGGGCACCTGGACAAAAAGACTTAGGCACCTTACTTGGCAACCGATCACTATGTTGGGGGCCAGGATGAGGCATGGGGAAATAAAGGTCCAGAATGCCTTACAGGGCACCTGGACAAAAAGACTTAGGCACCTTACTTGGCAACCGATCACTATGTTAGGGGCCAGGATGAGGCATGGGGAAATAGAGGTCCAGAATGCCTTACAGGGCACCTGGACAAAAAGACTTAGGCACCTTACTTGGCAACCGATCACTATGTTGGGGGCCAGGATGCAGCACGGGAATAGAGGTCCAGAATGCCTTACATGACACCTGGACAAAAGACCACCTTAATTGGCAGCCGGCGAATATGTTAGGGGCCAGGATGGGACATGGGGTATTCGTCGTGAGACATAGGGTTTAGGGTTAGGGTTAGGGTTAGGGTGGAAAAGGGGAGAGAGGAGTGGGGGAGGTCCACATGTCATATGTAGAAGCCCCAGGGGGCTATCTGAACGTCCATTGTAATGAAAACAAGTGGGTTCGGTCAGGCCAAGAGTAAAGTTTGTATGATAGTATTGGTAAGGGAGGGGGTTGGGGTGTTCAGGTAATGGTTTGAATTGCATCATTAGAGGGTTCTAGTTTAAGAAGATAAATATGGGATCACATCATCAGTTGTCACCAAAGGATCACTGGGCGTTTCGGCCATGAAACAAGACACCCTCACCTAAGGTTGGCCCACTGGGGGAGATCAGAGCCCCAGTGTGTGTCCCTCGGGTCAATTGGTTTGGGGAATAGGTTTTTGTTTGGGAGAGTGAAGGGTAAGAAACTAATTTGGAATCTCACAAGGGGTCCAATAGATCCCAGGAGAGAGACTGTATTATATGCGTTCAGGGTGAGAGAACTAGTTTGGAATCTCTTCCAGGGTCCGGTAGGCCCCAGGAGAGAGTCTGTATTGTAAGAGTTAGGTTAGGGTCGTGGTAAAGTTTGTAAGAAGGAGGGGGGTCGATTACAACACAAAAAGCAGGCCGCGTGTTAGCCAAACCCATAGCTTCACCTGCAAAGGCCCAATAAAGTAGGGAGGCCGAAAACAATAAAAGACCGGACAGAGCGCTAGCCTGGCTAATAGCAACCTGTGCAAACGTAACCAGAGGAGGGACTGGGGTCGAATACAACCAGAAGCCCCGACCGCGTGTTAGCATAGCTAATAGCTACCCTGCAGACGTCTAAAAGGAGGAAGGGGCCCGAGTACAAACACAAACACAACAAAGCGCTAGCAGTGCTAGCCGCTAACCCTGCAGGCTGCTAGCAGTACAAACGAGAAGAGAGAGAGAGGGAGAGAGAATGGGGGAAGAAAAAGAGTGAACTCACCGTCAGTGACTAAGGTTTCTGTAGTTAGATGGTAGAGCGCTGTGGTAAGCACATGTACATCTCTCCGTGTGTTTGTTGGGAAAGAACGTTCCTAGTGAGGGGAGTGGCGTTTTAAACAGGTGAGAAGCCTGCTGGGTAATTAGAAAAGTGATTTCAGCTGTGCCAGTCAAGGCTGTCACCAGTGATTTTCCACTGGAGGCGGGCCCTGGCTGAAGTCAGTGTTTTAACACTGGGGGTGATGTCGCACTCTAGTGGGTAAAATTGGTAGTGACAGTCCAGTACATTAAATCCTGGAAACGGCCCAGCCTGGACCCAAGTCAGAGGTGTAACTAAATGGGGAAGAGGGGTAAAAAATTATGTGTGGGTAGAAATACAACCGGTGTCCTGCTAGAAGGGAGAGGTGTTTTTGCAAGGAATTTAGAGGGATAATTTAAGGGTTAGGGTTAGGTTAAGGGTTGGGGTTAAGGCCAGGGTTGGGGTTAAGGTTAGGGTTAGGGATAGGGTTAAGGTTAGGGTTAGGGTTAGGGTTAGGGTTAGGGCTAGGGTTAGGGTTAGGGTTAGGGTCAGGGCTAGGGTTAGGGTTAGGGTTAGGGTTAGGGTTAGGGTTAGGGTTAGGGTTAGGGTTAGGGTTAGGGTTAGGGCTAGGGTTAAGGTTACGGTTAAGGTTAGGGTTGGGGTTAGGGTTAGGGGTCGGGTTATGGTAGGGGGGTGGGTGGAAGAGGGGAAAGAAAGGTAGGGGGGTGGGAGGGTGGGGGTGGGGGGGTTTTGGTGGTTTTGTTCAGTCATAAGTCCCTTACTTGGCACTTAGACAAAGACCTAAGCACCTTACTTGGCAACCGGTCACTATGTTGGGGGCCAGGATGAGGCATGGGAAATAGAGGTCCAGAATGCCTTACAGGGCACCTGGACAAAAAGACTTAGGCACCTTACTTGGCAACCGATCACTATGTTGGGGGCCAGGATGAGGCATGGGGAAATAAAGGTCCAGAATGCCTTACAGGGCACCTGGACAAAAAGACTTAGGCACCTTACTTGGCAACCGATCACTATGTTAGGGGCCAGGATGAGGCATGGGGAAATAGAGGTCCAGAATGCCTTACAGGGCACCTGGACAAAAAGACTTAGGCACCTTACTTGGCAACCGATCACTATGTTGGGGGCCAGGATGCAGCACGGGAATAGAGGTCCAGAATGCCTTACATGACACCTGGACAAAAGACCACCTTACTTGGCAGCCGGCGAATATGTTAGGGGCCAGGATGGGACATGGGGTATTGGGCGTCAAACGAAAGGTAGGGGGGTGGGGGGGTAGGGGTGGGGGGTTTTGGTGGTTTTGTTCAGTCATAAGTCCCTTACTTGGCACTTAGACAAAGACCTAAGCACCTTACTTGGCAACCGGTCACTATGTTAGGGGCCAGGATGAGGCATGGGAAATAGAGGTCCAGAATGCCTTACAGGGCACCTGGACAAAAAGACTTAGGCACCTTACTTGGCAACCGATCACTATGTTAGGGGCCAGGCTGAGGCATGGGGAAATAGAGGTCCAGAATGCCTTACAGGGCACCTGGACAAAAAGACTTAGGCACCTTACTTGGCAACCGATCACTATGTTGGGGGCCAGGATGCAGCACGGGAATAGAGGTCCAGAATGCCTTACATGACACCTGGACAAAAGACCACCTTAATTGGCAGCCGGCGAATATGTTAGGGGCCAGGATGGGACATGGGGTATTGGGTGTCAAACGTACCATACTTGGCGCGTGGATAAAAAAGTGAGAGAGGGACCGGTTATTCGCCTCCGACACTAGTTCTCAGTACCCTTGACGCTCCTTCATGTGTATCATGAGGGACCTTAATACTGTATCCCTAGAGCTGGAAGTTTTCACCGTTGGCCATGTGTCATAGGGTCCGGAGTAAGAGTGTCAGGATCTGGCTGGTTAGGTTTTTGATTGAGAGCACCGAGTGTAAGAAACCATGTAAAACATGAAGTGAAAGACTCAGTTCTTCGAGCCTCGCACGAGTGATGCACAGGGTGTATGCACGCTCACTACACACAATTAGATCCGGTCCAAATGTCATATGTACAAGCCCCAGGGGGCTATCTGAACGTCCATTGTAATGAAAACAAGTGGGTTCGGTCAGGCCAAGAGTAAAGTTTGTATATTAATATTAATAAGGGAGGGGGTTGGGGTGTGGGGGGTAATAGGGGGGGGGGGGGGGGGGGGGGGGGGTTTTAGGTGATTTTGTTCAGTCATAAGTCCCTTACTTGGCACTTAGACAAAGACCTAAGCACCTTACTTGGCAACCGGTCACTATGTTAGGGGCCAGGATGAGGCATGGGAAATAGAGGTCCAGAATGCCTTACAGGGCACCTGGACAAAAAGACTTAGGCACCTTACTTGGCAACCGATCACTATGTTGGGGGCCAGGATGAGGCATGGGGAAATAAAGGTCCAGAATGCCTTACAGGGCACCTGGACAAAAAGACTTAGGCACCTTACTTGGCAACCGATCACTATGTTAGGGGCCAGGATGAGGCATGGGGAAATAGAGGTCCAGAATGCCTTACAGGGCACCTGGACAAAAAGACTTAGGCACCTTACTTGGCAACCGATCACTATGTTGGGGGCCAGGATGCAGCACGGGAATAGAGGTCCAGAATGCCTTACATGACACCTGGACAAAAGACCACCTTAATTGGCAGCCGGCGAATATGTTAGGGGCCAGGATGGGACATGGGGTATTCGTCGTGAGACATAGGGTTTAGGGTTAGGGTTAGGGTTAGGGTGGAAAAGGGGAGAGAGGAGTGGGGGAGGTCCACATGTCATATGTAGAAGCCCCAGGGGGCTATCTGAACGTCCATTGTAATGAAAACAAGTGGGTTCGGTCAGGCCAAGAGTAAAGTTTGTATGATAGTATTGGTAAGGGAGGGGGTTGGGGTGTTCAGGTAATGGTTTGAATTGCATCATTAGAGGGTTCTAGTTTAAGAAGATAAATATGGGATCACATCATCAGTTGTCACCAAAGGATCACTGGGCGTTTCGGCCATGAAACAAGACACCCTCACCTAAGGTTGGCCCACTGGGGGAGATCAGAGCCCCAGTGTGTGTCCCTCGGGTCAATTGGTTTGGGGAATAGGTTTTTGTTTGGGAGAGTGAAGGGTAAGAAACTAATTTGGAATCTCACAAGGGGTCCAATAGATCCCAGGAGAGAGACTGTATTATATGCGTTCAGGGTGAGAGAACTAGTTTGGAATCTCTTCCAGGGTCCGGTAGGCCCCAGGAGAGAGTCTGTATTGTAAGAGTTAGGTTAGGGTCGTGGTAAAGTTTGTAAGAAGGAGGGGGGTCGATTACAACACAAAAAGCAGGCCGCGTGTTAGCCAAACCCATAGCTTCACCTGCAAAGGCCCAATAAAGTAGGGAGGCCGAAAACAATAAAAGACCGGACAGAGCGCTAGCCTGGCTAATAGCAACCTGTGCAAACGTAACCAGAGGAGGGACTGGGGTCGAATACAACCAGAAGCCCCGACCGCGTGTTAGCATAGCTAATAGCTACCCTGCAGACGTCTAAAAGGAGGAAGGGGCCCGAGTACAAACACAAACACAACAAAGCGCTAGCAGTGCTAGCCGCTAACCCTGCAGGCTGCTAGCAGTACAAACGAGAAGAGAGAGAGAGGGAGAGAGAATGGGGGAAGAAAAAGAGTGAACTCACCGTCAGTGACTAAGGTTTCTGTAGTTAGATGGTAGAGCGCTGTGGTAAGCACATGTACATCTCTCCGTGTGTTTGTTGGGAAAGAACGTTCCTAGTGAGGGGAGTGGCGTTTTAAACAGGTGAGAAGCCTGCTGGGTAATTAGAAAAGTGATTTCAGCTGTGCCAGTCAAGGCTGTCACCAGTGATTTTCCACTGGAGGCGGGCCCTGGCTGAAGTCAGTGTTTTAACACTGGGGGTGATGTCGCACTCTAGTGGGTAAAATTGGTAGTGACAGTCCAGTACATTAAATCCTGGAAACGGCCCAGCCTGGACCCAAGTCAGAGGTGTAACTAAATGGGGAAGAGGGGTAAAAAATTATGTGTGGGTAGAAATACAACCGGTGTCCTGCTAGAAGGGAGAGGTGTTTTTGCAAGGAATTTAGAGGGATAATTTAAGGGTTAGGGTTAGGTTAAGGGTTGGGGTTAGGGCCAGGGTTGGGGTTAAGGTTAGGGTTAGGGATAGGGTTAAGGTTAGGGTTAGGGTTAGGGTTAGGGTTAGGGCTAGGGTTAGGGTTAGGGTTAGGGTCAGGGCTAGGGTTAGGGTTAGGGTTAGGGTTAGGGCTAGGGTTAGGGTTAGGGTTAGGGTTAGGGTTAGGGCTAGGGCTAGGGTTAAGGTTACGGTTAAGGTTAGGGTTGGGGTTAGGGTTAGGGGTCGGGTTATGGTAGGGGGGTGGGTGGAAGAGGGGAAAGAAAGGTAGGGGGGTGGGAGGGTGGGGGTGGGGGGGTTTTGGTGGTTTTGTTCAGTCATAAGTCCCTTACTTGGCACTTAGACAAAGACCTAAGCACCTTACTTGGCAACCGGTCACTATGTTGGGGGCCAGGATGAGGCATGGGAAATAGAGGTCCAGAATGCCTTACAGGGCACCTGGACAAAAAGACTTAGGCACCTTACTTGGCAACCGATCACTATGTTGGGGGCCAGGATGAGGCATGGGGAAATAAAGGTCCAGAATGCCTTACAGGGCACCTGGACAAAAAGACTTAGGCACCTTACTTGGCAACCGATCACTATGTTAGGGGCCAGGATGAGGCATGGGGAAATAGAGGTCCAGAATGCCTTACAGGGCACCTGGACAAAAAGACTTAGGCACCTTACTTGGCAACCGATCACTATGTTGGGGGCCAGGATGCAGCACGGGAATAGAGGTCCAGAATGCCTTACATGACACCTGGACAAAAGACCACCTTACTTGGCAGCCGGCGAATATGTTAGGGGCCAGGATGGGACATGGGGTATTGGGCGTCAAACGAAAGGTAGGGGGGTGGGGGGGTAGGGGTGGGGGGTTTTGGTGGTTTTGTTCAGTCATAAGTCCCTTACTTGGCACTTAGACAAAGACCTAAGCACCTTACTTGGCAACCGGTCACTATGTTAGGGGCCAGGATGAGGCATGGGAAATAGAGGTCCAGAATGCCTTACAGGGCACCTGGACAAAAAGACTTAGGCACCTTACTTGGCAACCGATCACTATGTTAGGGGCCAGGCTGAGGCATGGGGAAATAGAGGTCCAGAATGCCTTACAGGGCACCTGGACAAAAAGACTTAGGCACCTTACTTGGCAACCGATCACTATGTTGGGGGCCAGGATGCAGCACGGGAATAGAGGTCCAGAATGCCTTACATGACACCTGGACAAAAGACCACCTTAATTGGCAGCCGGCGAATATGTTAGGGGCCAGGATGGGACATGGGGTATTGGGTGTCAAACGTACCATACTTGGCGCGTGGATAAAAAAGTGAGAGAGGGACCGGTTATTCGCCTCCGACACTAGTTCTCAGTACCCTTGACGCTCCTTCATGTGTATCATGAGGGACCTTAATACTGTATCCCTAGAGCTGGAAGTTTTCACCGTTGGCCATGTGTCATAGGGTCCGGAGTAAGAGTGTCAGGATCTGGCTGGTTAGGTTTTTGATTGAGAGCACCGAGTGTAAGAAACCATGTAAAACATGAAGTGAAAGACTCAGTTCTTCGAGCCTCGCACGAGTGATGCACAGGGTGTATGCACGCTCACTACACACAATTAGATCCGGTCCAAATGTCATATGTACAAGCCCCAGGGGGCTATCTGAACGTCCATTGTAATGAAAACAAGTGGGTTCGGTCAGGCCAAGAGTAAAGTTTGTATATTAATATTAATAAGGGAGGGGGTTGGGGTGTGGGGGGTAATAGGGGGGGGGGGGGGGGGGGGGGGGGGTTTTAGGTGATTTTGTTCAGTCATAAGTCCCTTACTTGGCACTTAGACAAAGACCTAAGCACCTTACTTGGCAACCGGTCACTATGTTAGGGGCCAGGATGAGGCATGGGAAATAGAGGTCCAGAATGCCTTACAGGGCACCTGGACAAAAAGACTTAGGCACCTTACTTGGCAACCGATCACTATGTTGGGGGCCAGGATGAGGCATGGGGAAATAAAGGTCCAGAATGCCTTACAGGGCACCTGGACAAAAAGACTTAGGCACCTTACTTGGCAACCGATCACTATGTTAGGGGCCAGGATGAGGCATGGGGAAATAGAGGTCCAGAATGCCTTACAGGGCACCTGGACAAAAAGACTTAGGCACCTTACTTGGCAACCGATCACTATGTTGGGGGCCAGGATGCAGCACGGGAATAGAGGTCCAGAATGCCTTACATGACACCTGGACAAAAGACCACCTTAATTGGCAGCCGGCGAATATGTTAGGGGCCAGGATGGGACATGGGGTATTCGTCGTGAGACATAGGGTTTAGGGTTAGGGTTAGGGTTAGGGTGGAAAAGGGGAGAGAGGAGTGGGGGAGGTCCACATGTCATATGTAGAAGCCCCAGGGGGCTATCTGAACGTCCATTGTAATGAAAACAAGTGGGTTCGGTCAGGCCAAGAGTAAAGTTTGTATGATAGTATTGGTAAGGGAGGGGGTTGGGGTGTTCAGGTAATGGTTTGAATTGCATCATTAGAGGGTTCTAGTTTAAGAAGATAAATATGGGATCACATCATCAGTTGTCACCAAAGGATCACTGGGCGTTTCGGCCATGAAACAAGACACCCTCACCTAAGGTTGGCCCACTGGGGGAGATCAGAGCCCCAGTGTGTGTCCCTCGGGTCAATTGGTTTGGGGAATAGGTTTTTGTTTGGGAGAGTGAAGGGTAAGAAACTAATTTGGAATCTCACAAGGGGTCCAATAGATCCCAGGAGAGAGACTGTATTATATGCGTTCAGGGTGAGAGAACTAGTTTGGAATCTCTTCCAGGGTCCGGTAGGCCCCAGGAGAGAGTCTGTATTGTAAGAGTTAGGTTAGGGTCGTGGTAAAGTTTGTAAGAAGGAGGGGGGTCGATTACAACACAAAAAGCAGGCCGCGTGTTAGCCAAACCCATAGCTTCACCTGCAAAGGCCCAATAAAGTAGGGAGGCCGAAAACAATAAAAGACCGGACAGAGCGCTAGCCTGGCTAATAGCAACCTGTGCAAACGTAACCAGAGGAGGGACTGGGGTCGAATACAACCAGAAGCCCCGACCGCGTGTTAGCATAGCTAATAGCTACCCTGCAGACGTCTAAAAGGAGGAAGGGGCCCGAGTACAAACACAAACACAACAAAGCGCTAGCAGTGCTAGCCGCTAACCCTGCAGGCTGCTAGCAGTACAAACGAGAAGAGAGAGAGAGGGAGAGAGAATGGGGGAAGAAAAAGAGTGAACTCACCGTCAGTGACTAAGGTTTCTGTAGTTAGATGGTAGAGCGCTGTGGTAAGCACATGTACATCTCTCCGTGTGTTTGTTGGGAAAGAACGTTCCTAGTGAGGGGAGTGGCGTTTTAAACAGGTGAGAAGCCTGCTGGGTAATTAGAAAAGTGATTTCAGCTGTGCCAGTCAAGGCTGTCACCAGTGATTTTCCACTGGAGGCGGGCCCTGGCTGAAGTCAGTGTTTTAACACTGGGGGTGATGTCGCACTCTAGTGGGTAAAATTGGTAGTGACAGTCCAGTACATTAAATCCTGGAAACGGCCCAGCCTGGACCCAAGTCAGAGGTGTAACTAAATGGGGAAGAGGGGTAAAAAATTATGTGTGGGTAGAAATACAACCGGTGTCCTGCTAGAAGGGAGAGGTGTTTTTGCAAGGAATTTAGAGGGATAATTTAAGGGTTAGGGTTAGGTTAAGGGTTGGGGTTAGGGCCAGGGTTGGGGTTAAGGTTAGGGTTAGGGATAGGGTTAAGGTTAGGGTTAGGGTTAGGGTTAGGGCTAGGGTTAGGGTTAGGGTTAGGGTCAGGGCTAGGGTTAGGGTTAGGGTTAGGGTTAGGGCTAGGGTTAGGGTTAGGGTTAGGGTTAGGGTTAGGGTTAGGGCTAGGGTTAAGGTTACGGTTAAGGTTAGGGTTGGGGTTAGGGTTAGGGGTCGGGTTATGGTAGGGGGGTGGGTGGAAGAGGGGAAAGAAAGGTAGGGGGGTGGGAGGGTGGGGGTGGGGGGGTTTTGGTGGTTTTGTTCAGTCATAAGTCCCTTACTTGGCACTTAGACAAAGACCTAAGCACCTTACTTGGCAACCGGTCACTATGTTAGGGGCCAGGATGAGGCATGGGAAATAGAGGTCCAGAATGCCTTACAGGGCACCTGGACAAAAAGACTTAGGCACCTTACTTGGCAACCGATCACTATGTTAGGGGCCAGGCTGAGGCATGGGGAAATAGAGGTCCAGAATGCCTTACAGGGCACCTGGACAAAAAGACTTAGGCACCTTACTTGGCAACCGATCACTATGTTGGGGGCCAGGATGCAGCACGGGAATAGAGGTCCAGAATGCCTTACATGACACCTGGACAAAAGACCACCTTAATTGGCAGCCGGCGAATATGTTAGGGGCCAGGATGGGACATGGGGTATTGGGTGTCAAACGTACCATACTTGGCGCGTGGATAAAAAAGTGAGAGAGGGACCGGTTATTCGCCTCCGACACTAGTTCTCAGTACCCTTGACGCTCCTTCATGTGTATCATGAGGGACCTTAATACTGTATCCCTAGAGCTGGAAGTTTTCACCGTTGGCCATGTGTCATAGGGTCCGGAGTAAGAGTGTCAGGATCTGGCTGGTTAGGTTTTTGATTGAGAGCACCGAGTGTAAGAAACCATGTAAAACATGAAGTGAAAGACTCAGTTCTTCGAGCCTCGCACGAGTGATGCACAGGGTGTATGCACGCTCACTACACACAATTAGATCCGGTCCAAATGTCATATGTACAAGCCCCAGGGGGCTATCTGAACGTCCATTGTAATGAAAACAAGTGGGTTCGGTCAGGCCAAGAGTAAAGTTTGTATATTAATATTAATAAGGGAGGGGGTTGGGGTGTGGGGGGTAATAGGGGGGGGGGGGGGGGGGGGGGGGGGTTTTAGGTGATTTTGTTCAGTCATAAGTCCCTTACTTGGCACTTAGACAAAGACCTAAGCACCTTACTTGGCAACCGGTCACTATGTTAGGGGCCAGGATGAGGCATGGGAAATAGAGGTCCAGAATGCCTTACAGGGCACCTGGACAAAAAGACTTAGGCACCTTACTTGGCAACCGATCACTATGTTGGGGGCCAGGATGAGGCATGGGGAAATAAAGGTCCAGAATGCCTTACAGGGCACCTGGACAAAAAGACTTAGGCACCTTACTTGGCAACCGATCACTATGTTAGGGGCCAGGATGAGGCATGGGGAAATAGAGGTCCAGAATGCCTTACAGGGCACCTGGACAAAAAGACTTAGGCACCTTACTTGGCAACCGATCACTATGTTGGGGGCCAGGATGCAGCACGGGAATAGAGGTCCAGAATGCCTTACATGACACCTGGACAAAAGACCACCTTAATTGGCAGCCGGCGAATATGTTAGGGGCCAGGATGGGACATGGGGTATTCGTCGTGAGACATAGGGTTTAGGGTTAGGGTTAGGGTTAGGGTGGAAAAGGGGAGAGAGGAGTGGGGGAGGTCCACATGTCATATGTAGAAGCCCCAGGGGGCTATCTGAACGTCCATTGTAATGAAAACAAGTGGGTTCGGTCAGGCCAAGAGTAAAGTTTGTATGATAGTATTGGTAAGGGAGGGGGTTGGGGTGTTCAGGTAATGGTTTGAATTGCATCATTAGAGGGTTCTAGTTTAAGAAGATAAATATGGGATCACATCATCAGTTGTCACCAAAGGATCACTGGGCGTTTCGGCCATGAAACAAGACACCCTCACCTAAGGTTGGCCCACTGGGGGAGATCAGAGCCCCAGTGTGTGTCCCTCGGGTCAATTGGTTTGGGGAATAGGTTTTTGTTTGGGAGAGTGAAGGGTAAGAAACTAATTTGGAATCTCACAAGGGGTCCAATAGATCCCAGGAGAGAGACTGTATTATATGCGTTCAGGGTGAGAGAACTAGTTTGGAATCTCTTCCAGGGTCCGGTAGGCCCCAGGAGAGAGTCTGTATTGTAAGAGTTAGGTTAGGGTCGTGGTAAAGTTTGTAAGAAGGAGGGGGGTCGATTACAACACAAAAAGCAGGCCGCGTGTTAGCCAAACCCATAGCTTCACCTGCAAAGGCCCAATAAAGTAGGGAGGCCGAAAACAATAAAAGACCGGACAGAGCGCTAGCCTGGCTAATAGCAACCTGTGCAAACGTAACCAGAGGAGGGACTGGGGTCGAATACAACCAGAAGCCCCGACCGCGTGTTAGCATAGCTAATAGCTACCCTGCAGACGTCTAAAAGGAGGAAGGGGCCCGAGTACAAACACAAACACAACAAAGCGCTAGCAGTGCTAGCCGCTAACCCTGCAGGCTGCTAGCAGTACAAACGAGAAGAGAGAGAGAGGGAGAGAGAATGGGGGAAGAAAAAGAGTGAACTCACCGTCAGTGACTAAGGTTTCTGTAGTTAGATGGTAGAGCGCTGTGGTAAGCACATGTACATCTCTCCGTGTGTTTGTTGGGAAAGAACGTTCCTAGTGAGGGGAGTGGCGTTTTAAACAGGTGAGAAGCCTGCTGGGTAATTAGAAAAGTGATTTCAGCTGTGCCAGTCAAGGCTGTCACCAGTGATTTTCCACTGGAGGCGGGCCCTGGCTGAAGTCAGTGTTTTAACACTGGGGGTGATGTCGCACTCTAGTGGGTAAAATTGGTAGTGACAGTCCAGTACATTAAATCCTGGAAACGGCCCAGCCTGGACCCAAGTCAGAGGTGTAACTAAATGGGGAAGAGGGGTAAAAAATTATGTGTGGGTAGAAATACAACCGGTGTCCTGCTAGAAGGGAGAGGTGTTTTTGCAAGGAATTTAGAGGGATAATTTAAGGGTTAGGGTTAGGTTAAGGGTTGGGGTTAGGGCCAGGGTTGGGGTTAAGGTTAGGGTTAGGGATAGGGTTAAGGTTAGGGTTAGGGTTAGGGTTAGGGTTAGGGCTAGGGTTAGGGTTAGGGTTAGGGTCAGGGCTAGGGTTAGGGTTAGGGTTAGGGTTAGGGCTAGGGTTAGGGTTAGGGTTAGGGTTAGGGTTAGGGTTAGGGTTAGGGCTAGGGTTACGGTTACGGTTAAGGTTAGGGTTGGGGTTAGGGTTAGGGGTCGGGTTATGGTAGGGGGGTGGGTGGAAGAGGGGAAAGAAAGGTAGGGGGGTGGGAGGGTGGGGGTGGGGGGGTTTTGGTGGTTTTGTTCAGTCATAAGTCCCTTACTTGGCACTTAGACAAAGACCTAAGCACCTTACTTGGCAACCGGTCACTATGTTGGGGGCCAGGATGAGGCATGGGAAATAGAGGTCCAGAATGCCTTACAGGGCACCTGGACAAAAAGACTTAGGCACCTTACTTGGCAACCGATCACTATGTTGGGGGCCAGGATGAGGCATGGGGAAATAAAGGTCCAGAATGCCTTACAGGGCACCTGGACAAAAAGACTTAGGCACCTTACTTGGCAACCGATCACTATGTTAGGGGCCAGGATGAGGCATGGGGAAATAGAGGTCCAGAATGCCTTACAGGGCACCTGGACAAAAAGACTTAGGCACCTTACTTGGCAACCGATCACTATGTTGGGGGCCAGGATGCAGCACGGGAATAGAGGTCCAGAATGCCTTACATGACACCTGGACAAAAGACCACCTTACTTGGCAGCCGGCGAATATGTTAGGGGCCAGGATGGGACATGGGGTATTGGGCGTCAAACGAAAGGTAGGGGGGTGGGGGGGTAGGGGTGGGGGGTTTTGGTGGTTTTGTTCAGTCATAAGTCCCTTACTTGGCACTTAGACAAAGACCTAAGCACCTTACTTGGCAACCGGTCACTATGTTAGGGGCCAGGATGAGGCATGGGAAATAGAGGTCCAGAATGCCTTACAGGGCACCTGGACAAAAAGACTTAGGCACCTTACTTGGCAACCGATCACTATGTTAGGGGCCAGGCTGAGGCATGGGGAAATAGAGGTCCAGAATGCCTTACAGGGCACCTGGACAAAAAGACTTAGGCACCTTACTTGGCAACCGATCACTATGTTGGGGGCCAGGATGCAGCACGGGAATAGAGGTCCAGAATGCCTTACATGACACCTGGACAAAAGACCACCTTAATTGGCAGCCGGCGAATATGTTAGGGGCCAGGATGGGACATGGGGTATTGGGTGTCAAACGTACCATACTTGGCGCGTGGATAAAAAAGTGAGAGAGGGACCGGTTATTCGCCTCCGACACTAGTTCTCAGTACCCTTGACGCTCCTTCATGTGTATCATGAGGGACCTTAATACTGTATCCCTAGAGCTGGAAGTTTTCACCGTTGGCCATGTGTCATAGGGTCCGGAGTAAGAGTGTCAGGATCTGGCTGGTTAGGTTTTTGATTGAGAGCACCGAGTGTAAGAAACCATGTAAAACATGAAGTGAAAGACTCAGTTCTTCGAGCCTCGCACGAGTGATGCACAGGGTGTATGCACGCTCACTACACACAATTAGATCCGGTCCAAATGTCATATGTACAAGCCCCAGGGGGCTATCTGAACGTCCATTGTAATGAAAACAAGTGGGTTCGGTCAGGCCAAGAGTAAAGTTTGTATATTAATATTAATAAGGGAGGGGGTTGGGGTGTGGGGGGTAATAGGGGGGGGGGGGGGGGGGGGGGGGGGGTTTAGGTGATTTTGTTCAGTCATAAGTCCCTTACTTGGCACTTAGACAAAGACCTAAGCACCTTACTTGGCAACCGGTCACTATGTTAGGGGCCAGGATGAGGCATGGGAAATAGAGGTCCAGAATGCCTTACAGGGCACCTGGACAAAAAGACTTAGGCACCTTACTTGGCAACCGATCACTATGTTGGGGGCCAGGATGAGGCATGGGGAAATAAAGGTCCAGAATGCCTTACAGGGCACCTGGACAAAAAGACTTAGGCACCTTACTTGGCAACCGATCACTATGTTAGGGGCCAGGATGAGGCATGGGGAAATAGAGGTCCAGAATGCCTTACAGGGCACCTGGACAAAAAGACTTAGGCACCTTACTTGGCAACCGATCACTATGTTGGGGGCCAGGATGCAGCACGGGAATAGAGGTCCAGAATGCCTTACATGACACCTGGACAAAAGACCACCTTAATTGGCAGCCGGCGAATATGTTAGGGGCCAGGATGGGACATGGGGTATTCGTCGTGAGACATAGGGTTTAGGGTTAGGGTTAGGGTTAGGGTGGAAAAGGGGAGAGAGGAGTGGGGGAGGTCCACATGTCATATGTAGAAGCCCCAGGGGGCTATCTGAACGTCCATTGTAATGAAAACAAGTGGGTTCGGTCAGGCCAAGAGTAAAGTTTGTATGATAGTATTGGTAAGGGAGGGGGTTGGGGTGTTCAGGTAATGGTTTGAATTGCATCATTAGAGGGTTCTAGTTTAAGAAGATAAATATGGGATCACATCATCAGTTGTCACCAAAGGATCACTGGGCGTTTCGGCCATGAAACAAGACACCCTCACCTAAGGTTGGCCCACTGGGGGAGATCAGAGCCCCAGTGTGTGTCCCTCGGGTCAATTGGTTTGGGGAATAGGTTTTTGTTTGGGAGAGTGAAGGGTAAGAAACTAATTTGGAATCTCACAAGGGGTCCAATAGATCCCAGGAGAGAGACTGTATTATATGCGTTCAGGGTGAGAGAACTAGTTTGGAATCTCTTCCAGGGTCCGGTAGGCCCCAGGAGAGAGTCTGTATTGTAAGAGTTAGGTTAGGGTCGTGGTAAAGTTTGTAAGAAGGAGGGGGGTCGATTACAACACAAAAAGCAGGCCGCGTGTTAGCCAAACCCATAGCTTCACCTGCAAAGGCCCAATAAAGTAGGGAGGCCGAAAACAATAAAAGACCGGACAGAGCGCTAGCCTGGCTAATAGCAACCTGTGCAAACGTAACCAGAGGAGGGACTGGGGTCGAATACAACCAGAAGCCCCGACCGCGTGTTAGCATAGCTAATAGCTACCCTGCAGACGTCTAAAAGGAGGAAGGGGCCCGAGTACAAACACAAACACAACAAAGCGCTAGCAGTGCTAGCCGCTAACCCTGCAGGCTGCTAGCAGTACAAACGAGAAGAGAGAGAGAGGGAGAGAGAATGGGGGAAGAAAAAGAGTGAACTCACCGTCAGTGACTAAGGTTTCTGTAGTTAGATGGTAGAGCGCTGTGGTAAGCACATGTACATCTCTCCGTGTGTTTGTTGGGAAAGAACGTTCCTAGTGAGGGGAGTGGCGTTTTAAACAGGTGAGAAGCCTGCTGGGTAATTAGAAAAGTGATTTCAGCTGTGCCAGTCAAGGCTGTCACCAGTGATTTTCCACTGGAGGCGGGCCCTGGCTGAAGTCAGTGTTTTAACACTGGGGGTGATGTCGCACTCTAGTGGGTAAAATTGGTAGTGACAGTCCAGTACATTAAATCCTGGAAACGGCCCAGCCTGGACCCAAGTCAGAGGTGTAACTAAATGGGGAAGAGGGGTAAAAAATTATGTGTGGGTAGAAATACAACCGGTGTCCTGCTAGAAGGGAGAGGTGTTTTTGCAAGGAATTTAGAGGGATAATTTAAGGGTTAGGGTTAGGTTAAGGGTTGGGGTTAGGGCCAGGGTTGGGGTTAAGGTTAGGGTTAGGGATAGGGTTAAGGTTAGGGTTAGGGTTAGGGTTAGGGTTAGGGCTAGGGTTAGGGTTAGGGTTAGGGTCAGGGCTAGGGTTAGGGTTAGGGTTAGGGCTAGGGTTAGGGTTAGGGTTAGGGTTAGGGTTAGGGTTAGGGTTAGGGCTAGGGCTAGGGTTAAGGTTACGGTTAAGGTTAGGGTTGGGGTTAGGGTTAGGGGTCGGGTTATGGTAGGGGGGTGGGTGGAAGAGGGGAAAGAAAGGTAGGGGGGTGGGAGGGTGGGGGTGGGGGGGTTTTGGTGGTTTTGTTCAGTCATAAGTCCCTTACTTGGCACTTAGACAAAGACCTAAGCACCTTACTTGGCAACCGGTCACTATGTTGGGGGCCAGGATGAGGCATGGGAAATAGAGGTCCAGAATGCCTTACAGGGCACCTGGACAAAAAGACTTAGGCACCTTACTTGGCAACCGATCACTATGTTGGGGGCCAGGATGAGGCATGGGGAAATAAAGGTCCAGAATGCCTTACAGGGCACCTGGACAAAAAGACTTAGGCACCTTACTTGGCAACCGATCACTATGTTAGGGGCCAGGATGAGGCATGGGGAAATAGAGGTCCAGAATGCCTTACAGGGCACCTGGACAAAAAGACTTAGGCACCTTACTTGGCAACCGATCACTATGTTGGGGGCCAGGATGCAGCACGGGAATAGAGGTCCAGAATGCCTTACATGACACCTGGACAAAAGACCACCTTACTTGGCAGCCGGCGAATATGTTAGGGGCCAGGATGGGACATGGGGTATTGGGCGTCAAACGAAAGGTAGGGGGGTGGGGGGGTAGGGGTGGGGGGTTTTGGTGGTTTTGTTCAGTCATAAGTCCCTTACTTGGCACTTAGACAAAGACCTAAGCACCTTACTTGGCAACCGGTCACTATGTTAGGGGCCAGGATGAGGCATGGGAAATAGAGGTCCAGAATGCCTTACAGGGCACCTGGACAAAAAGACTTAGGCACCTTACTTGGCAACCGATCACTATGTTAGGGGCCAGGCTGAGGCATGGGGAAATAGAGGTCCAGAATGCCTTACAGGGCACCTGGACAAAAAGACTTAGGCACCTTACTTGGCAACCGATCACTATGTTGGGGGCCAGGATGCAGCACGGGAATAGAGGTCCAGAATGCCTTACATGACACCTGGACAAAAGACCACCTTAATTGGCAGCCGGCGAATATGTTAGGGGCCAGGATGGGACATGGGGTATTGGGTGTCAAACGTACCATACTTGGCGCGTGGATAAAAAAGTGAGAGAGGGACCGGTTATTCGCCTCCGACACTAGTTCTCAGTACCCTTGACGCTCCTTCATGTGTATCATGAGGGACCTTAATACTGTATCCCTAGAGCTGGAAGTTTTCACCGTTGGCCATGTGTCATAGGGTCCGGAGTAAGAGTGTCAGGATCTGGCTGGTTAGGTTTTTGATTGAGAGCACCGAGTGTAAGAAACCATGTAAAACATGAAGTGAAAGACTCAGTTCTTCGAGCCTCGCACGAGTGATGCACAGGGTGTATGCACGCTCACTACACACAATTAGATCCGGTCCAAATGTCATATGTACAAGCCCCAGGGGGCTATCTGAACGTCCATTGTAATGAAAACAAGTGGGTTCGGTCAGGCCAAGAGTAAAGTTTGTATATTAATATTAATAAGGGAGGGGGTTGGGGTGTGGGGGGTAATAGGGGGGGGGGGGGGGGGGGGGGGGGGTTTTAGGTGATTTTGTTCAGTCATAAGTCCCTTACTTGGCACTTAGGCAAAGACCTAAGCACCTTACTTGGCAACCGGTCACTATGTTAGGGGCCAGGATGAGGCATGGGAAATAGAGGTCCAGAATGCCTTACAGGGCACCTGGACAAAAAGACTTAGGCACCTTACTTGGCAACCGATCACTATGTTGGGGGCCAGGATGAGGCATGGGGAAATAAAGGTCCAGAATGCCTTACAGGGCACCTGGACAAAAAGACTTAGGCACCTTACTTGGCAACCGATCACTATGTTAGGGGCCAGGATGAGGCATGGGGAAATAGAGGTCCAGAATGCCTTACAGGGCACCTGGACAAAAAGACTTAGGCACCTTACTTGGCAACCGATCACTATGTTGGGGGCCAGGATGCAGCACGGGAATAGAGGTCCAGAATGCCTTACATGACACCTGGACAAAAGACCACCTTAATTGGCAGCCGGCGAATATGTTAGGGGCCAGGATGGGACATGGGGTATTCGTCGTGAGACATAGGGTTTAGGGTTAGGGTTAGGGTTAGGGTGGAAAAGGGGAGAGAGGAGTGGGGGAGGTCCACATGTCATATGTAGAAGCCCCAGGGGGCTATCTGAACGTCCATTGTAATGAAAACAAGTGGGTTCGGTCAGGCCAAGAGTAAAGTTTGTATGATAGTATTGGTAAGGGAGGGGGTTGGGGTGTTCAGGTAATGGTTTGAATTGCATCATTAGAGGGTTCTAGTTTAAGAAGATAAATATGGGATCACATCATCAGTTGTCACCAAAGGATCACTGGGCGTTTCGGCCATGAAACAAGACACCCTCACCTAAGGTTGGCCCACTGGGGGAGATCAGAGCCCCAGTGTGTGTCCCTCGGGTCAATTGGTTTGGGGAATAGGTTTTTGTTTGGGAGAGTGAAGGGTAAGAAACTAATTTGGAATCTCACAAGGGGTCCAATAGATCCCAGGAGAGAGACTGTATTATATGCGTTCAGGGTGAGAGAACTAGTTTGGAATCTCTTCCAGGGTCCGGTAGGCCCCAGGAGAGAGTCTGTATTGTAAGAGTTAGGTTAGGGTCGTGGTAAAGTTTGTAAGAAGGAGGGGGGTCGATTACAACACAAAAAGCAGGCCGCGTGTTAGCCAAACCCATAGCTTCACCTGCAAAGGCCCAATAAAGTAGGGAGGCCGAAAACAATAAAAGACCGGACAGAGCGCTAGCCTGGCTAATAGCAACCTGTGCAAACGTAACCAGAGGAGGGACTGGGGTCGAATACAACCAGAAGCCCCGACCGCGTGTTAGCATAGCTAATAGCTACCCTGCAGACGTCTAAAAGGAGGAAGGGGCCCGAGTACAAACACAAACACAACAAAGCGCTAGCAGTGCTAGCCGCTAACCCTGCAGGCTGCTAGCAGTACAAACGAGAAGAGAGAGAGAGGGAGAGAGAATGGGGGAAGAAAAAGAGTGAACTCACCGTCAGTGACTAAGGTTTCTGTAGTTAGATGGTAGAGCGCTGTGGTAAGCACATGTACATCTCTCCGTGTGTTTGTTGGGAAAGAACGTTCCTAGTGAGGGGAGTGGCGTTTTAAACAGGTGAGAAGCCTGCTGGGTAATTAGAAAAGTGATTTCAGCTGTGCCAGTCAAGGCTGTCACCAGTGATTTTCCACTGGAGGCGGGCCCTGGCTGAAGTCAGTGTTTTAACACTGGGGGTGATGTCGCACTCTAGTGGGTAAAATTGGTAGTGACAGTCCAGTACATTAAATCCTGGAAACGGCCCAGCCTGGACCCAAGTCAGAGGTGTAACTAAATGGGGAAGAGGGGTAAAAAATTATGTGTGGGTAGAAATACAACCGGTGTCCTGCTAGAAGGGAGAGGTGTTTTTGCAAGGAATTTAGAGGGATAATTTAAGGGTTAGGGTTAGGTTAAGGGTTGGGGTTAGGGCCAGGGTTGGGGTTAAGGTTAGGGTTAGGGATAGGGTTAAGGTTAGGGTTAGGGTTAGGGTTAGGGTTAGGGCTAGGGTTAGGGTTAGGGTTAGGGTCAGGGCTAGGGTTAGGGTTAGGGTTAGGGCTAGGGTTAGGGTTAGGGTTAGGGTTAGGGTTAGGGTTAGGGTTAGGGCTAGGGTTAAGGTTACGGTTAAGGTTAGGGTTGGGGTTAGGGTTAGGGGTCGGGTTATGGTAGGGGGGTGGGTGGAAGAGGGGAAAGAAAGGTAGGGGGGTGGGAGGGTGGGGGTGGGGGGGTTTTGGTGGTTTTGTTCAGTCATAAGTCCCTTACTTGGCACTTAGACAAAGACCTAAGCACCTTACTTGGCAACCGGTCACTATGTTGGGGGCCAGGATGAGGCATGGGAAATAGAGGTCCAGAATGCCTTACAGGGCACCTGGACAAAAAGACTTAGGCACCTTACTTGGCAACCGATCACTATGTTGGGGGCCAGGATGAGGCATGGGGAAATAAAGGTCCAGAATGCCTTACAGGGCACCTGGACAAAAAGACTTAGGCACCTTACTTGGCAACCGATCACTATGTTAGGGGCCAGGATGAGGCATGGGGAAATAGAGGTCCAGAATGCCTTACAGGGCACCTGGACAAAAAGACTTAGGCACCTTACTTGGCAACCGATCACTATGTTGGGGGCCAGGATGCAGCACGGGAATAGAGGTCCAGAATGCCTTACATGACACCTGGACAAAAGACCACCTTACTTGGCAGCCGGCGAATATGTTAGGGGCCAGGATGGGACATGGGGTATTGGGCGTCAAACGAAAGGTAGGGGGGTGGGGGGGTAGGGGTGGGGGGTTTTGGTGGTTTTGTTCAGTCATAAGTCCCTTACTTGGCACTTAGACAAAGACCTAAGCACCTTACTTGGCAACCGGTCACTATGTTAGGGGCCAGGATGAGGCATGGGAAATAGAGGTCCAGAATGCCTTACAGGGCACCTGGACAAAAAGACTTAGGCACCTTACTTGGCAACCGATCACTATGTTAGGGGCCAGGCTGAGGCATGGGGAAATAGAGGTCCAGAATGCCTTACAGGGCACCTGGACAAAAAGACTTAGGCACCTTACTTGGCAACCGATCACTATGTTGGGGGCCAGGATGCAGCACGGGAATAGAGGTCCAGAATGCCTTACATGACACCTGGACAAAAGACCACCTTAATTGGCAGCCGGCGAATATGTTAGGGGCCAGGATGGGACATGGGGTATTGGGTGTCAAACGTACCATACTTGGCGCGTGGATAAAAAAGTGAGAGAGGGACCGGTTATTCGCCTCCGACACTAGTTCTCAGTACCCTTGACGCTCCTTCATGTGTATCATGAGGGACCTTAATACTGTATCCCTAGAGCTGGAAGTTTTCACCGTTGGCCATGTGTCATAGGGTCCGGAGTAAGAGTGTCAGGATCTGGCTGGTTAGGTTTTTGATTGAGAGCACCGAGTGTAAGAAACCATGTAAAACATGAAGTGAAAGACTCAGTTCTTCGAGCCTCGCACGAGTGATGCACAGGGTGTATGCACGCTCACTACACACAATTAGATCCGGTCCAAATGTCATATGTACAAGCCCCAGGGGGCTATCTGAACGTCCATTGTAATGAAAACAAGTGGGTTCGGTCAGGCCAAGAGTAAAGTTTGTATATTAATATTAATAAGGGAGGGGGTTGGGGTGTGGGGGGTAATAGGGGGGGGGGGGGGGGGGGGGGGGGGTTTTAGGTGATTTTGTTCAGTCATAAGTCCCTTACTTGGCACTTAGACAAAGACCTAAGCACCTTACTTGGCAACCGGTCACTATGTTAGGGGCCAGGATGAGGCATGGGAAATAGAGGTCCAGAATGCCTTACAGGGCACCTGGACAAAAAGACTTAGGCACCTTACTTGGCAACCGATCACTATGTTGGGGGCCAGGATGAGGCATGGGGAAATAAAGGTCCAGAATGCCTTACAGGGCACCTGGACAAAAAGACTTAGGCACCTTACTTGGCAACCGATCACTATGTTAGGGGCCAGGATGAGGCATGGGGAAATAGAGGTCCAGAATGCCTTACAGGGCACCTGGACAAAAAGACTTAGGCACCTTACTTGGCAACCGATCACTATGTTGGGGGCCAGGATGCAGCACGGGAATAGAGGTCCAGAATGCCTTACATGACACCTGGACAAAAGACCACCTTAATTGGCAGCCGGCGAATATGTTAGGGGCCAGGATGGGACATGGGGTATTCGTCGTGAGACATAGGGTTTAGGGTTAGGGTTAGGGTTAGGGTGGAAAAGGGGAGAGAGGAGTGGGGGAGGTCCACATGTCATATGTAGAAGCCCCAGGGGGCTATCTGAACGTCCATTGTAATGAAAACAAGTGGGTTCGGTCAGGCCAAGAGTAAAGTTTGTATGATAGTATTGGTAAGGGAGGGGGTTGGGGTGTTCAGGTAATGGTTTGAATTGCATCATTAGAGGGTTCTAGTTTAAGAAGATAAATATGGGATCACATCATCAGTTGTCACCAAAGGATCACTGGGCGTTTCGGCCATGAAACAAGACACCCTCACCTAAGGTTGGCCCACTGGGGGAGATCAGAGCCCCAGTGTGTGTCCCTCGGGTCAATTGGTTTGGGGAATAGGTTTTTGTTTGGGAGAGTGAAGGGTAAGAAACTAATTTGGAATCTCACAAGGGGTCCAATAGATCCCAGGAGAGAGACTGTATTATATGCGTTCAGGGTGAGAGAACTAGTTTGGAATCTCTTCCAGGGTCCGGTAGGCCCCAGGAGAGAGTCTGTATTGTAAGAGTTAGGTTAGGGTCGTGGTAAAGTTTGTAAGAAGGAGGGGGGTCGATTACAACACAAAAAGCAGGCCGCGTGTTAGCCAAACCCATAGCTTCACCTGCAAAGGCCCAATAAAGTAGGGAGGCCGAAAACAATAAAAGACCGGACAGAGCGCTAGCCTGGCTAATAGCAACCTGTGCAAACGTAACCAGAGGAGGGACTGGGGTCGAATACAACCAGAAGCCCCGACCGCGTGTTAGCATAGCTAATAGCTACCCTGCAGACGTCTAAAAGGAGGAAGGGGCCCGAGTACAAACACAAACACAACAAAGCGCTAGCAGTGCTAGCCGCTAACCCTGCAGGCTGCTAGCAGTACAAACGAGAAGAGAGAGAGAGGGAGAGAGAATGGGGGAAGAAAAAGAGTGAACTCACCGTCAGTGACTAAGGTTTCTGTAGTTAGATGGTAGAGCGCTGTGGTAAGCACATGTACATCTCTCCGTGTGTTTGTTGGGAAAGAACGTTCCTAGTGAGGGGAGTGGCGTTTTAAACAGGTGAGAAGCCTGCTGGGTAATTAGAAAAGTGATTTCAGCTGTGCCAGTCAAGGCTGTCACCAGTGATTTTCCACTGGAGGCGGGCCCTGGCTGAAGTCAGTGTTTTAACACTGGGGGTGATGTCGCACTCTAGTGGGTAAAATTGGTAGTGACAGTCCAGTACATTAAATCCTGGAAACGGCCCAGCCTGGACCCAAGTCAGAGGTGTAACTAAATGGGGAAGAGGGGTAAAAAATTATGTGTGGGTAGAAATACAACCGGTGTCCTGCTAGAAGGGAGAGGTGTTTTTGCAAGGAATTTAGAGGGATAATTTAAGGGTTAGGGTTAGGTTAAGGGTTGGGGTTAGGGCCAGGGTTGGGGTTAAGGTTAGGGTTAGGGATAGGGTTAAGGTTAGGGTTAGGGTTAGGGTTAGGGTTAGGGCTAGGGTTAGGGTTAGGGTTAGGGTCAGGGCTAGGGTTAGGGTTAGGGTTAGGGTTAGGGCTAGGGTTAGGGTTAGGGTTAGGGTTAGGGTTAGGGCTAGGGCTAGGGTTAAGGTTACGGTTAAGGTTAGGGTTGGGGTTAGGGTTAGGGGTCGGGTTATGGTAGGGGGGTGGGTGGAAGAGGGGAAAGAAAGGTAGGGGGGTGGGAGGGTGGGGGTGGGGGGGTTTTGGTGGTTTTGTTCAGTCATAAGTCCCTTACTTGGCACTTAGACAAAGACCTAAGCACCTTACTTGGCAACCGGTCACTATGTTGGGGGCCAGGATGAGGCATGGGAAATAGAGGTCCAGAATGCCTTACAGGGCACCTGGACAAAAAGACTTAGGCACCTTACTTGGCAACCGATCACTATGTTGGGGGCCAGGATGAGGCATGGGGAAATAAAGGTCCAGAATGCCTTACAGGGCACCTGGACAAAAAGACTTAGGCACCTTACTTGGCAACCGATCACTATGTTAGGGGCCAGGATGAGGCATGGGGAAATAGAGGTCCAGAATGCCTTACAGGGCACCTGGACAAAAAGACTTAGGCACCTTACTTGGCAACCGATCACTATGTTGGGGGCCAGGATGCAGCACGGGAATAGAGGTCCAGAATGCCTTACATGACACCTGGACAAAAGACCACCTTACTTGGCAGCCGGCGAATATGTTAGGGGCCAGGATGGGACATGGGGTATTGGGCGTCAAACGAAAGGTAGGGGGGTGGGGGGGTAGGGGTGGGGGGTTTTGGTGGTTTTGTTCAGTCATAAGTCCCTTACTTGGCACTTAGACAAAGACCTAAGCACCTTACTTGGCAACCGGTCACTATGTTAGGGGCCAGGATGAGGCATGGGAAATAGAGGTCCAGAATGCCTTACAGGGCACCTGGACAAAAAGACTTAGGCACCTTACTTGGCAACCGATCACTATGTTAGGGGCCAGGCTGAGGCATGGGGAAATAGAGGTCCAGAATGCCTTACAGGGCACCTGGACAAAAAGACTTAGGCACCTTACTTGGCAACCGATCACTATGTTGGGGGCCAGGATGCAGCACGGGAATAGAGGTCCAGAATGCCTTACATGACACCTGGACAAAAGACCACCTTAATTGGCAGCCGGCGAATATGTTAGGGGCCAGGATGGGACATGGGGTATTGGGTGTCAAACGTACCATACTTGGCGCGTGGATAAAAAAGTGAGAGAGGGACCGGTTATTCGCCTCCGACACTAGTTCTCAGTACCCTTGACGCTCCTTCATGTGTATCATGAGGGACCTTAATACTGTATCCCTAGAGCTGGAAGTTTTCACCGTTGGCCATGTGTCATAGGGTCCGGAGTAAGAGTGTCAGGATCTGGCTGGTTAGGTTTTTGATTGAGAGCACCGAGTGTAAGAAACCATGTAAAACATGAAGTGAAAGACTCAGTTCTTCGAGCCTCGCACGAGTGATGCACAGGGTGTATGCACGCTCACTACACACAATTAGATCCGGTCCAAATGTCATATGTACAAGCCCCAGGGGGCTATCTGAACGTCCATTGTAATGAAAACAAGTGGGTTCGGTCAGGCCAAGAGTAAAGTTTGTATATTAATATTAATAAGGGAGGGGGTTGGGGTGTGGGGGGTAATAGGGGGGGGGGGGGGGGGGGGGGGGGGTTTTAGGTGATTTTGTTCAGTCATAAGTCCCTTACTTGGCACTTAGACAAAGACCTAAGCACCTTACTTGGCAACCGGTCACTATGTTAGGGGCCAGGATGAGGCATGGGAAATAGAGGTCCAGAATGCCTTACAGGGCACCTGGACAAAAAGACTTAGGCACCTTACTTGGCAACCGATCACTATGTTGGGGGCCAGGATGAGGCATGGGGAAATAAAGGTCCAGAATGCCTTACAGGGCACCTGGACAAAAAGACTTAGGCACCTTACTTGGCAACCGATCACTATGTTAGGGGCCAGGATGAGGCATGGGGAAATAGAGGTCCAGAATGCCTTACAGGGCACCTGGACAAAAAGACTTAGGCACCTTACTTGGCAACCGATCACTATGTTGGGGGCCAGGATGCAGCACGGGAATAGAGGTCCAGAATGCCTTACATGACACCTGGACAAAAGACCACCTTAATTGGCAGCCGGCGAATATGTTAGGGGCCAGGATGGGACATGGGGTATTCGTCGTGAGACATAGGGTTTAGGGTTAGGGTTAGGGTTAGGGTGGAAAAGGGGAGAGAGGAGTGGGGGAGGTCCACATGTCATATGTAGAAGCCCCAGGGGGCTATCTGAACGTCCATTGTAATGAAAACAAGTGGGTTCGGTCAGGCCAAGAGTAAAGTTTGTATGATAGTATTGGTAAGGGAGGGGGTTGGGGTGTTCAGGTAATGGTTTGAATTGCATCATTAGAGGGTTCTAGTTTAAGAAGATAAATATGGGATCACATCATCAGTTGTCACCAAAGGATCACTGGGCGTTTCGGCCATGAAACAAGACACCCTCACCTAAGGTTGGCCCACTGGGGGAGATCAGAGCCCCAGTGTGTGTCCCTCGGGTCAATTGGTTTGGGGAATAGGTTTTTGTTTGGGAGAGTGAAGGGTAAGAAACTAATTTGGAATCTCACAAGGGGTCCAATAGATCCCAGGAGAGAGACTGTATTATATGCGTTCAGGGTGAGAGAACTAGTTTGGAATCTCTTCCAGGGTCCGGTAGGCCCCAGGAGAGAGTCTGTATTGTAAGAGTTAGGTTAGGGTCGTGGTAAAGTTTGTAAGAAGGAGGGGGGTCGATTACAACACAAAAAGCAGGCCGCGTGTTAGCCAAACCCATAGCTTCACCTGCAAAGGCCCAATAAAGTAGGGAGGCCGAAAACAATAAAAGACCGGACAGAGCGCTAGCCTGGCTAATAGCAACCTGTGCAAACGTAACCAGAGGAGGGACTGGGGTCGAATACAACCAGAAGCCCCGACCGCGTGTTAGCATAGCTAATAGCTACCCTGCAGACGTCTAAAAGGAGGAAGGGGCCCGAGTACAAACACAAACACAACAAAGCGCTAGCAGTGCTAGCCGCTAACCCTGCAGGCTGCTAGCAGTACAAACGAGAAGAGAGAGAGAGGGAGAGAGAATGGGGGAAGAAAAAGAGTGAACTCACCGTCAGTGACTAAGGTTTCTGTAGTTAGATGGTAGAGCGCTGTGGTAAGCACATGTACATCTCTCCGTGTGTTTGTTGGGAAAGAACGTTCCTAGTGAGGGGAGTGGCGTTTTAAACAGGTGAGAAGCCTGCTGGGTAATTAGAAAAGTGATTTCAGCTGTGCCAGTCAAGGCTGTCACCAGTGATTTTCCACTGGAGGCGGGCCCTGGCTGAAGTCAGTGTTTTAACACTGGGGGTGATGTCGCACTCTAGTGGGTAAAATTGGTAGTGACAGTCCAGTACATTAAATCCTGGAAACGGCCCAGCCTGGACCCAAGTCAGAGGTGTAACTAAATGGGGAAGAGGGGTAAAAAATTATGTGTGGGTAGAAATACAACCGGTGTCCTGCTAGAAGGGAGAGGTGTTTTTGCAAGGAATTTAGAGGGATAATTTAAGGGTTAGGGTTAGGTTAAGGGTTGGGGTTAGGGCCAGGGTTGGGGTTAAGGTTAGGGTTAGGGATAGGGTTAAGGTTAGGGTTAGGGTTAGGGTTAGGGTTAGGGCTAGGGTTAGGGTTAGGGTTAGGGTCAGGGCTAGGGTTAGGGTTAGGGTTAGGGTTAGGGCTAGGGTTAGGGTTAGGGTTAGGGTTAGGGTTAGGGCTAGGGCTAGGGTTAAGGTTACGGTTAAGGTTAGGGTTGGGGTTAGGGTTAGGGGTCGGGTTATGGTAGGGGGGTGGGTGGAAGAGGGGAAAGAAAGGTAGGGGGGTGGGAGGGTGGGGGTGGGGGGGTTTTGGTGGTTTTGTTCAGTCATAAGTCCCTTACTTGGCACTTAGACAAAGACCTAAGCACCTTACTTGGCAACCGGTCACTATGTTGGGGGCCAGGATGAGGCATGGGAAATAGAGGTCCAGAATGCCTTACAGGGCACCTGGACAAAAAGACTTAGGCACCTTACTTGGCAACCGATCACTATGTTGGGGGCCAGGATGAGGCATGGGGAAATAAAGGTCCAGAATGCCTTACAGGGCACCTGGACAAAAAGACTTAGGCACCTTACTTGGCAACCGATCACTATGTTAGGGGCCAGGATGAGGCATGGGGAAATAGAGGTCCAGAATGCCTTACAGGGCACCTGGACAAAAAGACTTAGGCACCTTACTTGGCAACCGATCACTATGTTGGGGGCCAGGATGCAGCACGGGAATAGAGGTCCAGAATGCCTTACATGACACCTGGACAAAAGACCACCTTACTTGGCAGCCGGCGAATATGTTAGGGGCCAGGATGGGACATGGGGTATTGGGCGTCAAACGAAAGGTAGGGGGGTGGGGGGGTAGGGGTGGGGGGTTTTGGTGGTTTTGTTCAGTCATAAGTCCCTTACTTGGCACTTAGACAAAGACCTAAGCACCTTACTTGGCAACCGGTCACTATGTTAGGGGCCAGGATGAGGCATGGGAAATAGAGGTCCAGAATGCCTTACAGGGCACCTGGACAAAAAGACTTAGGCACCTTACTTGGCAACCGATCACTATGTTAGGGGCCAGGCTGAGGCATGGGGAAATAGAGGTCCAGAATGCCTTACAGGGCACCTGGACAAAAAGACTTAGGCACCTTACTTGGCAACCGATCACTATGTTGGGGGCCAGGATGCAGCACGGGAATAGAGGTCCAGAATGCCTTACATGACACCTGGACAAAAGACCACCTTAATTGGCAGCCGGCGAATATGTTAGGGGCCAGGATGGGACATGGGGTATTGGGTGTCAAACGTACCATACTTGGCGCGTGGATAAAAAAGTGAGAGAGGGACCGGTTATTCGCCTCCGACACTAGTTCTCAGTACCCTTGACGCTCCTTCATGTGTATCATGAGGGACCTTAATACTGTATCCCTAGAGCTGGAAGTTTTCACCGTTGGCCATGTGTCATAGGGTCCGGAGTAAGAGTGTCAGGATCTGGCTGGTTAGGTTTTTGATTGAGAGCACCGAGTGTAAGAAACCATGTAAAACATGAAGTGAAAGACTCAGTTCTTCGAGCCTCGCACGAGTGATGCACAGGGTGTATGCACGCTCACTACACACAATTAGATCCGGTCCAAATGTCATATGTACAAGCCCCAGGGGGCTATCTGAACGTCCATTGTAATGAAAACAAGTGGGTTCGGTCAGGCCAAGAGTAAAGTTTGTATATTAATATTAATAAGGGAGGGGGTTGGGGTGTGGGGGGTAATAGGGGGGGGGGGGGGGGGGGGGGGGGGTTTTAGGTGATTTTGTTCAGTCATAAGTCCCTTACTTGGCACTTAGACAAAGACCTAAGCACCTTACTTGGCAACCGGTCACTATGTTAGGGGCCAGGATGAGGCATGGGAAATAGAGGTCCAGAATGCCTTACAGGGCACCTGGACAAAAAGACTTAGGCACCTTACTTGGCAACCGATCACTATGTTGGGGGCCAGGATGAGGCATGGGGAAATAAAGGTCCAGAATGCCTTACAGGGCACCTGGACAAAAAGACTTAGGCACCTTACTTGGCAACCGATCACTATGTTAGGGGCCAGGATGAGGCATGGGGAAATAGAGGTCCAGAATGCCTTACAGGGCACCTGGACAAAAAGACTTAGGCACCTTACTTGGCAACCGATCACTATGTTGGGGGCCAGGATGCAGCACGGGAATAGAGGTCCAGAATGCCTTACATGACACCTGGACAAAAGACCACCTTAATTGGCAGCCGGCGAATATGTTAGGGGCCAGGATGGGACATGGGGTATTCGTCGTGAGACATAGGGTTAGGGTTAGGGTTAGGGTTAGGGTTAGGGTTAGGGTTAGGGTTAGGGTTAGGGTTAGGGTTAGGGTTAGGGTTAGGGTTAGGGTTAGGGTTAGGGTTAGGGTTAGGTTTTTGATTGAGAGCACCGAGTGTAAGAAACCATGTAAAACATGAAGTGAAAGACTCAGTTCTTCGAGCCTCGCACGAATGATGCACAGGGTGTATGCACGCTCACTACACACAATTAGATCCGGTCCAAATGTCATATGTACAAGCCCCAGGGGGCTATCTGAACGTCCATTGTAATGAAAACAAGTGGGTTCGGTCAGGCCAAGAGTAAAGTTTGTATATTAATATTAATAAGGGAGGGGGTTGGGGTGTGGGGGGTAATAGGGGGGGGGGGGGGGGGGGGGGGGGGGGGGGGGGGGTTTTAGGTGATTTTGTTCAGTCATAAGTCCCTTACTTTGGCACTTAGACAAAGACCTAAGCACCTTACTTGGCAACCGGTCACTATGTTAGGGGCCAGGGTGAGACATGGGAATAGAGGTCCAGAATGCCTTACAGGGCACCTAGACAAAAAGACCTAAGCACCTTACTTGGCAACCGGTCACTATGTTGGGGGCCAGGATGAGGCATGGGGAAATAGAGGTCCAGAATGCCTTACAGGGCACCTGGACAAAAAGACTTAGGCACCTTACTTGGCAACCGATCACTATATTGGGGGCCAGGATGAGGCATGGGGAAATAGAGGTCCAGAATGCCTTACAGGGCACCTGGACAAAAAGACTTAGGCACCTTACTTGGCAACCGATCACTATGTTGGGGGCCAGGATGCAGCACGGGAATAGAGGTCCAGAATGCCTTACATGACACCTGGACAAAAGACCACCTTACTTGGCAGCCGGCGAATATGTTAGTGGCCAGAATGGGGCATGGGGTGTTGGTTAGGGTTGGGGTTAGGGTTAGGGTTAGGGCTGGGGTTAGGGTTAGGGCTGGGGTTAGGGTTAGGGCTGGGGTTAGGGTTGGGGTTAGGGTTAGGGGTCGGGTTATAGTAGGGTTAGGGTTAGGGTTAGGGTTAGGGTTAGGGTTAGGGTTAGGGTTAGGGTTAGGGTTAGGGTTAGGGTTAGGGTTAGGGCTGGGGTTAAGGTTACGGTTAAGGTTAGGGTTGGGGTTAGGGTTAGGGGTCGGGTTATAGTAGGGGGGTGGGTGGAAAAGGGGAAAGAAAGGTAGGGGGGTGGGAGGGAAGGGGTGGGGGGGTTTTGGTGGTTTTGTTCAGTCATAAGTCCCATACTTGGCACTTAGACAAAGACCTAAAAAGGGTTAAGGTGTGGGGTCCTGGTAGGGAGAGGAAGGGCGAGAGAGAGGAGAAGAATGGGGTGTGGGGACAAGGCTGGGAGGGGACTGGAAGATAGGAAGGGAGAGGGGGAGGGTTAGGATGTGGGACCATGGCCGAGGGAGGGCTGGAGGATTGGGAGGGAGAGGGAGAGGTTAGGATTAGGGTAAGGGAGAGGTTAAGATGATAGGATCGGAGATGGGGCTAAGGCTGTGGACCGGGGTGGGGGGTAGGGAGGGATGGTGATGACCCTAGGGACAGTAGTGTCCTGGCTGGAGTATAAACCGTGAAATGGTACAAAAGTAAAATCGTGGGAGTCCCTAATACGGGAGGGTTGTTTGTGGAGGTTCAAGGAGGTTCCGGGTCAGGGGAGGTAGGGTGGTGGGGACCAAGTTGCAGTCCGAGATGGGGTTGAAATTGGGGCCCAAGTTCGACGCGGGGTTTTCGGGTTGGGGTGGGGTTCCGGACCTTGAAGGTGTGAGGTATGTAGATAGTGGTTCGGATTGGTTTCGGGATACGGTTAGGGTTGAGGTGTTCAGGTAATGGTTTGAATTGTGTCATTAGGGGGTTCTAGTTAGGGAGATAAATTTGGGATCACATCATCAGTTGTCACCAAAGGATCACTGGGCGTTTCGGCCATGAAACAAGACACCCTCACCTAAGGTTGGCCCACTGGGGGAGATCAGAACCCCAGTGTGTGTCCCTCGGGTCAATTGGTATGGGGAAAAGGTTTTTTTTGGTTGGGAGAGCAAGGGGTGAGAAACTAATTTTGGAGTCTCTTAAGGGGTCCAATGGACTCCAGGAGAGAGACTGATTTGTAGGGATTCGGGGTGAGAGAACTAGTTTGGAATCTCTTCCAAGGTCCAGTAGACCCCAGGAGAGAGACTGTTTTATATAGGTTAAGTTGAGATCGTGGTTAGGTTTTTCGGAGGAATTGGTATGTCAGGGTTGGTTGGGGAAAAAAAAATTTTTTGTGTGGTTGGGTGGGTCGTGGGAGGAAAACCAGGGGGGGGGGGGGGGGGGGGGGGGGGGGGGGGGGGGGGGGTTTTCAGGGGTTTCTGTACAGTCTGTATATATAGGGTCTGTATGTGTACAGTCGGTCCTGTACCCTCTGTTTTCTGCAATCTGCTCTAAGCGGTCTGTTTCACAACCTTGGTAGTGTACCGCCTGGTCTGGAAATTCTGCTCTTAAGGGTCTGTTTCTAGAAGGACTGATCTAAACCGTCTGTTATAGACAGCCTGTGTTAGTCCAGTAAATTCTAGGTAGTCTACTGAGACAGTCTGTCCTAGGGAGTCTGGACTGAACCGTCCGTTTTACACAGTATGTTCTGGATGGTCTGAAACACCCCGTCTGTTATAGGACAGTCTGGTCCACGCAGTCTGCTCTAGGTTGGGCTTGATCTCTAAAGAGTACAGGTGGGGGTGGAGAAACCGTCTGTGCCAAGGGGTCTGTAGTAAACAGTAACCCCAAAAGCAGTCTGTTTTGTATGGTCTGAAGGACATCGTCTGTTCTAAGACAATCTAATCTGGGGAGTTGGTTCTAAAACGGTCTGTCCTAGGGAACCTGGTCTAAAAAGTCCGTTTTGAACAGTCTGTTTAGGGCGTCCGTAGGAGGCCGTGGTGTCTAGAAACGCCTGTGAGAAGGAGTCTGTTATAAGTAGTCCCCTTTGGGTAGTAGGTGCTGTACGGTCTGGAATCCACCGTTTGTTCTGGGACAAACTAATCAGAGGAGTAGGTTTCTAAGACCGTCTGTCCTATGGAATCTGAACTAAACAGTCCGTTTTGCACAGTCTGTACTATATGGTCTGAGATAAACTGTCTGTTGTAAAGCAGTCTGATCAAGGAAGTCTGGTCTAGGTTGGGCTTGATCTCTAAAGGGTGAAGGTGAGGGTGGAGATACAATGCGGGAGATCTTGGGGAGGGGAGGGGGGGGGGGGGGGGGGGGGGGGGGGGGGGGTGTTTTGTTTAGCCAAAGCGGGGGGTTCAAAGAAGTCTGGTTTAGGTTGGGCTTGATCTCTAAAGAGTTAAGGTGAGGGTGAAGATAAATTGCAGGAAACCTGGGGGGGGGGGGGGGGGGGGGTTTTGTTTATCCGCAGCTGGGGGACCTGAAAAGAGACTACCCCAAGTGGGGATGGTTCTTCTTACGGGTGTGGTGCGGTAAAGTGGAGTGTTGCATGGGTGGAGCTAAGCTCCATAGAAGACTGGGCTATAATTTAAGGTACCAATGCCGTGTACCACCACCATACGTGCTGTCCCAAGTGGGACCTATAGTGGCTAGTACTTACCCCCTGGTCAGGGTGCCGCTGGGGCCAGCTGGACCACCCCAGCCAGAGCCTGAGAGTAGAATCTTGTAGAGTCTTGACCTAGGGGGAGAGAGGGGGGGGGGGGGGGGGGGGGGGGGGGGGGGGGGGGGGGGGGTTTTGTTTTTTTTGGGGGGGAGGGGAGAGGGGTTTGCTATCACCTGTGGTCGGCGCTGTTCAGGGCGGTGGTATGAGGGGGTCCCGCTAGGTGGTAACTGCCCGTCGCTGGTTGGGTTTGTTACACGTAGCTGTATGTCTGTTATGGGCATAAAAGTATTGTATTAATGTTAGGGGGGAGGGGGGGAGAAAGAAGGAAAGAAAAAAAATTTTTTTGGACAAAAAAGGATGTTAAACGAGTGTTGGCCTAGATGGTAATAGACCAAGTAAGTCCTGGTGGGAGGAGAAAAGGTCGAGTGTAACACGGAGAACCGACCGCATGTTAGCTTGATGGGAGGTTAGCCAGGTGGGGTCCTGATAAAGGGAGGGGGGTCGATAAAAGCAGAATAAAAGCCGCGTGTTGGTCAAAACCGTAGCTGTCCCCTGGGAAAGCCTAGTGGAAATAGGGAGGTCGAGGAGGGACAAAGACCAAGCGCGTGTTACCTAGTGGAATAGGGAGGTCGACGGCCTGCACGGGGCCAGACCGCGTGTTAGCCTAGCTGGTGGCTAATAAGGTAGCTCTAAGATCCGACCGTGTGTAAGACTAGCCGGTCGCTTAAACAGGTGGACGACAGGTGGAGGGAAGGGGGTCGAAAAACAAAGAAGGGGGGATAGATCGTGAGTTAGTTTAGTTGGTAGTTATAGGAGTAATAGCCAAATGGTAGGTAGAAGCCGAAAAAACTAGGGACTAGACCGAGTGTAAGCTTTAGTTAGTGGCTGAATAGGTGGACACCTGTTTGGAAGGAGCAGGTTGGAGGCCTCCCCAGGGCCAGACCGCGTGTTCAGCCTGGCTGAAGTATAAACGGGTAACTCCCTAGTGAAAGGGAGGGGAGTCGAAAGTAAGAAGGGAGCCAGGCCGCGTGTTAGCTTAGCTGGTGGCTACCTGAGCAAAGCGCTCAGTCGAGGAGGTCGGGGACGGCCAGCGAAGGACTAAACCCAGCGTTAGTACAGCTAATAGTTAGCCCAGCGAACGCCTAATGGAAGGGAGGAGGCCCCGCTAATAAAAAAGCACTGGGCACTGTGCTGGTAAGGTTAGCCGTCAGGTCCGCCTGTCGCTAAAAATTAAAAGAGAGGGGGGAGAGAGGAAGGAGGTTGTTACCAACAAACAATTGGAAAAGGAATCGTCGTGGTGGTTGAAGCCCAAGCAAGCAGGCTAAAAATACGGCCGGGGAAGAAGAGAGAGGAGGTAGGGAGAAGAAATGATCTTACCGTCAGTGATAAAGGTGTATGAAAAAGGTCGATGGAGTGCTAAGGTAGGTGCGTGTAAATCTCTCAGTAGGGTCGCTCGGTAGGTTCGCTCGGTGTGTTCGCTCAGTGTGTTCGGTCGGAAAGGCCGTCTTAACTAAGGGGAAGCTCTTTTATACCAGTGAGAAGCCTGCTGGGTAATTTAGGAGATTGATTTCAGCTGTGTGGGCCATGCCTGTCGCGCGTGATATCCTGTGGGGGCGGGCCCTAGCTGACCTAATTAGGGGATTGATTTCAGCTGTGTGAGCCATGCCTATCCCGCGTGATATCCTCCGGGGGCGGGCCCTCGCTGACGTCAGAGTTTTATCTTTTTATGGGGGAGATGTCACACTCTGGTGGGTGAAAATAGGTAGTGACAGTGTAATTCCATAAAATTGTATAGGAGGTCCAGTTTGGAACTAAGTCAGGGGTGGAACTGAATGGAGACAATGGGTCAAAAACCTTTTTGTGGGTGGGAAATGTAAACGATGTCCTGTTAAAAGGGAGAGATGTTAGTATAAGGAAATGGAAGGGAAATTGAGGGCTGGTTTTGGGAGTGTTCTGAGAGCAGGTGAGTTGAAATATTGTAGTTAGTTAGGAGGGGACCAGGTTTGTTGAGATCAAAGATATCAGTAAAGAGGGGTTGGGGGGGTGGGGGGTGGGTGGTGGGTGGGGTGGGGTTTGAACAAGGTCCTGGCTCTATGTTATGTGATGGTAATATCTATTGGAGGGGTGGGCAAAGTGAGAGACTGGGGTGGTAACTAATGGGGTGCCGTTCATAGGAATAATGGGAGATCTAGAAGGTTGGTTCTTGTTGAAGGACCGTAAAGATAGCTGATCAATTAAGGGGGGTGTAGGAGACTTATAGATAGCACGGAGAACATTGTAACCAAGGTAGGGTATACGAGGTGGAAAAGATAGTACTCAGTATGGGTCATCACTTGTGATTAGAGAATCTTAAGTGATTGTAGGGCCCATCATCATTGTACCTCGGTATTAACCAATACCTTGTGGGAGGGACTCGTAGTCATCCGGGGTCAACAGTGATACTATTCTAAAGGATAAGGGTAATACTAGTGATGATAATAATAATAATAATAATAATAATAATAAGGGTTAGGGTTAGGGTTAGGGTTAGGGTTAGGGTTAGGGTTAGGGTTAGGGTTAGGGTTAGGGTTAGGGGTTAGGGTTAGGGTTAGGGTTAGGGTTAGGGTTAGGGTTAGGGTTAGGGTTAGGGTTAGGGTTAGGGTTAGGGTTAGGGTTAGGGTTAGGGTTAGGGTTAGGGTTAGGGTTAGGGTTAGGGTTAGGGTTAGGGTTAGGGTTAGGGTTAGGGTTAGGGTTAGGGTTAGGGTTAGGGTTAGGGTTAGGGTTAGGGTTAGGGTTAGGGTTAGGGTTAGGGTTAGGGTTAGGGTTAGGGTTAGGGTTAGGGTTAGGGTTAGGGTTAGGGTTAGGGTTAGGGTTAGGGTTAGGGTTAGGGTTAGGGTTAGGGTTAGGGTTAGGGTTAGGGTTAGGGTTAGGGTTAGGGTTAGGGTTAGGGTTAGGGTTAGGGTTAGGGTTAGGGTTAGGGTTAGGGTTAGGGTTAGGGTTAGGGTTAGGTTTAGTCTTTTTGAGCCTGATTCTCTGCAGTGTTCCAGACCGTTTTTGTCTGGCTCACTCCAGAAAAGGAGGGGTTGCATTGGCCTTAGGGTTAGGGTTAGGGTTAGGGTTAGGGTTAGGGTTAGGGTTAGGGTTAGGGTTAGGGTTAGGGTTAGGGTTAGGGTTAGGGTTAGGGTTAGGGTTAGGGTTAGGGTTAGGGTTAGGGTTAGGGTTAGGGTTAGGGTTAGGGTTAGGGTTAGGGTTAGGGTTAGGGTTAGGGTTAGGGTTAGGGTTAGGGTTAGGGTTAGGGTTAGGGTTAGGGTTAGGGTTAGGGTTAGGGTTAGGGTTAGGGTTAGGGTTAGGGTTAGGGTTAGGGTTAGGGTTAGGGTTAGGGTTAGGGTTAGGGTTAGGGTTAGGGTTAGGGTTAGGGTTAGGGTTAGGGTTAGGGTTAGGGTTAGGGTTAGGGTTAGGGTTAGGGTTAGGGTTAGGGTTAGGGTTAGGGTTAGGGTTAGGGTTAGGGTTAGGGTTAGGGTTAGGGTTAGGGTTAGGGTTAGGGTTAGGGTTAGGGTTAGGGTTAGGGTTAGGGTTAGGGTTAGGGTTAGGGTTAGGGTTAGGGTTAGGGTTAGGGTTAGGGTTAGGGTTAGGGTTAGGGTTAGGGTTAGGGTTAGGGTTAGGGTTAGGGTTAGGGTTAGGGTTAGGGTTAGGGTTAGGGTTAGGGTTAGGGTTAGGGTTAGGGTTAGGGTTAGGGTTAGGGTTAGGGTTAGGGTTAGGGTTAGGGTTAGGGTTAGGGTTAGGGTTAGGGTTAGGGTTAGGGTTAGGGTTAGGGTTAGGGTTAGGGTTAGGGTTAGGGTTAGGGTTAGGGTTAGGGTTAGGGTTAGGGTTAGGGTTAGGGTTAGGGTTAGGGTTAGGGTTAGGGTTAGGGTTAGGGTTAGGGTTAGGGTTAGGGTTAGGGTTAGGGTTAGGGTTAGGGTTAGGGTTAGGGTTAGGGTTAGGGTTAGGGTTAGGGTTAGGGTTAGGGTTAGGGTTAGGGTTAGGGTTAGGGTTAGGGTTAGGGTTAGGGTTAGGGTTAGGGTTAGGGTTAGGGTTAGGGTTAGGGTTAGGGTTAGGGTTAGGGTTAGGGTTAGGGTTAGGGTTAGGGTTAGGGTTAGGGTTAGGGTTAGGGTTAGGGTTAGGGTTAGGGTTAGGGTTAGGGTTAGGGTTAGGGTTAGGGTTAGGGTTAGGGTTAGGGTTAGGGTTAGGGTTAGGGTTAGGGTTAGGGTTAGGGTTAGGGTTAGGGTTAGGGTTAGGGTTAGGGTTAGGGTTAGGGTTAGGGTTAGGGTTAGGGTTAGGGTTAGGGTTAGGGTTAGGGTTAGGGTTAGGGTTAGGGTTAGGGTTAGGGTTAGGGTTAGGGTTAGGGTTAGGGTTAGGGTTAGGGTTAGGGTTAGGGTTAGGGTTAGGGTTAGGGTTAGGGTTAGGGTTAGGGTTAGGGTTAGGGTTAGGGTTAGGGTTAGGGTTAGGGTTAGGGTTAGGGTTAGGGTTAGGGTTAGGGTTAGGGTTAGGGTTAGGGTTAGGGTTAGGGTTAGGGTTAGGGTTAGGGTTAGGGTTAGGGTTAGGGTTAGGGTTAGGGTTAGGGTTAGGGTTAGGGTTAGGGTTAGGGTTAGGGTTAGGGTTAGGGTTAGGGTTAGGGTTAGGGTTAGGGTTAGGGTTAGGGTTAGGGTTAGGGTTAGGGTTAGGGTTAGGGTTAGGGTTAGGGTTAGGGTTAGGGTTAGGGTTAGGGTTAGGGTTAGGGTTAGGGTTAGGGTTAGGGTTAGGGTTAGGGTTAGGGTTAGGGTTAGGGTTAGGGTTAGGGTTAGGGTTAGGGTTAGGGTTAGGGTTAGGGTTAGGGTTAGGGTTAGGGTTAGGGTTAGGGTTAGGGTTAGGGTTAGGGTTAGGGTTAGGGTTAGGGTTAGGGTTAGGGTTAGGGTTAGGGTTAGGGTTAGGGTTAGGGTTAGGGTTAGGGTTAGGGTTAGGGTTAGGGTTAGGGTTAGGGTTAGGGTTAGGGTTAGGGTTAGGGTTAGGGTTAGGGTTAGGGTTAGGGTTAGGGTTAGGGTTAGGGTTAGGGTTAGGGTTAGGGTTAGGGTTAGGGTTAGGGTTAGGGTTAGGGTTAGGGTTAGGGTTAGGGTTAGGGTTAGGGTTAGGGTTAGGGTTAGGGTTAGGGTTAGGGTTAGGGTTAGGGTTAGGGTTAGGGTTAGGGTTAGGGTTAGGGTTAGGGTTAGGGTTAGGGTTAGGGTTAGGGTTAGGGTTAGGGTTAGGGTTAGGGTTAGGGTTAGGGTTAGGGTTAGGGTTAGGGTTAGGGTTAGGGTTAGGGTTAGGGTTAGGGTTAGGGTTAGGGTTAGGGTTAGGGTTAGGGTTAGGGTTAGGGTTAGGGTTAGGGTTAGGGTTAGGGTTAGGGTTAGGGTTAGGGTTAGGGTTAGGGTTAGGGTTAGGGTTAGGGTTAGGGTTAGGGTTAGGGTTAGGGTTAGGGTTAGGGTTAGGGTTAGGGTTAGGGTTAGGGTTAGGGTTAGGGTTAGGGTTAGGGTTAGGGTTAGGGTTAGGGTTAGGGTTAGGGTTAGGGTTAGGGTTAGGGTTAGGGTTAGGGTTAGGGTTAGGGTTAGGGTTAGGGTTAGGGTTAGGGTTAGGGTTAGGGTTAGGGTTAGGGTTAGGGTTAGGGTTAGGGTTAGGGTTAGGGTTAGGGTTAGGGTTAGGGTTAGGGTTAGGGTTAGGGTTAGGGTTAGGGTTAGGGTTAGGGTTAGGGTTAGGGTTAGGGTTAGGGTTAGGGTTAGGGTTAGGGTTAGGGTTAGGGTTAGGGTTAGGGTTAGGGTTAGGGTTAGGGTTAGGGTTAGGGTTAGGGTTAGGGTTAGGGTTAGGGTTAGGGTTAGGGTTAGGGTTAGGGTTAGGGTTAGGGTTAGGGTTAGGGTTAGGGTTAGGGTTAGGGTTAGGGTTAGGGTTAGGGTTAGGGTTAGGGTTAGGGTTAGGGTTAGGGTTAGGGTTAGGGTTAGGGTTAGGGTTAGGGTTAGGGTTAGGGTTAGGGTTAGGGTTAGGGTTAGGGTTAGGGTTAGGGTTAGGGTTAGGGTTAGGGTTAGGGTTAGGGTTAGGGTTAGGGTTAGGGTTAGGGTTAGGGTTAGGGTTAGGGTTAGGGTTAGGGTTAGGGTTAGGGTTAGGGTTAGGGTTAGGGTTAGGGTTAGGGTTAGGGTTAGGGTTAGGGTTAGGGTTAGGGTTAGGGTTAGGGTTAGGGTTAGGGTTAGGGTTAGGGTTAGGGTTAGGGTTAGGGTTAGGGTTAGGGTTAGGGTTAGGGTTAGGGTTAGGGTTAGGGTTAGGGTTAGGGTTAGGGTTAGGGTTAGGGTTAGGGTTAGGGTTAGGGTTAGGGTTAGGGTTAGGGTTAGGGTTAGGGTTAGGGTTAGGGTTAGGGTTAGGGTTAGGGTTAGGGTTAGGGTTAGGGTTAGGGTTAGGGTTAGGGTTAGGGTTAGGGTTAGGGTTAGGGTTAGGGTTAGGGTTAGGGTTAGGGTTAGGGTTAGGGTTAGGGTTAGGGTTAGGGTTAGGGTTAGGGTTAGGGTTAGGGTTAGGGTTAGGGTTAGGGTTAGGGTTAGGGTTAGGGTTAGGGTTAGGGTTAGGGTTAGGGTTAGGGTTAGGGTTAGGGTTAGGGTTAGGGTTAGGGTTAGGGTTAGGGTTAGGGTTAGGGTTAGGGTTAGGGTTAGGGTTAGGGTTAGGGTTAGGGTTAGGGTTAGGGTTAGGGTTAGGGTTAGGGTTAGGGTTAGGGTTAGGGTTAGGGTTAGGGTTAGGGTTAGGGTTAGGGTTAGGGTTAGGGTTAGGGTTAGGGTTAGGGTTAGGGTTAGGGTTAGGGTTAGGGTTAGGGTTAGGGTTAGGGTTAGGGTTAGGGTTAGGGTTAGGGTTAGGGTTAGGGTTAGGGTTAGGGTTAGGGTTAGGGTTAGGGTTAGGGTTAGGGTTAGGGTTAGGGTTAGGGTTAGGGTTAGGGTTAGGGTTAGGGTTAGGGTTAGGGTTAGGGTTAGGGTTAGGGTTAGGGTTAGGGTTAGGGTTAGGGTTAGGGTTAGGGTTAGGGTTAGGGTTAGGGTTAGGGTTAGGGTTAGGGTTAGGGTTAGGGTTAGGGTTAGGGTTAGGGTTAGGGTTAGGGTTAGGGTTAGGGTTAGGGTTAGGGTTAGGGTTAGGGTTAGGGTTAGGGTTAGGGTTAGGGTTAGGGTTAGGGTTAGGGTTAGGGTTAGGGTTAGGGTTAGGGTTAGGGTTAGGGTTAGGGTTAGGGTTAGGGTTAGGGTTAGGGTTAGGGTTAGGGTTAGGGTTAGGGTTAGGGTTAGGGTTAGGGTTAGGGTTAGGGTTAGGGTTAGGGTTAGGGTTAGGGTTAGGGTTAGGGTTAGGGTTAGGGTTAGGGTTAGGGTTAGGGTTAGGGTTAGGGTTAGGGTTAGGGTTAGGGTTAGGGTTAGGGTTAGGGTTAGGGTTAGGGTTAGGGTTAGGGTTAGGGTTAGGGTTAGGGTTAGGGTTAGGGTTAGGGTTAGGGTTAGGGTTAGGGTTAGGGTTAGGGTTAGGGTTAGGGTTAGGGTTAGGGTTAGGGTTAGGGTTAGGGTTAGGGTTAGGGTTAGGGTTAGGGTTAGGGTTAGGGTTAGGGTTAGGGTTAGGGTTAGGGTTAGGGTTAGGGTTAGGGTTAGGGTTAGGGTTAGGGTTAGGGTTAGGGTTAGGGTTAGGGTTAGGGTTAGGGTTAGGGTTAGGGTTAGGGTTAGGGTTAGGGTTAGGGTTAGGGTTAGGGTTAGGGTTAGGGTTAGGGTTAGGGTTAGGGTTAGGGTTAGGGTTAGGGTTAGGGTTAGGGTTAGGGTTAGGGTTAGGGTTAGGGTTAGGGTTAGGGTTAGGGTTAGGGTTAGGGTTAGGGTTAGGGTTAGGGTTAGGGTTAGGGTTAGGGTTAGGGTTAGGGTTAGGGTTAGGGTTAGGGTTAGGGTTAGGGTTAGGGTTAGGGTTAGGGTTAGGGTTAGGGTTAGGGTTAGGGTTAGGGTTAGGGTTAGGGTTAGGGTTAGGGTTAGGGTTAGGGTTAGGGTTAGGGTTAGGGTTAGGGTTAGGGTTAGGGTTAGGGTTAGGGTTAGGGTTAGGGTTAGGGTTAGGGTTAGGGTTAGGGTTAGGGTTAGGGTTAGGGTTAGGGTTAGGGTTAGGGTTAGGGTTAGGGTTAGGGTTAGGGTTAGGGTTAGGGTTAGGGTTAGGGTTAGGGTTAGGGTTAGGGTTAGGGTTAGGGTTAGGGTTAGGGTTAGGGTTAGGGTTAGGGTTAGGGTTAGGGTTAGGGTTAGGGTTAGGGTTAGGGTTAGGGTTAGGGTTAGGGTTAGGGTTAGGGTTAGGGTTAGGGTTAGGGTTAGGGTTAGGGTTAGGGTTAGGGTTAGGGTTAGGGTTAGGGTTAGGGTTAGGGTTAGGGTTAGGGTTAGGGTTAGGGTTAGGGTTAGGGTTAGGGTTAGGGTTAGGGTTAGGGTTAGGGTTAGGGTTAGGGTTAGGGTTAGGGTTAGGGTTAGGGTTAGGGTTAGGGTTAGGGTTAGGGTTAGGGTTAGGGTTAGGGTTAGGGTTAGGGTTAGGGTTAGGGTTAGGGTTAGGGTTAGGGTTAGGGTTAGGGTTAGGGTTAGGGTTAGGGTTAGGGTTAGGGTTAGGGTTAGGGTTAGGGTTAGGGTTAGGGTTAGGGTTAGGGTTAGGGTTAGGGTTAGGGTTAGGGTTAGGGTTAGGGTTAGGGTTAGGGTTAGGGTTAGGGTTAGGGTTAGGGTTAGGGTTAGGGTTAGGGTTAGGGTTAGGGTTAGGGTTAGGGTTAGGGTTAGGGTTAGGGTTAGGGTTAGGGTTAGGGTTAGGGTTAGGGTTAGGGTTAGGGTTAGGGTTAGGGTTAGGGTTAGGGTTAGGGTTAGGGTTAGGGTTAGGGTTAGGGTTAGGGTTAGGGTTAGGGTTAGGGTTAGGGTTAGGGTTAGGGTTAGGGTTAGGGTTAGGGTTAGGGTTAGGGTTAGGGTTAGGGTTAGGGTTAGGGTTAGGGTTAGGGTTAGGGTTAGGGTTAGGGTTAGGGTTAGGGTTAGGGTTAGGGTTAGGGTTAGGGTTAGGGTTAGGGTTAGGGTTAGGGTTAGGGTTAGGGTTAGGGTTAGGGTTAGGGTTAGGGTTAGGGTTAGGGTTAGGGTTAGGGTTAGGGTTAGGGTTAGGGTTAGGGTTAGGGTTAGGGTTAGGGTTAGGGTTAGGGTTAGGGTTAGGGTTAGGGTTAGGGTTAGGGTTAGGGTTAGGGTTAGGGTTAGGGTTAGGGTTAGGGTTAGGGTTAGGGTTAGGGTTAGGGTTAGGGTTAGGGTTAGGGTTAGGGTTAGGGTTAGGGTTAGGGTTAGGGTTAGGGTTAGGGTTAGGGTTAGGGTTAGGGTTAGGGTTAGGGTTAGGGTTAGGGTTAGGGTTAGGGTTAGGGTTAGGGTTAGGGTTAGGGTTAGGGTTAGGGTTAGGGTTAGGGTTAGGGTTAGGGTTAGGGTTAGGGTTAGGGTTAGGGTTAGGGTTAGGGTTAGGGTTAGGGTTAGGGTTAGGGTTAGGGTTAGGGTTAGGGTTAGGGTTAGGGTTAGGGTTAGGGTTAGGGTTAGGGTTAGGGTTAGGGTTAGGGTTAGGGTTAGGGTTAGGGTTAGGGTTAGGGTTAGGGTTAGGGTTAGGGTTAGGGTTAGGGTTAGGGTTAGGGTTAGGGTTAGGGTTAGGGTTAGGGTTAGGGTTAGGGTTAGGGTTAGGGTTAGGGTTAGGGTTAGGGTTAGGGTTAGGGTTAGGGTTAGGGTTAGGGTTAGGGTTAGGGTTAGGGTTAGGGTTAGGGTTAGGGTTAGGGTTAGGGTTAGGGTTAGGGTTAGGGTTAGGGTTAGGGTTAGGGTTAGGGTTAGGGTTAGGGTTAGGGTTAGGGTTAGGGTTAGGGTTAGGGTTAGGGTTAGGGTTAGGGTTAGGGTTAGGGTTAGGGTTAGGGTTAGGGTTAGGGTTAGGGTTAGGGTTAGGGTTAGGGTTAGGGTTAGGGTTAGGGTTAGGGTTAGGGTTAGGGTTAGGGTTAGGGTTAGGGTTAGGGTTAGGGTTAGGGTTAGGGTTAGGGTTAGGGTTAGGGTTAGGGTTAGGGTTAGGGTTAGGGTTAGGGTTAGGGTTAGGGTTAGGGTTAGGGTTAGGGTTAGGGTTAGGGTTAGGGTTAGGGTTAGGGTTAGGGTTAGGGTTAGGGTTAGGGTTAGGGTTAGGGTTAGGGTTAGGGTTAGGGTTAGGGTTAGGGTTAGGGTTAGGGTTAGGGTTAGGGTTAGGGTTAGGGTTAGGGTTAGGGTTAGGGTTAGGGTTAGGGTTAGGGTTAGGGTTAGGGTTAGGGTTAGGGTTAGGGTTAGGGTTAGGGTTAGGGTTAGGGTTAGGGTTAGGGTTAGGGTTATCATTTCACATCCAAATGTTGGACTTTTGCCATAGGCATATACATAAAGCTGGATGTTTCATACCGTTATCCGCCAACATCCAACTGCAGTAATGTTAAAATGCGAAAATCCGGATTCGTATACCCTATACACAAACCTGGATTTTCTGTAATACACCCAGATGACCAGCTAGAGTCGCCAGAGTCCCCCCGCGTCCCACATTATGAACCCGGAAGTACAATACTATGATATTATTCCCTAACTAACCCTAACTTTGCCAAAGTGGGCGGGGCATGGGCGGGGCATCCCACATCATGGTATAGAAGTCCAATACTATGATATAAATCCCTAACTAGGGTTAGGGTTAGGGTTAGGGTTAGGGTTAGGGTTAGGGTTAGGGTTAGGGTTAGGGTTAGGGTTAGGGTTAGGGTTAGGGTTAGGGTTAGGGTTAGGGTTAGGGTTAGGGTTAGGGTTAGGGTTAGGGTTAGGGTTAGGGTTAGGGTTAGGGTTAGGGTTAGGGTTAGGGTTAGGGTTAGGGTTAGGGTTAGGGTTAGGGTTAGGGTTAGGGTTAGGGTTAGGGTTAGGGTTAGGGTTAGGGTTAGGGTTAGGGTTAGGGTTAGGGTTAGGGTTAGGGTTAGGGTTAGGGTTAGGGTTAGGGTTAGGGTTAGGGTTAGGGTTAGGGTTAGGGTTAGGGTTAGGGTTAGGGTTAGGGTTAGGGTTAGGGTTAGGGTTAGGGTTAGGTTTAGTCTTTTTGAGCCTGATTCTCTGCAGTGTTCCAGACCGTTTTTGTCTGGCTCACTCCAGAAAAGGAGGGGTTGCATTGGCCTTAGGGTTAGGGTTAGGGTTAGGGTTAGGGTTAGGGTTAGGGTTAGGGTTAGGGTTAGGGTTAGGGTTAGGGTTAGGGTTAGGGTTAGGGTTAGGGTTAGGGTTAGGGTTAGGGTTAGGGTTAGGGTTAGGGTTAGGGTTAGGGTTAGGGTTAGGGTTAGGGTTAGGGTTAGGGTTAGGGTTAGGGTTAGGGTTAGGGTTAGGGTTAGGGTTAGGGTTAGGGTTAGGGTTAGGGTTAGGGTTAGGGTTAGGGTTAGGGTTAGGGTTAGGGTTAGGGTTAGGGTTAGGGTTAGGGTTAGGGTTAGGGTTAGGGTTAGGGTTAGGGTTAGGGTTAGGGTTAGGGTTAGGGTTAGGGTTAGGGTTAGGGTTAGGGTTAGGGTTAGGGTTAGGGTTAGGGTTAGGGTTAGGGTTAGGGTTAGGGTTAGGGTTAGGGTTAGGGTTAGGGTTAGGGTTAGGGTTAGGGTTAGGGTTAGGGTTAGGGTTAGGGTTAGGGTTAGGGTTAGGGTTAGGGTTAGGGTTAGGGTTAGGGTTAGGGTTAGGGTTAGGGTTAGGGTTAGGGTTAGGGTTAGGGTTAGGGTTAGGGTTAGGGTTAGGGTTAGGGTTAGGGTTAGGGTTAGGGTTAGGGTTAGGGTTAGGGTTAGGGTTAGGGTTAGGGTTAGGGTTAGGGTTAGGGTTAGGGTTAGGGTTAGGGTTAGGGTTAGGGTTAGGGTTAGGGTTAGGGTTAGGGTTAGGGTTAGGGTTAGGGTTAGGGTTAGGGTTAGGGTTAGGGTTAGGGTTAGGGTTAGGGTTAGGGTTAGGGTTAGGGTTAGGGTTAGGGTTAGGGTTAGGGTTAGGGTTAGGGTTAGGGTTAGGGTTAGGGTTAGGGTTAGGGTTAGGGTTAGGGTTAGGGTTAGGGTTAGGGTTAGGGTTAGGGTTAGGGTTAGGGTTAGGGTTAGGGTTAGGGTTAGGGTTAGGGTTAGGGTTAGGGTTAGGGTTAGGGTTAGGGTTAGGGTTAGGGTTAGGGTTAGGGTTAGGGTTAGGGTTAGGGTTAGGGTTAGGGTTAGGGTTAGGGTTAGGGTTAGGGTTAGGGTTAGGGTTAGGGTTAGGGTTAGGGTTAGGGTTAGGGTTAGGGTTAGGGTTAGGGTTAGGGTTAGGGTTAGGGTTAGGGTTAGGGTTAGGGTTAGGGTTAGGGTTAGGGTTAGGGTTAGGGTTAGGGTTAGGGTTAGGGTTAGGGTTAGGGTTAGGGTTAGGGTTAGGGTTAGGGTTAGGGTTAGGGTTAGGGTTAGGGTTAGGGTTAGGGTTAGGGTTAGGGTTAGGGTTAGGGTTAGGGTTAGGGTTAGGGTTAGGGTTAGGGTTAGGGTTAGGGTTAGGGTTAGGGTTAGGGTTAGGGTTAGGGTTAGGGTTAGGGTTAGGGTTAGGGTTAGGGTTAGGGTTAGGGTTAGGGTTAGGGTTAGGGTTAGGGTTAGGGTTAGGGTTAGGGTTAGGGTTAGGGTTAGGGTTAGGGTTAGGGTTAGGGTTAGGGTTAGGGTTAGGGTTAGGGTTAGGGTTAGGGTTAGGGTTAGGGTTAGGGTTAGGGTTAGGGTTAGGGTTAGGGTTAGGGTTAGGGTTAGGGTTAGGGTTAGGGTTAGGGTTAGGGTTAGGGTTAGGGTTAGGGTTAGGGTTAGGGTTAGGGTTAGGGTTAGGGTTAGGGTTAGGGTTAGGGTTAGGGTTAGGGTTAGGGTTAGGGTTAGGGTTAGGGTTAGGGTTAGGGTTAGGGTTAGGGTTAGGGTTAGGGTTAGGGTTAGGGTTAGGGTTAGGGTTAGGGTTAGGGTTAGGGTTAGGGTTAGGGTTAGGGTTAGGGTTAGGGTTAGGGTTAGGGTTAGGGTTAGGGTTAGGGTTAGGGTTAGGGTTAGGGTTAGGGTTAGGGTTAGGGTTAGGGTTAGGGTTAGGGTTAGGGTTAGGGTTAGGGTTAGGGTTAGGGTTAGGGTTAGGGTTAGGGTTAGGGTTAGGGTTAGGGTTAGGGTTAGGGTTAGGGTTAGGGTTAGGGTTAGGGTTAGGGTTAGGGTTAGGGTTAGGGTTAGGGTTAGGGTTAGGGTTAGGGTTAGGGTTAGGGTTAGGGTTAGGGTTAGGGTTAGGGTTAGGGTTAGGGTTAGGGTTAGGGTTAGGGTTAGGGTTAGGGTTAGGGTTAGGGTTAGGGTTAGGGTTAGGGTTAGGGTTAGGGTTAGGGTTAGGGTTAGGGTTAGGGTTAGGGTTAGGGTTAGGGTTAGGGTTAGGGTTAGGGTTAGGGTTAGGGTTAGGGTTAGGGTTAGGGTTAGGGTTAGGGTTAGGGTTAGGGTTAGGGTTAGGGTTAGGGTTAGGGTTAGGGTTAGGGTTAGGGTTAGGGTTAGGGTTAGGGTTAGGGTTAGGGTTAGGGTTAGGGTTAGGGTTAGGGTTAGGGTTAGGGTTAGGGTTAGGGTTAGGGTTAGGGTTAGGGTTAGGGTTAGGGTTAGGGTTAGGGTTAGGGTTAGGGTTAGGGTTAGGGTTAGGGTTAGGGTTAGGGTTAGGGTTAGGGTTAGGGTTAGGGTTAGGGTTAGGGTTAGGGTTAGGGTTAGGGTTAGGGTTAGGGTTAGGGTTAGGGTTAGGGTTAGGGTTAGGGTTAGGGTTAGGGTTAGGGTTAGGGTTAGGGTTAGGGTTAGGGTTAGGGTTAGGGTTAGGGTTAGGGTTAGGGTTAGGGTTAGGGTTAGGGTTAGGGTTAGGGTTAGGGTTAGGGTTAGGGTTAGGGTTAGGGTTAGGGTTAGGGTTAGGGTTAGGGTTAGGGTTAGGGTTAGGGTTAGGGTTAGGGTTAGGGTTAGGGTTAGGGTTAGGGTTAGGGTTAGGGTTAGGGTTAGGGTTAGGGTTAGGGTTAGGGTTAGGGTTAGGGTTAGGGTTAGGGTTAGGGTTAGGGTTAGGGTTAGGGTTAGGGTTAGGGTTAGGGTTAGGGTTAGGGTTAGGGTTAGGGTTAGGGTTAGGGTTAGGGTTAGGGTTAGGGTTAGGGTTAGGGTTAGGGTTAGGGTTAGGGTTAGGGTTAGGGTTAGGGTTAGGGTTAGGGTTAGGGTTAGGGTTAGGGTTAGGGTTAGGGTTAGGGTTAGGGTTAGGGTTAGGGTTAGGGTTAGGGTTAGGGTTAGGGTTAGGGTTAGGGTTAGGGTTAGGGTTAGGGTTAGGGTTAGGGTTAGGGTTAGGGTTAGGGTTAGGGTTAGGGTTAGGGTTAGGGTTAGGGTTAGGGTTAGGGTTAGGGTTAGGGTTAGGGTTAGGGTTAGGGTTAGGGTTAGGGTTAGGGTTAGGGTTAGGGTTAGGGTTAGGGTTAGGGTTAGGGTTAGGGTTAGGGTTAGGGTTAGGGTTAGGGTTAGGGTTAGGGTTAGGGTTAGGGTTAGGGTTAGGGTTAGGGTTAGGGTTAGGGTTAGGGTTAGGGTTAGGGTTAGGGTTAGGGTTAGGGTTAGGGTTAGGGTTAGGGTTAGGGTTAGGGTTAGGGTTAGGGTTAGGGTTAGGGTTAGGGTTAGGGTTAGGGTTAGGGTTAGGGTTAGGGTTAGGGTTAGGGTTAGGGTTAGGGTTAGGGTTAGGGTTAGGGTTAGGGTTAGGGTTAGGGTTAGGGTTAGGGTTAGGGTTAGGGTTAGGGTTAGGGTTAGGGTTAGGGTTAGGGTTAGGGTTAGGGTTAGGGTTAGGGTTAGGGTTAGGGTTAGGGTTAGGGTTAGGGTTAGGGTTAGGGTTAGGGTTAGGGTTAGGGTTAGGGTTAGGGTTAGGGTTAGGGTTAGGGTTAGGGTTAGGGTTAGGGTTAGGGTTAGGGTTAGGGTTAGGGTTAGGGTTAGGGTTAGGGTTAGGGTTAGGGTTAGGGTTAGGGTTAGGGTTAGGGTTAGGGTTAGGGTTAGGGTTAGGGTTAGGGTTAGGGTTAGGGTTAGGGTTAGGGTTAGGGTTAGGGTTAGGGTTAGGGTTAGGGTTAGGGTTAGGGTTAGGGTTAGGGTTAGGGTTAGGGTTAGGGTTAGGGTTAGGGTTAGGGTTAGGGTTAGGGTTAGGGTTAGGGTTAGGGTTAGGGTTAGGGTTAGGGTTAGGGTTAGGGTTAGGGTTAGGGTTAGGGTTAGGGTTAGGGTTAGGGTTAGGGTTAGGGTTAGGGTTAGGGTTAGGGTTAGGGTTAGGGTTAGGGTTAGGGTTAGGGTTAGGGTTAGGGTTAGGGTTAGGGTTAGGGTTAGGGTTAGGGTTAGGGTTAGGGTTAGGGTTAGGGTTAGGGTTAGGGTTAGGGTTAGGGTTAGGGTTAGGGTTAGGGTTAGGGTTAGGGTTAGGGTTAGGGTTAGGGTTAGGGTTAGGGTTAGGGTTAGGGTTAGGGTTAGGGTTAGGGTTAGGGTTAGGGTTAGGGTTAGGGTTAGGGTTAGGGTTAGGGTTAGGGTTAGGGTTAGGGTTAGGGTTAGGGTTAGGGTTAGGGTTAGGGTTAGGGTTAGGGTTAGGGTTAGGGTTAGGGTTAGGGTTAGGGTTAGGGTTAGGGTTAGGGTTAGGGTTAGGGTTAGGGTTAGGGTTAGGGTTAGGGTTAGGGTTAGGGTTAGGGTTAGGGTTAGGGTTAGGGTTAGGGTTAGGGTTAGGGTTAGGGTTAGGGTTAGGGTTAGGGTTAGGGTTAGGGTTAGGGTTAGGGTTAGGGTTAGGGTTAGGGTTAGGGTTAGGGTTAGGGTTAGGGTTAGGGTTAGGGTTAGGGTTAGGGTTAGGGTTAGGGTTAGGGTTAGGGTTAGGGTTAGGGTTAGGGTTAGGGTTAGGGTTAGGGTTAGGGTTAGGGTTAGGGTTAGGGTTAGGGTTAGGGTTAGGGTTAGGGTTAGGGTTAGGGTTAGGGTTAGGGTTAGGGTTAGGGTTAGGGTTAGGGTTAGGGTTAGGGTTAGGGTTAGGGTTAGGGTTAGGGTTAGGGTTAGGGTTAGGGTTAGGGTTAGGGTTAGGGTTAGGGTTAGGGTTAGGGTTAGGGTTAGGGTTAGGGTTAGGGTTAGGGTTAGGGTTAGGGTTAGGGTTAGGGTTAGGGTTAGGGTTAGGGTTAGGGTTAGGGTTAGGGTTAGGGTTAGGGTTAGGGTTAGGGTTAGGGTTAGGGTTAGGGTTAGGGTTAGGGTTAGGGTTAGGGTTAGGGTTAGGGTTAGGGTTAGGGTTAGGGTTAGGGTTAGGGTTAGGGTTAGGGTTAGGGTTAGGGTTAGGGTTAGGGTTAGGGTTAGGGTTAGGGTTAGGGTTAGGGTTAGGGTTAGGGTTAGGGTTAGGGTTAGGGTTAGGGTTAGGGTTAGGGTTAGGGTTAGGGTTAGGGTTAGGGTTAGGGTTAGGGTTAGGGTTAGGGTTAGGGTTAGGGTTAGGGTTAGGGTTAGGGTTAGGGTTAGGGTTAGGGTTAGGGTTAGGGTTAGGGTTAGGGTTAGGGTTAGGGTTAGGGTTAGGGTTAGGGTTAGGGTTAGGGTTAGGGTTAGGGTTAGGGTTAGGGTTAGGGTTAGGGTTAGGGTTAGGGTTAGGGTTAGGGTTAGGGTTAGGGTTAGGGTTAGGGTTAGGGTTAGGGTTAGGGTTAGGGTTAGGGTTAGGGTTAGGGTTAGGGTTAGGGTTAGGGTTAGGGTTAGGGTTAGGGTTAGGGTTAGGGTTAGGGTTAGGGTTAGGGTTAGGGTTAGGGTTAGGGTTAGGGTTAGGGTTAGGGTTAGGGTTAGGGTTAGGGTTAGGGTTAGGGTTAGGGTTAGGGTTAGGGTTAGGGTTAGGGTTAGGGTTAGGGTTAGGGTTAGGGTTAGGGTTAGGGTTAGGGTTAGGGTTAGGGTTAGGGTTAGGGTTAGGGTTAGGGTTAGGGTTAGGGTTAGGGTTAGGGTTAGGGTTAGGGTTAGGGTTAGGGTTAGGGTTAGGGTTAGGGTTAGGGTTAGGGTTAGGGTTAGGGTTAGGGTTAGGGTTAGGGTTAGGGTTAGGGTTAGGGTTAGGGTTAGGGTTAGGGTTAGGGTTAGGGTTAGGGTTAGGGTTAGGGTTAGGGTTAGGGTTAGGGTTAGGGTTAGGGTTAGGGTTAGGGTTAGGGTTAGGGTTAGGGTTAGGGTTAGGGTTAGGGTTAGGGTTAGGGTTAGGGTTAGGGTTAGGGTTAGGGTTAGGGTTAGGGTTAGGGTTAGGGTTAGGGTTAGGGTTAGGGTTAGGGTTAGGGTTAGGGTTAGGGTTAGGGTTAGGGTTAGGGTTAGGGTTAGGGTTAGGGTTAGGGTTAGGGTTAGGGTTAGGGTTAGGGTTAGGGTTAGGGTTAGGGTTAGGGTTAGGGTTAGGGTTAGGGTTAGGGTTAGGGTTAGGGTTAGGGTTAGGGTTAGGGTTAGGGTTAGGGTTAGGGTTAGGGTTAGGGTTAGGGTTAGGGTTAGGGTTAGGGTTAGGGTTAGGGTTAGGGTTAGGGTTAGGGTTAGGGTTAGGGTTAGGGTTAGGGTTAGGGTTAGGGTTAGGGTTAGGGTTAGGGTTAGGGTTAGGGTTAGGGTTAGGGTTAGGGTTAGGGTTAGGGTTAGGGTTAGGGTTAGGGTTAGGGTTAGGGTTAGGGTTAGGGTTAGGGTTAGGGTTAGGGTTAGGGTTAGGGTTAGGGTTAGGGTTAGGGTTAGGGTTAGGGTTAGGGTTAGGGTTAGGGTTAGGGTTAGGGTTAGGGTTAGGGTTAGGGTTAGGGTTAGGGTTAGGGTTAGGGTTAGGGTTAGGGTTAGGGTTAGGGTTAGGGTTAGGGTTAGGGTTAGGGTTAGGGTTAGGGTTAGGGTTAGGGTTAGGGTTAGGGTTAGGGTTAGGGTTAGGGTTAGGGTTAGGGTTAGGGTTAGGGTTAGGGTTAGGGTTAGGGTTAGGGTTAGGGTTAGGGTTAGGGTTAGGGTTAGGGTTAGGGTTAGGGTTAGGGTTAGGGTTAGGGTTAGGGTTAGGGTTAGGGTTAGGGTTAGGGTTAGGGTTAGGGTTAGGGTTAGGGTTAGGGTTAGGGTTAGGGTTAGGGTTAGGGTTAGGGTTAGGGTTAGGGTTAGGGTTAGGGTTAGGGTTAGGGTTAGGGTTAGGGTTAGGGTTAGGGTTAGGGTTAGGGTTAGGGTTAGGGTTAGGGTTAGGGTTAGGGTTAGGGTTAGGGTTAGGGTTAGGGTTAGGGTTAGGGTTAGGGTTAGGGTTAGGGTTAGGGTTAGGGTTAGGGTTAGGGTTAGGGTTAGGGTTAGGGTTAGGGTTAGGGTTAGGGTTAGGGTTAGGGTTAGGGTTAGGGTTAGGGTTAGGGTTAGGGTTAGGGTTAGGGTTAGGGTTAGGGTTAGGGTTAGGGTTAGGGTTAGGGTTAGGGTTAGGGTTAGGGTTAGGGTTAGGGTTAGGGTTAGGGTTAGGGTTAGGGTTAGGGTTAGGGTTAGGGTTAGGGTTAGGGTTAGGGTTAGGGTTAGGGTTAGGGTTAGGGTTAGGGTTAGGGTTAGGGTTAGGGTTAGGGTTAGGGTTAGGGTTAGGGTTAGGGTTAGGGTTAGGGTTAGGGTTAGGGTTAGGGTTAGGGTTAGGGTTAGGGTTAGGGTTAGGGTTAGGGTTAGGGTTAGGGTTAGGGTTAGGGTTAGGGTTAGGGTTAGGGTTAGGGTTAGGGTTAGGGTTAGGGTTAGGGTTAGGGTTAGGGTTAGGGTTAGGGTTAGGGTTAGGGTTAGGGTTAGGGTTAGGGTTAGGGTTAGGGTTAGGGTTAGGGTTAGGGTTAGGGTTAGGGTTAGGGTTAGGGTTAGGGTTAGGGTTAGGGTTAGGGTTAGGGTTAGGGTTAGGGTTAGGGTTAGGGTTAGGGTTAGGGTTAGGGTTAGGGTTAGGGTTAGGGTTAGGGTTAGGGTTAGGGTTAGGGTTAGGGTTAGGGTTAGGGTTAGGGTTAGGGTTAGGGTTAGGGTTAGGGTTAGGGTTAGGGTTAGGGTTAGGGTTAGGGTTAGGGTTAGGGTTAGGGTTAGGGTTAGGGTTAGGGTTAGGGTTAGGGTTAGGGTTAGGGTTAGGGTTAGGGTTAGGGTTAGGGTTAGGGTTAGGGTTAGGGTTAGGGTTAGGGTTAGGGTTAGGGTTAGGGTTAGGGTTAGGGTTAGGGTTAGGGTTAGGGTTAGGGTTAGGGTTAGGGTTAGGGTTAGGGTTAGGGTTAGGGTTAGGGTTAGGGTTAGGGTTAGGGTTAGGGTTAGGGTTAGGGTTAGGGTTAGGGTTAGGGTTAGGGTTAGGGTTAGGGTTAGGGTTAGGGTTAGGGTTAGGGTTAGGGTTAGGGTTAGGGTTAGGGTTAGGGTTAGGGTTAGGGTTAGGGTTAGGGTTAGGGTTAGGGTTAGGGTTAGGGTTAGGGTTAGGGTTAGGGTTAGGGTTAGGGTTAGGGTTAGGGTTAGGGTTAGGGTTAGGGTTAGGGTTAGGGTTAGGGTTAGGGTTAGGGTTAGGGTTAGGGTTAGGGTTAGGGTTAGGGTTAGGGTTAGGGTTAGGGTTAGGGTTAGGGTTAGGGTTAGGGTTAGGGTTAGGGTTAGGGTTAGGGTTAGGGTTAGGGTTAGGGTTAGGGTTAGGGTTAGGGTTAGGGTTAGGGTTAGGGTTAGGGTTAGGGTTAGGGTTAGGGTTAGGGTTAGGGTTAGGGTTAGGGTTAGGGTTAGGGTTAGGGTTAGGGTTAGGGTTAGGGTTAGGGTTAGGGTTAGGGTTAGGGTTAGGGTTAGGGTTAGGGTTAGGGTTAGGGTTAGGGTTAGGGTTAGGGTTAGGGTTAGGGTTAGGGTTAGGGTTAGGGTTAGGGTTAGGGTTAGGGTTAGGGTTAGGGTTAGGGTTAGGGTTAGGGTTAGGGTTAGGGTTAGGGTTAGGGTTAGGGTTAGGGTTAGGGTTAGGGTTAGGGTTAGGGTTAGGGTTAGGGTTAGGGTTAGGGTTAGGGTTAGGGTTAGGGTTAGGGTTAGGGTTAGGGTTAGGGTTAGGGTTAGGGTTAGGGTTAGGGTTAGGGTTAGGGTTAGGGTTAGGGTTAGGGTTAGGGTTAGGGTTAGGGTTAGGGTTAGGGTTAGGGTTAGGGTTAGGGTTAGGGTTAGGGTTAGGGTTAGGGTTAGGGTTAGGGTTAGGGTTAGGGTTAGGGTTAGGGTTAGGGTTAGGGTTAGGGTTAGGGTTAGGGTTAGGGTTAGGGTTAGGGTTAGGGTTAGGGTTAGGGTTAGGGTTAGGGTTAGGGTTAGGGTTAGGGTTAGGGTTAGGGTTAGGGTTAGGGTTAGGGTTAGGGTTAGGGTTAGGGTTAGGGTTAGGGTTAGGGTTAGGGTTAGGGTTAGGGTTAGGGTTAGGGTTAGGGTTAGGGTTAGGGTTAGGGTTAGGGTTAGGGTTAGGGTTAGGGTTAGGGTTAGGGTTAGGGTTAGGGTTAGGGTTAGGGTTAGGGTTAGGGTTAGGGTTAGGGTTAGGGTTAGGGTTAGGGTTAGGGTTAGGGTTAGGGTTAGGGTTAGGGTTAGGGTTAGGGTTAGGGTTAGGGTTAGGGTTAGGGTTAGGGTTAGGGTTAGGGTTAGGGTTAGGGTTAGGGTTAGGGTTAGGGTTAGGGTTAGGGTTAGGGTTAGGGTTAGGGTTAGGGTTAGGGTTAGGGTTAGGGTTAGGGTTAGGGTTAGGGTTAGGGTTAGGGTTAGGGTTAGGGTTAGGGTTAGGGTTAGGGTTAGGGTTAGGGTTAGGGTTAGGGTTAGGGTTAGGGTTAGGGTTAGGGTTAGGGTTAGGGTTAGGGTTAGGGTTAGGGTTAGGGTTAGGGTTAGGGTTAGGGTTAGGGTTAGGGTTAGGGTTAGGGTTAGGGTTAGGGTTAGGGTTAGGGTTAGGGTTAGGGTTAGGGTTAGGGTTAGGGTTAGGGTTAGGGTTAGGGTTAGGGTTAGGGTTAGGGTTAGGGTTAGGGTTAGGGTTAGGGTTAGGGTTAGGGTTAGGGTTAGGGTTAGGGTTAGGGTTAGGGTTAGGGTTAGGGTTAGGGTTAGGGTTAGGGTTAGGGTTAGGGTTAGGGTTAGGGTTAGGGTTAGGGTTAGGGTTAGGGTTAGGGTTAGGGTTAGGG